>NC_091753.1:619866-929800 GCF_043380555.1 Nothobranchius furzeri
GGGCGCGTCTTGCTTGGGCTTCTCTCATGGAGGCCCTCAGTCAGATCCATTGTTGATATGTGGCAAGACGCTCCTCGGGGCGAGTCTTGGTTGGGCCTCTCTCCTGGAGGTGCTCAGTCAGACCCAGTGTTGACATGGTGCAAGACGCTCCTCGGGGCGCGTCTTGCTTGGGCTTCTCTCTTGGAGGCCCTCAGTCAGACCCATTGTTGACATGTGGCAAGACGCTCCTCGGGGCGCATCTTGCTTGGGCCTCTCTCCTGGAGGCCCTCTGTCAGCCCCAGTGTTGACATGTGTCAAGACGCTCCTCGGGGTGCGTCTTGCTTGGGCCTCTCTCCTGGAGTCGCTCAGTCAGACCGAGTGCTGACATGTGGCAAGATGCTCCTCGGGGCGCGTCTTTCTTGGGCTTCTCTCATGGAGGCCCTCAGTCAGACCCATTGTTGATATGTGGCAAGACGCTCCTCGGGGCGAGTCTTGCTTGGGCCTCTCTCCTGGAAGTGCTCAGTCAGACCCAGTGTTGACATGGTGCAAGACGCTCCTCGGGGCGCGTCTTGCTTGGGCTTCTCTCTTGGAGGCCCTCAGTCAGACCCATTGTTTACATGTGGCAAGACGCTCCTCGGGGCGCATCGTGCTTGGGCCTCTCTCCTGGAGGCCCACTGTCAGCCCCAGTGTTGACATGTGTCAAGACGCTCCCCGGGGTGCGTCTTGCTTGGGCCTCTCTCCTGGAGTCGCTCAGTCAGACCGAGTGCTGACATGTGGCAAGACGCTCCTCGGGGCGCGTCTTGCTTGGGCTTCTCTCCTGGAGGCCCTCAGTCAGACCCATTGTTGACATGTGGCAAGACGCTCCGCGGGGCGCGTCTTGCTTGGGCCTCTCTCCTGGAGGCGCTCAGTCAGACCGGGGGCTGACATAAGGCAAGACGCTCCTCGAGGCCCGTCTTGCTGGGGCCTCTCTCCTGGAGGCGCTCAGTCAGACCCAGTGCTTACATGTGGCAAGACGCTCCTCGGGGCGTGTCTTGATTGGGCTTCTCTCCTGGAGGCGTTCAGTCAGACCGAGTGCTGACATGTGGTAAGACGCTCCTCGGGGCGCGTCTTGCTGGGGCTTCTCTCCTGGAGGCGCTCAGTCAGACCCAGTGCTTACATGTGGCAAGACGCTCCTCGGGGCGCGTCTTGCTTGGGCCTCTCTCCTGGAGGCGCTCAGTCAGACCCAGTGCTTACATGTGGCAAGACGCTCCTCGGGGCGCGTCTTGCTGGGGCTTCTCTCCTGGAGGCGCTCAGTCAGACCCAGTGCTTACATGTGGCAAGACGCTCCTCGGGGCGCGTCTTGCTGGGGCTTCTCTCCTGGAGGCGTTCAGTCAGACCGAGTGCTGACATGTGGCAAGACGCTCCTCGGGACGCGTCTTGCTTGGGCTTCTCTCCTGGAGGCCCTCAGTCAGACCCATTGTTGACATGTGGCAAGACGCTCCTCGGGGCGCGTCTTGCTTGGGCCTCTCTCCTGGAGGCGCTCAGTCAGACCCAGTGGTGACATGTGGCAAGACGCTCCTCGGGGCGCGTCTTGCTTGGGCCTCTCTCCTGGAGACGCTCAGTCAGACCCAGTGTTGACACGTGACAAGACGCTCCTCGGGGCGCGTCTTGCTTGGGCTTCTCTCATGGAGGCCCTCAGTCAGACCCATTGTTGATATGTGGCAAGACTCTCCTCGGGGCGCGTCTTGCTTGGGCCTCTCTCCTGGAGGCGCTCAGTCAGACCGAGTGCTGACATGTGGCAAGACGCTCCTCGGGGCGCATCTTGCTTGGGCCTCTCTCCTGGAGGCCCTCTGTCAGCCCCAGTGTTGACATGTGTCAAGACGCTCCTCGGGGTGCGTCTTGCTTGGGCCTCTCTCCTGGAGTCGCTCAGTCAGACCGAGTGCTGACATGTGGCAAGACGCTCCTCGGGGTGCGTCTTGCTTGGGCTTCTCTCCTGGAGGCCCTCAGTCAGACCCATTGTTTACATGTGGCAAGACGCTCCTCGGGGAACGTCTTGCTTGTGCTTCTCTCCTGGAGGCCCTCAGTCAGACCCATTGTTTACATGTGTCAAGACGCTCCTCGGGGCGCATCTTGCTTGGGCCTCTCTCCTGGAGGCCCTATGTCAGCCCCAGTGTTGACATGTGTCAAGACGCTCCTCGGGGCGTGTCTTGCTGGGGCCTCTCTCCTGGAGGCGCTCAGTCAGACCCAGTGCTTACATGTGGCAAGACGCTCCTCGGGGCGCGTCTTGCTGGGGCCTCTCTCCTGGAGACGCTCAGTCAGACCCAGTGTTGACACGTGGCAAGACGCTCCTCGGGGCGCGTCTTGCTTGGGCCTCTCTCCTGGAGGCGCTCAGTCAGACCCAGTGGTGACATGTGGCAAGACGCTCCTCGGGGCGCGTCTTGCTTGGGCTTCTCTCATGGAGGCCCTCAGTCAGACCCATTGTTGATATGTGGCAAGACGCTCCTCGGGGCGCGTCTTGCTGGGGCTTCTCTCCTGGAGGCGTTCAGTCAGACCTAGTGCTGACATGTGGCAAGACGCTCCTCGGGACGCGTCCTGCTTGGGCTTCTCTCCTGGAGGCCCTCAGTCAGACCCATTGTTGACATGTGGCAAGACGCTCCTCGGGGCGCGTCTTGCTTGGGCTTCTCTCCTGGAGGCCCTCAGTCAGACCCAGTGGTGACATGTGGCAAGACGCTCCTCGGGGCGCGTCTTGCTTGGGCCTCTCTCCTGGAGGCGCTCAGTCAGACCCATTGTTGACATGTGGCAAGACGCTCCTCGGGGCGCGTCTTGCTTGGGCTTCTCTCCTGGAGGCCCTCAGTCAGACCCATTGTTGACATGTGGCAAGACGCTCCTCGGGGCGCGTCTTGCTTGGGCCTCTCTCCTGGAGGCGCTCAGTCAGACCGAGTGCTGACATAAGGCAAGACGCTCCTCGGGGCGCGTCTTGCTGGGGCCTCTCTCCTGGAGGCGCTCAGTCAGACCCAGTGCTTACACGTGACAAGACGCTCCTCGGGGCGCGTCTTGCTTGGGCTTCTCTCATGGAGGCCCTCAGTCAGACCCATTGTTGATATGTGGCAAGACGCTCCTCGGGGCGCGTCTTGCTTGGGCCTCTCTCCTGGAGGCGCTCAGTCAGACCGAGTGCTGACATGTGGCAAGACGCTCCTCGGGGCGCGTCTTGCTTGGGCTTCTCTCCTGGAGGCCCTCAGTCAGACCCATTGTTGACATGTGGCAAGACGCTCCTCGGGGCGCGTCTTGCTTGGGCCTCTCTCCTGGAGGCGCTCAGTCAGACCGAGTGCTGACATAAGGCAAGACGCTCCTCGGGGCGCGTCTTGCTGGGGCCTCTCTCCTGGAGGCGCTCAGTCAGACCCAGTGCTTACACGTGACAAGACGCTCCTCGGGGCGCGTCTTGCTTGGGCTTCTCTCATGGAGGCCCTCAGTCAGACCCATTGTTGATATGTGGCAAGACGCTCCTCGGGGCGCGTCTTGCTTGGGCCTCTCTCCTGGAGGCGCTCAGTCAGACCGAGTGCTGACATGTGGCAAGACGCTCCTCGGGGCGCGTCTTGCTTGGGCTTCTCTCCTGGAGGCCCTCAGTCAGACCCATTGTTTACATGTGGCAAGACGCTCCTCGGGGCGCATCTTGCTTGGGCCTCTCTCCTGGAGTTCCTCTGTCAGCCCCAGTGTTGACATGTGTCAAGACGCTCCTCGGGGTGCGTCTTGCTTGGGCCTCTCTCCTGGAGGCGCTCAGTCAGACCGAGTGCTGACACGTGGCAAGACGCTCCTCGGGGCGCGTCTTGCTTGGGCTTCTCTCCTGGAGGCCCTCAGTCAGACCCATTGTTGACATGTGGCAAGACACTCCTCGGGACGCGTCTTGCTTGGGCTTCTCTCCTGGAGGCCCTCAGTCAGACTCATTGTTGACATGTGGCAAGACACTCCTCGGGACGCGTCTTGCTTGGGCCTCTCTCCTGGAGGCGCTCAGTCAGACCGAGTGCTGACATAAGGCAAGACGCTCCTCGGGGCGCGTCTTGCTGGGGCCTCTCTCCTGGAGGCGCTCAGTCAGACCCAGTGCTTACACGTGGCAAGACTCTCCTCGGGGCGCGTCTTGCTGGGGCTTCTCTCCTGGAGGCGTTCAGTCAGACCGAGTGCTGACATGTGGCAAGACACTCCTCGGGACGCGTCTTAGTTGGGCTTCTCTCCTGGAGGCCCTCAGTCAGACTCATTGTTGACATGTGGCAAGACGCTCCTCGGGGCACGTCTTGCTTGGGCCTCTCTCCTGGAGGCGCTCAGTCAGACCCAGTGGTGACATTTGGCAAGACGCTCCTCGGGGCGCGTCTTGCTTGGGCCTCTCTCCTGGAGACGCTCAGTCAGACCCAGTGTTGACACGTGACAAGACGCTCCTCGGGGCGCGTCTTGCTTGGGCTTCTCTCCTGGAGGCCCTCAGTCAGACCCATTGTTGATATGTGGCAAGACGCTCCTCGGGGCACGTCTTGCTTGGGCCTCTCTCCTGGAGGCGCTCAGTCAGACCGAGTGCTGACATGTGGCAAGACGCTCCTCGGGGCGCGTCTTGCTTGGGCTTCTCTCATGGAGGCCCTCAGTCAGACCCATTGTTGATATGTGGCAAGACGCTCCTCGGGGCGAGTCTTGGTTGGGCCTCTCTCCTGGAGGTGCTTAGTCAGACCCAGTGTTGACATGGTGCAAGACGCTCCTCGGGGCGCGTCTTGCTTGGGCTTCTCTCTTGGAGGCCCTCAGTCAGACCCATTGTTGACATATGGCAAGACGCTCCTCGGGGCGCATCTTGCTTGGGCCTCTCTCCTGGAGGCCCTCTGTCAGCCCCAGTGTTGACATGTGTCAAGACGCTCCTCGGGGTGCGTCTTGCTTGGGCCTCTCTCCTGGAGTCGCTCAGTCAGACCGAGTGCTGACATGTGGCAAGATGCTCCTCGGGGCGCGTCTTTCTTGGGCTTCTCTCATGGAGGCCCTCAGTCAGACCCATTGTTGATATGTGGCAAGACGCTCCTCGGGGCGAGTCTTGCTTGGGCCTCTCTCCTGGAGGTGCTCAGTCAGACCCAGTGTTGACATGGTGCAAGACGCTCCTTGGGGCGCATCTTGCTTGGGCTTCTCTCTTGGAGGCCCTCAGTCAGACCCATTGTTTACATGTGGCAAGACCCTCCTCGGGGCGCATCTTGCTTGGGCCTCTCTCCTGGAGGCCCACTGTCAGCCCCAGTGTTGACATGTGTCAAGACGCTCTCCGGGGTGCGTCTTGCTTGGGCCTCTCTCCTGGAGTCGCTCAGTCAGATCGAGTGCTGACATGTGGCAAGACGCTCCGCGGGGCGCGTCTTGCTTGGGCCTCTCTCCTGGAGGCGCTCAGTCAGACCGGGGGCTGACATAAGGCAAGACGCTCCTCGGGGCCCGTCTTGCTGGGGCCTCTCTCCTGGAGGCGCTCAGTCAGACCCTGTGCTTACATGTGGCAAGACGCTCCTCGGGGCGTGTCTTGATTGGGCTTCTCTCCTGGAGGTGTTCAGTCAGACCGAGTGCTGACATGTGGTAAGACGCTCCTCGGGGAGCGTCTTGCTGGGGCTTCTCTCCTGGAGGCGCTCAGTCAGACCCAGTGCTTACATGTGGCAAGACGCTCCTCGGGGCGCGTCTTGCTTGGGCCTCTCTCCTGGAGGCGCTCAGTCAGACCCAGTGCTTACATGTGGCAAGACGCTCCTCGGGGCGCGTCTTGCTGGGGCTTCTCTCCTGGAGGCGCTCAGTCAGACCCAGTGCTTACATGTGGCAAGACGCTCCTCGGGGCGCGTCTTGCTGGGGCTTCTCTCCTGGAGGCGTTCAGTCAGACCGAGTGCTGACATGTAGCAAGACGCTCCTCGGGACGCGTCTTGCTTGGGCTTCTCTCCTGGAGGCCCTCAGTCAGACCCATTGTTGACATGTGGCAAGACGCTCCTCGGGGCGCGTCTTGCTTGGGCCTCTCTCCTGGAGGCGCTCAGTCAGACCCAGTGGTGACATGTGGCAAGACGCTCCTCGGGGCGCGTCTTGCTTGGGCCTCTCTCCTGGAGACGCTCAGTCAGACCCAGTGTTGACACGTGACAAGATGCTCCTCGGGGCGCGTCTTGCTTGGGCTTCTCTCATGGAGGCCCTCAGTCAGACCCATTGTTGATATGTGGCAAGACTCTCCTCGGGGCGCGTCTTGCTTGGGCCTCTCTCCTGGAGGCGCTCAGTCAGACCGAGTGCTGACATGTGGCAAGACGCTCCTCGGGGCGCGTCTTGCTTGGGCTTCTCTCCTGGAGGCCCTCAGTCAGACCCATTGTTTACATGTGGCAAGACGCTCCTCGGGGCGCATCTTGCTTGGGCCTCTCTCCTGGAGTTCCTCTGTCAGCCCCAGTGTTGACATGTGTCAAGACGCTCCTCGGGGTGCGTCTTGCTTGGGCCTCTCTCCTGGAGGCGCTCAGTCAGACCGAGTGCTGACATGTGGCAAGACGCTCCTCGGGGCGCGTCTTGCTTGGGCTTCTCTCCTGGAGGCCCTCAGTCAGACCCATTGTTGACATGTGGCAAGACACTCCTCGGGACGCGTCTTTCTTGGGCTTCTCTCCTGGAGGCCCTCAGTCAGACTCATTGTTGACATGTGGCAAGACACTCCTCGGGACGCGTCTTGCTTGGGCCTCTCTCCTGGAGGCGCTCAGTCAGACCGAGTGCTGACATAAGGCAAGACGCTCCTCGGGGCGCGTCTTGCTGGGGCCTCTCTCCTGGAGGCGCTCAGTCAGACCCAGTGCTTACATGTGGCAAGACGCTCCTCGGGGCGCGTCCTGCTGGGGCTTCTCTCGTGGAGGCGTTCAGTCAGACCGAGTGCTGACATGTGGCAAGACACTCCTCGGGACGCGTCTTGCTTGGGCTTCTCTCCTGGAGGCCCTCAGTCAGACTCATTGTTGACATGTGGCAAGACGCTCCTCGGGGCGCGTCTTGCTTGGGCCTCTCTCCTGGAGGCGCTCAGTCAGACCCAGTGGTGACATGTGGCAAGACGCTCCTCGGGGCGCGTCCTGCTTGGGCTTCTCTCCTGGAGGCCCTCAGTCAGACCCATTGTTGACATGTGGCAAGACACTCCTCGGGACGCGTCTTGCTTGGGCTTCTCTCCTGGAGGCCCTCATTCAGACTCATTGTTGACATGTGGCAAGACACTCCTCGGGACGCGTCTTGCTTGGGCCTCTCTCCTGGAGGCGCTCAGTCAGACCGAGTGCTGACATAAGGCAAGACGCTCCTCGGGGCGCGTCTTGCTGGGGCCTCTCTCCTGGAGGCGCTCAGTCAGACCCAGTGCTTACATGTGGCAAGACGCTCCTCGGGGCGCGTCTTGCTGGGGCTTCTCTCCTGGAGGCCCTCAGTCAGACTCATTGTTGACATGTGGCAAGACGCTCCTCGGGGCGCGTCTTGCTTGGGCCTCTCTCCTGGAGGCGCTCAGTCAGACCCAGTGGTGACATGTGGCAAGACGCTCCTCGGGGCGCGTCTTGCTTGGGCCTCTCTCCTGGAGACGCTCAGTCAGACCCAGTGTTGACACGTGACAAGACGCTCCTCGGGGTGCTTCTTGCTTGGGCCTCTCTCCTGGAGTCGCTCAGTCAGACCGAGTGCTGACATGTGGCAAGACGATCCTCGGGGCGCGTCTTGCTTGGGCCTCTCTCCTGGAGTTCCTCTGTCAGCCCCAGTGTTGACATGTGTCAAGACGCTCCTCGGGGTGCGTCTTGCTTGGGCCTCTCTCCTGGAGTCGCTCAGTCAGACCGAGTGCTGACATGTGGCAAGACGATCCTCGGGGCGCGTCTTGCTTGGGCCTCTCTCCTGGAGGCGCTCAGTCAGACCGAGTGCTGACATGTGGCAAGACGCTCCTCGGGGCGCGTCTTGCTTGGGCTTCTCTCCTGGAGGCCCTCAGTCAGACCCATTGTTGACATGTGGCAAGACACTCCTCGGGACGCGTCTTGCTTGGGCTTCTCTCCTGGAGGCCCTCAGTCAGACTCATTGTTGACATGTGGCAAGACACTCCTCGGGACGCGTCTTGCTTGGGCCTCTCTCCTGGAGGCGCTCAGTCAGACCGAGTGCTGACATAAGGCAAGACGCTCCTCGGGGCGCGTCTTGCTGGGGCCTCTCTCCTGGAGGCGCTCAGTCAGACCCAGTGCTTACATGTGGCAAGACGCTCCTCGGGGCGCGTCTTGCTGGGGCTTCTCTCCTGGAGGCGTTCAGTCAGACCGAGTGCTGACATGTGGCAAGACACTCCTCGGGACGCGTCTTAGTTGGGCTTCTCTCCTGGAGGCCCTCAGTCAGACTCATTGTTGACATGTGGCAAGACGCTCCTCGGGGCGCGTCTTGCTTGGGCCTCTCTCCTGGAGGCGCTCAGTCAGACCCAGTGGTGACAGGTGGCAAGACGCTCCTCGGGGCGCGTCTTGCTTGGGCCTCTCTCCTGGAGACGCTCAGTCAGACCCAGTGTTGACACATGACAAGACGCTCCTCGGGGCGCGTCTTGCTTGGGCTTCTCTCATGGAGGCCCTCAGTCAGACCCATTGTTGATATGTGGCAAGACGCTCCTCGGGGCGCGTCTTGCTTGGGCCTCTCTCCTGGAGGCGCTCAGTCAGACCGAGTGCTGACATGTGGCAAGACGCTCCTTGGGGCGCGTCTTGCTTGGGCTTCTCTCATGGAGGCCCTCAGTCAGACCCATTGTTGATATGTGGCAAGACGCTCCTCGGGGCGAGTCTTGGTTGGGCCTCTCTCCTGGAGGTGCTCAGTCAGACCCAGTGTTGACATGGTGCAAGACGCTCCTCGGGGCGCGTCTTGCTTGGGCTTCTCTCTTGGAGGCCCTCAGTCAGACCCATTGTTGACATATGGCAAGACGCTCCTCGGGGCGCATCTTGCTTGGGCCTCTCTCCTGGAGGCCCTCTGTCAGCCCCAGTGTTGACATGTGTCAAGACGCTCCTCGGGGTGCGTCTTGCTTGGGCCTCTCTCCTGGAGTCGCTCAGTCAGACCGAGTGCTGACATGTGGCAAGATGCTCCTCGGGGCGCGTCTTTCTTGGGCTTCTCTCATGGAGGCCCTCAGTCAGACCCATTGTTGATATGTGGCAAGACGCTCCTCGGGGCGAGTCTTGCTTGGGCCTCTCTCCTGGAGGTGCTCAGTCAGACCCAGTGTTGACATGGTGCAAGACGTTCCTCGGGGCGCGTCTTGCTTGGGCTTCTCTCTTGGAGGCCCTCAGTCAGACCCATTGTTTACATGTGGCAAGACGCTCCTCGGGGCGCATCTTGCTTGGGCCTCTCTCCTGGAGGCCCACTGTCAGCCCCAGTGTTGACATGTGTCAAGACGCTCTCCGGGGTGCGTCTTGCTTGGGCCTCTCTCCTGGAGTCGCTCAGTCAGACCGAGTGCTGACATGTGGCAAGACGCTCCGCGGGGCGCGTCTTGCTTGGGCCTCTCTCCTGGAGGCGCTCAGTCAGACCGGGGGCTGACATAAGGCAAGACGCTCCTCGGGGCCCGTCTTGCTGGGGCCTCTCTCCTGGAGGCGCTAAGTCAGACCCAGTGCTTACATGTGGCAAGACGCTCCTCGGGGCGTGTCTTGATTGGGCTTCTCTCCTGGAGGCGTTCAGTCAGACCGAGTGCTGACATGTGGTAAGACGCTCCTCGGGGCGCGTCTTGCTGGGGCTTCTCTCCTGGAGGCGTTCAGTCAGACCGAGTGCTGACATGTGGCAAGACGCTCCTCGGGGCGCGTCTTGCTTGGGCTTCTCTCCTGGAGGCCCTCAGTCAGACCCATTGTTTACATGTGGCAAGACGCTCCTCGGGGCGCATCTTGCTTGGGCCTCTCTCCTGGAGTTCCTCTGTCAGCCCCAGTGTTGACATGTGTCAAGACGCTCCTCGGGGTGCGTCTTGCTTGGGCCTCTCTCCTGGAGGCGCTCAGTCAGACCGAGTGCTGACATGTGGCAAGACGCTCCTCGGGGCGCGTCTTGCTTGGGCTTCTCTCCTGGAGGCCCTCAGTCAGACCCATTGTTGACATGTGGCAAGACACTCCTCGGGACGCGTCTTGCTTGGGCTTCTTTCCTGGAGGCCCTCAGTCAGACTCATTGTTGACATGTGGCAAGACACTCCTCGGGACGCGTCTTGCTTGGGCCTCTCTCCTGGAGGCGCTCAGTCAGACCGAGTGCTGACATAAGGCAAGACGCTCCTCGGGGCGCGTCTTGCTGGGGCCTCTCTCCTGGAGGCGCTCAGTCAGACCCAGTGCTTACATGTGGCAAGACGCTCCTCGGGGCGCGTCCTGCTGGGGCTTCTCTCCTGGAGGCGTTCAGTCAGACCGAGTGCTGACATGTGGCAAGACACTCCTCGGGACGCGTCCTGCTTGGGCTTCTCTCCTGGAGGCCCTCAGTCAGACTCATTGTTGACATGTGGCAAGACGCTCCTCGGGGCGCGTCTTGCTTGGGCCTCTCTCCTGGAGGCGCTCAGTCAGACCCAGTGGTGACATGTGGCAAGACGCTCCTCGGGGCGCGTCTTGCTTGGGCCTCTCTCCTGGAGAAGCTCACTCAGACCCAGTGTTGACACGTGACAAGACGCTCCTCGGGGTGCGTCTTGCTTGGGCTTCTCTCATGGAGGCCCTCAGTCAGACCCATTGTTGATATGTGGCAAGACGCTCCTCGGGGCGCGTCTTGCTTGGGCCTCTCTCCTGGAGGCGCTCAGTCAGACCGAGTGCTGACATGTGGCAAGACGCTCCTCGGGGCGCGTCTTGCTTGGGCTTCTCTCTTGGAGGCCCTCAGTCAGACCCATTGTTGACATGTGGCAAGACGCTCCTCGGGGCGCATCTTGCTTGGGCCTCTCTCCTGGAGGCCCTCTGTCAGCCCCAGTGTTGACATGTGTCAAGACGCTCCTCGGGGTGCGTCTTGCTTGGGCCTCTCTCCTGGAGTCGCTCAGTCAGACCGAGTGCTGACATGTGGCAAGACGATCCTCGGGGCGCGTCTTGCTTGGGCCTCTCTCCTGGAGTTCCTCTGTCAGCCCCAGTGTTGACATGTGTCAAGACGCTCCTCGGGGTGCGTCTTGCTTGGGCCTCTCTCCTGGAGGCGCTCAGTCAGACCGAGTGCTGACATGTGGCAAGACGCTCCTCGGGGCGCGTCTTGCTTGGGCTTCTCTCCTGGAGGCCCTCAGTCAGACCCATTGTTGACATGTGGCAAGACACTCCTCGGGACGCGTCTTGCTTGGGCTTCTCTCCTGGAGGCCCTCAGTCAGACTCATTGTTGACATGTGGCAAGACACTCCTCAGGACGCGTCTTGCTTGGGCCTCTCTCCTGGAGGTGCTCAGTCAGACCGAGTGCTGACATAAGGCAAGACGCTCCTCGGGGCGCGTCTTGCTGGGGCCTCTCTCTTGGAGGCGCTCAGTCAGACCCAGTGCTTACATGTGGCAAGACGCTCCTCGGGGCGCGTCTTGCTGGGGCTTCTCTCCTGGAGGCCCTCAGTCAGACTCATTGTTGACATGTGGCAAGACGCTCCTCGGGGCGCGTCTTGCTTGGGCCTCTCTCCTGGAGGCGCTCAGTCAGACCCAGTGGTGACATGTGGCAAGACGCTCCTCGGGGCGCGTCTTGCTTGGGCCTCTCTCCTGGAGACGCTCAGTCAGACCCAGTGTTGACACGTGACAAGACGCTCCTCGGGGTGCGTCTTGCTTGGGCTTCTCTCATGGAGGCCCTCAGTCAGACCCATTGTTGATATGTGGCAAGACGCTCCTCGGGGCGCGTCTTGCTTGGGCCTCTCTCCTGGAGGCGCTCAGTCAGACCGAGTGCTGACATGTGGCAAGACGCTCCTCGGGGCGCGTCTTGCTTGGGCTTCTCTCATGGAGGCCCTCAGTCAGACCCATTTTTGATATGTGGCAAGACGCTCCTCGGGGCGAGTCTTGCTTGGGCCTCTCTCCTGGAGGTGCTCAGTCAGACCCAGTGTTGACATGGTGCAAGACGCTCCTCAGGGCGCGTCTTGCTTGGGCTTCTCTCTTGGAGGCCCTCAGTCAGACCCATTGTTGACATGTGGCAAGACGCTCCTCGGGGCGCATCTTGCTTGGGCCTCTCTCCTGGAGGCCCTCTGTCAGCCCCAGTGTTGACATGTGTCAAGACGCTCCTCGGGGTGCGTCTTGCTTGGGCCTCTCTCCTGGAGTCGCTCAGTCAGACCGAGTGCTGACATGTGGCAAGACGATCCTCGGGGCGCGTCTTGCTTGGGCCTCTCTCCTGGAGTTCCTCTGTCAGCCCCAGTGTTGACATGTGTCAAGACGCTCCTCGGGGTGCGTCTTGCTTGGGCCTCTCTCCTGGAGGCGCTCAGTCAGACTGAGTGCTGACATGTGGCAAGACGCTCCTCGGGGCGCGTCTTGCTTGGGCTTCTCTCCTGGAGGCCCTCAGTCAGACCCATTGTTGACATGTGGCAAGACACTCCTCGGGACGCGTCTTGCTTGGGCTTCTCTCCTGGAGGCCCTCAGTCAGACTCATTGTTGACATGTGGCAAGACACTCCTCGGGACGCGTCTTGCTTGGGCCTCTCTCCTGGAGGCGCTCGGTCAGACCGAGTGCTGACATAAGGCAAGACGCTCCTCGGGGCGCGTCTTGCTGGGGCCTCTCTCCTGGAGGCGCTCAGTCAGACCCAGTGCTTACATGTGGCAAGACGCTCCTCGGGGCGCGTCTTGCTGGGGCTTCTCTCCTGGAGGCGTTCAGTCAGACCGAGTGCTGACATGTGGCAAGACACTCCTCGGGACGCGTCTTTCTTGGGCTTCTCTCCTGGAGGCCCTCAGTCAGACTCATTGTTGACATGTGGCAAGACGCTCCTCGGGGCGCGTCTTGCTTGGGCCTCTCTCCTGGAGGCGCTCAGTCAGACCCAGTGGTGACATGTGGCAAGACACTCCTCGGGGCGCGTCTTGCTTGGGCCTCTCTCCTGGAGACGCTCAGTCAGACCCAGTGTTGACACGTGACAAGACGCTCCTCGGGGCGCGTCTTGCTTGGGCTTCTCTCATGGAGGCCCTCAGTCAGACCCATTGTTGATATGTGGCAAGACGCTCCTCGGGGCGCGTCTTGCTTGGGCCTCTCTCCTGGAGGCGCTCAGTCAGACCGAGTGCTGACATGTGGCAAGACGCTCCTCGGGGCGCGTCTTGCTTGGGCTTCTCTCATGGAGGCCCTCAGTCAGACCCATTGTTGATATGTGGCAAGACGCTCCTCGGGGCGAGTCTTGCTTGGGCCTCTCTCCTGGAGGTGCTCAGTCAGACCCAGTGTTGACATGGTGCAAGACGCTCCTCGGGGCGCGTCTTGCTTGGGCTTCTCTCTTGGAGGCCCTCAGTCAGACCCATTGTTGACATGTAGCAAGACGCTCCTCGGGGCGCATCTTGCTTGGGCCTCTCTCCTGGAGGCCCTCTGTCAGCCCCAGTGTTGACATGTGTCAAGACGCTCCTCGGGGTGCGTCTTGCTTGGGCCTCTCTCCTGGAGTCGCTCAGTCAGACCGAGTGCTGACATGTGGCAAGATGCTCCTCGGGGAACGTCTTGCTTGGGCTTCTCTCATGGAGGCCCTCAGTCAGACCCATTGTTGATATGTGGCAAGACGCTCCTCGGGGCGAGTCTTGCTTGGGCCTCTCTCCTGGAGGTGCTCAGTCAGACCCAGTGTTGACATGGTGCAAGACGCTCCTCGGGGCGCGTCTTGCTTGGGCTTCTCTCTTGGAGGCCCTCAGTCAGACCCATTGTTTACATGTGGCAAGACGCTCCTCGGGGCGCATCTTGCTTGGGCCTCTCTCCTGGAGGCCCTCTGTCAGCCCCAGTGTTGACATGTGTCAAGACGCTCCCCGGGGTGCGTCTTGCTTGGGCCTCTCTCCTGGAGTCGCTCAGTCAGACCGAGTGCTGACATGTGGCAAGACGCTCCTCGGGGCGCGTCTTGCTTGGGCTTCTCTCCTGGAGGCCCTCAGTCAGACCCATTGTTGACATGTGGCAAGACGCTCCGCGGGGCGCGTCTTGCTTGGGCCTCTCTCCTGGAGGCGCTCAGTCAGACCGAGTGCTGACATAAGGCAAGACGCTCCTCGGGGCGCGTCTTGCTTGGGCTTCTCTCCTGGAGGCGTTCAGTCAGACCGAGTGCTGACATGTGGTAAGACGCTCCTCGGGGCGCGTCTTGCTGGGGCTTCTCTCCTGGAGGCGCTCAGTCAGACCCAGTGCTTACATGTGGCAAGACGCTCCTCGGGGCGCGTCTTGCTTGGGCCTCTCTCCTGGAGGCGCTCAGTCAGACTCAGTGCTGACATGTGGCACGACGCTCCTCGGGGCGCGTCTTGCTTGGGCCTCTCTCCTGGAGACGCTCAGTCAGACCCAGTGTTGACATGTGGCAAGACGCTCCTCGGGGCGCGTCTTGCTTGGGCCTCTCTCCTGGAGGCGCTCAGTCAGACCGAGTGCTGACATAAGGCAAGACGCTCCTCGGGGCGCGTCTTGCTGGGGCCTCTCTCCTGGAGGCGCTCAGTCAGACCCAGTGCTTACATGTGGCAAGACGCTCCTCGGGGCGCGTCTTGCTGGGGCTTCTCTCCTGGAGGCGTTCAGTCAGACCGAGTGCTGACATGTGGCAAGACGCTCCTCGGGACGCGTCTTGCTTGGGCTTCTCTCCTGGAGGCCCTCAGTCAGACTCATTGTTGACATGTGGCAAGACGCTCCTCGGGGCGCGTCTTGCTTGGGCCTCTCTCCTGGAGGCGCTCAGTCAGACCCAGTGGTGACATGTGGCAAGACGCTCCTCGGGGCGCGTCTTGCTTGGGCCTCTCTCCTGGAGGCGCTCAGTCAGACCCAGTGGTGACATGTGACAAGACGCTCCTCGGGGCGCGTCTTGCTTGGGCTTCTCTCATGGAGGCCCTCAGTCAGATCCATTGTTGATATGTGGCAAGACGCTCCTCGGGGCGCGTCTTGCTTGGGCCTCTCTCCTGGAGGAGCTCAGTCAGACCGAGTGCTGACATGTGGCAAGACGCTCCTCGGGGCGCGTCTTGCTGGGGCTTCTCTCCTAGAGGCGTTCAGTCAGACCGAGTGCTGACATGTGGCAAGACGCTCCTCGGGGCGCGTCTTGCTTGGGCTTCTCTCCTGGAGGCCCTCAGTCAGACTCATTGTTGACATGTGGCAAGATGCTCCTCGGGGCGCGTCTTGCTTGGGGCCTCTCTCCTGGAGGCGCACAGTCAGACAGAGTGCTGACATGTGGCCAGACGCTCCTCGGGGCGCGTCTTGCTGGGGCCTCTCTCCTGGAGGCGCTCTTTCAGACCGAGTGCTGACATGTGGCAAGACGCTCCTCGGGGCGCGTCTTGCTTGGGCTTCTCTCCTGGAGGCCCTCAGTCAGACCCATTGTTTACATGTGGCAAGACGCTCCTCGGGGCGCATCTTGCTTGGGCCTCTCTCCTGGAGGCCCTCTGTCAGCCCCAGTGTTGACATGTGTCAAGACGCTCCTCGGGGCGAGTCTTGCTTGGGCCTCTCTCCTGGAGGTGCTCAGTCAGACCCAGTGTTGACATGTTGCAAGACGCTCCTCGGGGCGCATCTTGCTTGGGCTTCTCTCTTGGAGGCCCTCAGTCAGACCCATTGTTGACATGTGGCAAGACGCTCCTCGGGGCGCGTCTTGCATGGGCTTCTCTCCTGGAGGCCCTCAGTCAGACCCATTGTTGACATGTGGCAAGACGCTCCTCGGGGCGCGTCTTGCTTGGGCCTCTCTCCTGGAGGCGCTCAGTCAGACCGAGTGCTGACATAAGGCAAGACGCTCCTCGGTGCGCGTCTTGCTGGGGCCTCTCTCCTGGAGGCGCTCAGTCAGACCCAGTGCTTACATGTGGCAAGACGCTCCTCGGGGTGTGTCTTGCTGGGGCTTCTCTCCTGGAGGCGTTCAGTCAGACCGAGTGCTGACATGTGGCAAGGAGCTCCTCGGGGCGCGTCTTGCTTGGGCTTCTCTCCTGGAGGCGTTCAGTCAGACCGAGTGCTGACATGTGGCAAGGAGCTCCTCGGGGCGCGTCTTGCTTGGGCTTCTCTCCTGGAGGCGTTCAGTCAGACCGAGTGCTGACATGTGGTAAGACGCTCCTCGGGGCGCGTCTTATTGGGGCTTCTCTCCTGGAGGCGCTCAGTCAGACCCAGTGGTGACATGTGACAAGACGCTCCTCGGGGCGCGTCTTGCTTGGGCTTCTCTCATGGATGCCCTCAGTCAGATCCATTGTTGATATGTGGCAGGACGCTCCTCGGGGCGCGTCTTGCTTGGGCCTCTCTCCTGGAGGAGCTCAGTCAGACCGAGTGCTGACATGTGGCAAGACGCTCCTCGGGGCGCGTCTTGCTGGGGTTTCTCTCCTGGAGGCGTTCAGTCAGACCGAGTGCCGACATGTGGCAAGACGCTCCTCGGGGCGCGTCTTGCTTGGGCTTCTCTCCTGGAGGCCCTCAGTCAGACTCATTGTTGACATGTGGCAAGATGCTCCTCGGGGCGCGTCTTGCTTGGGGCCTCTCTCCTGGAGGGGCACAGTCAGACAGAGTGCTGACATGTGGCCAGACGCTCCTCGGGGCGCGTCTTGCTGGGGCCTCTCTCCTGGAGGCGCTCAGTCAGACCGAGTGCTGACATGTGGCAAGACGCTCCTCGGGGCGCGTCTTGCTTGGGCTTCTCTCCTGGAGGCCCTCAGTCAGACCCATTGTTTACATGTGGCAAGACGCTCCTCGGGGCGCATCTTGCTTGGGCCTCTCTCCTGGAGGCCCTCAGTCAGCCCCAGTGTTGACATGAGTCAAGACGCTCCTCGGGGCGAGTCTTGCTTGGGCCTCTCTCCTGGAGGTGCTCAGTCAGATCCAGTGTTGACATGGTGCAAGACGCTCCTCGGGGTGTGTCTTGCTGGGGCTTCTCTCCTGGAGGCGTTCAGTCAGACCGAGTGCTGACATGTGGCAAGGAGCTCCTCGGGGCACGTCTTGCTTGGGCTTCTCTCCTGGAGGCGTTCAGTCAGACCGAGTGCTGACATGTGGTAAGACGCTCCTCGGGGCGCGTCTTGCTGGGGCTTCTCTCCTGGAGGCGCTCAGTCAGACCCAGTGCTTACATGTGGCAAGACGCTCCTCGGGGCGCGTCTTGCTTGGGCCTCTCTCCTGGAGGCGCTCAGTCAGACCCAGTGGTGACATGTGGCAAGACGCTCCTCGGGGCGCGTCTTGCTTGGGCCTCTCTCCTGGAGACGCTCAGTCAGACCCAGTGTTGACACGTGGCAAGACGCTCCTCGGGGCGCGTCTTGCTTGGGGCCTCTCTCCTGGAGGCGCACAGTCAGACAGAGTGCTGACATGTGGCCAGACGCTCCTCGGGGCGCGTCTTGCTGGGGCTTCTCTCCTGGAGGCCCTCAATCTGACCCATTGTTGACATGTGGCAAGACGCTCCTCGGGGCGCATCTTGCTTGGGCCTCTCTCCTGGAGGCGCTCAGTCGGACCGGGTGCTGACATGTGGCAAGACGCTCCTCGGGGCGCGTGTTGCTTGGGCTTCTCTCCTGGAGGCCCTCAGTCAGACCCAGTGTTGACATGTGGCAAGACGCTCCTCGGGGCGCGTCTTGCTTGGGCCTCTCTCCTGGAGGCGCACAGTCAGACCGAGTAGTCACATGTGGCAAGACGCTCCTCGGGGCGCGTCTTGCTTGGGCTTCTCTCCTGGAGGCCCTCAGTCAGACCCATTGTTGACATGTGGCAAGACGCTCCTCGGGGCGCGTCTTGCTTGGGCCTCTCTCCTGGAGGCGCTCAGTCAGACCGAGTGCTGACATAAAGCAAGACGCTCCTCGGGGCGCGTCTTGCTGGGGCCTCTCTCCTGGAGGCGCTCAGTCAGACCCAGTGCTTACATGTGGCAAGACGCTCCTCGGGGCGCGTCTTGTTTGGGCCTCTCTCCTGGAGGCGCTCAGTCAGACCCAGTGGTGACATGTGGCAAGAATGCTCCTCGGGGCGCGTCTTGCTTGGGCCTCTCTCCTGGAGACGCTCAGTCAGACCCAGTGTTGACACGTGACAAGACGCTCCTCGGGGCGCGTCTTGCTTGGGCTTCTCTCATGGAGGCCCTCAGTCAGACCCATTGTTGATATGTGGCAAGACGCTCCTCGGGGCGCGTCTTGCTTGGGCCTCTCTCCTGGAGGCGCTCAGTCAGACCGAGTGCTGACATGTGGCAAGGCGCTCCTCGGGGCGCGTCTTGCTTGGGCTTCTCTCCTGGAGGCCCTCAGTCAGACCCATTGTTGACATGTGGCAAGACGCTCCTCGGGGCGCATCTTGCTTGGGCCTCTCTCCTGGAGGCGCTCAGTCAGACCGAGTGCTGACATAAGGCAAGACGCTAATCGGGGCGCGTCTTGCTGGGCCTCTCTCTTGGAGGCGCTCAGTCAGACCCAGTGCTTACATTTGGCAAGACGCTCCTCGGGGCGTGTCTTGCTTGGGCCTCTCTCCTGGAGGCGCTCAGTCAGACCCAGTGGTGACATGTGGCAAGACGCTCCTCGGGGCGCGTCTTGCTTGGGCCTCTCTCCTGGAGGCGCTCAGTCAGACCCAGTGGTGACATGTGACAAGACGCTCCTCGGGGCGCGTCTTGCTTGGGCTTCTCTCATGGAGGCCCTCAGTCAGATCCATTGTTGATATGTGGCAAGACGCTCCTCGGGGCGCGTCTTGCTTGGGCCTCTCTCCTGGAGGAGCTCAGTCAGACCGAGTGCTGACATGTGGCAAGACGCTCCTCGGGGCGCGTCTTGCTGGGGCTTCTCTCCTAGAGGCGTTCAGTCAGACCGAGTGCTGACATGTGGCAAGACGCTCCTCGGGGCGCGTCTTGCTTGGGCTTCTCTCCTGGAGGCCCTCAGTCAGACTCATTGTTGACATGTGGCAAGATGCTCCTCGGGGCGCGTCTTGCTTGGGGCCTCTCTCCTGGAGGCGCACAGTCAGACAGAGTGCTGACATGTGGCCAGACGCTCCTCGGGGCGCGTCTTGCTGGGGCCTCTCTCCTGGAGGCGCTCTTTCAGACCGAGTGCTGACATGTGGCAAGACGCTCCTCGGGGCGCGTCTTGCTTGGGCTTCTCTCCTGGAGGCCCTCAGTCAGACCCATTGTTTACATGTGGCAAGACGCTCCTCGGGGCGCATCTTGCTTGGGCCTCTCTCCTGGAGGCCCTCTGTCAGCCCCAGTGTTGACATGTGTCAAGACGCTCCTCGGGGCGAGTCTTGCTTGGGCCTCTCTCCTGGAGGTGCTCAGTCAGACCCAGTGTTGACATGTTGCAAGACGCTCCTCGGGGCGCATCTTGCTTGGGCTTCTCTCTTGGAGGCCCTCAGTCAGACCCATTGTTGACATGTGGCAAGACGCTCCTCGGGGCGCGTCTTGCTTGGGCTTCTCTCCTGGAGGCCCTCAGTCAGACCCATTGTTGACATGTGGCAAGACGCTCCTCGGGGCGCGTCTTGCTTGGGCCTCTCTCCTGGAGGCGCTCAGTCAGACCGAGTGCTGACATAAGGCAAGACGCTCCTCGGTGCGCGTCTTGCTGGGGCCTCTCTCCTGGAGGCGCTCAGTCAGACCCAGTGCTTACATGTGGCAAGACGCTCCTCGGGGTGTGTCTTGCTGGGGCTTCTCTCCTGGAGGCGTTCAGTCAGACCGAGTGCTGACATGTGGCAAGGAGCTCCTCGGGGCGCGTCTTGCTTGGGCTTCTCTCCTGGAGGCGTTCAGTCAGACCGAGTGCTGACATGTGGCAAGGAGCTCCTCGGGGCGCGTCTTGCTTGGGCTTCTCTCCTGGAGGCGTTCAGTCAGACCGAGTGCTGACATGTGGTAAGACGCTCCTCGGGGCGCGTCTTATTGGGGCTTCTCTCCTGGAGGCGCTCAGTCAGACCCAGTGGTGACATGTGACAAGACGCTCCTCGGGGTGCGTCTTGCTTGGGCTTCTCTCATGGATGCCCTCAGTCAGATCCATTGTTGATATGTGGCAGGACGCTCCTCGGGGCGCGTCTTGCTTGGGCCTCTCTCCTGGAGGAGCTCAGTCAGACCGAGTGCTGACATGTGGCAAGACGCTCCTCGGGGCGCGTCTTGCTGGGGCTTCTCTCCTGGAGGCGTTCAGTCAGACCGAGTGCTGACATGTGGCAAGACGCTCCTCGGGGCGCGTCTTGCTTGGGCTTCTCTCCTGGAGGCCCTCAGTCAGACTCATTGTTGACATGTGGCAAGATGCTCCTCGGGGCGCGTCTTGCTTGGGGCCTCTCTCCTGGAGGGGCACAGTCAGACAGAGTGCTGACATGTGGCCAGACGCTCCTCGGGGCGCGTCTTGCTGGGGCCTCTCTCCTGGAGGCGCTCAGTCAGACCGAGTGCTGACATGTGGCAAGACGCTCCTCGGGGCGCGTCTTGCTTGGGCTTCTCTCCTGGAGGCCCTCAGTCAGACCCATTGTTTACATGTGGCAAGACGCTCCTCGGGGCGCATCTTGCTTGGGCCTCTCTCCTGGAGGCCCTCAGTCAGCCCCAGTGTTGACATGAGTCAAGACGCTCCTCGGGGCGAGTCTTGCTTGGGCCTCTCTCCTGGAGGTGCTCAGTCAGACCCAGTGTTGACATGGTGCAAGACGCTCCTCGGGGTGTGTCTTGCTGGGGCTTCTCTCCTGGAGGCGTTCAGTCAGACCGAGTGCTGACATGTGGCAAGGAGCTCCTCGGGGCACGTCTTGCTTGGGCTTCTCTCCTGGAGGCGTTCAGTCAGACCGAGTGCTGACATGTGGTAAGACGCTCCTCGGGGCGCGTCTTGCTGGGGCTTCTCTCCTGGAGGCGCTCAGTCAGACCCAGTGCTTACATTTGGCAAGACGCTCCTCGGGGCGCGTCTTGCTTGGGCCTCTCTCCTGGAGGCGCTCAGTCAGACCCAGTGGTGACATGTGGCAAGACGCTCCTCGGGGCGCGTCTTGCTTGGGCCTCTCTCCTGGAGACGCTCAGTCAGACCCAGTGTTGACACGTGGCAAGACGCTCCTCGGGGCGCGTCTTGCTTGGGGCCTCTCTCCTGGAGGCGCACAGTCAGACAGAGTGCTGACATGTGGCCAGACGCTCCTCGGGGCACGTCTTGCTGGGGCTTCTCTCCTGGAGGCCCTCAATCTGACCCATTGTTGACATGTGGCAAGACGCTCCTCGGGGCGCATCTTGCTTGGGCCTCTCTCCTGGAGGCGCTCAGTCGGACCGGGTGCTGACATGTGGCAAGACGCTCCTCGGGGCGCGTGTTGCTTGGGCTTCTCTCCTGGAGGCCCTCAGTCAGACCCAGTGTTGACATGTGGCAAGACGCTCCTCGGGGCGCGTCTTGCTTGGGCCTCTCTCCTGGAGGCGCACAGTCAGACCGAGTAGTCACATGTGGCAAGACGCTCCTCGGGGCGCGTCTTGCTTGGGCTTCTCTCCTGGAGGCCCTCAGTCAGACCCATTGTTGACATGTGGCAAGACGCTCCTCGGGGTGCGTCTTGCTTGGGCCTCTCTCCTGGAGGCGCTCAGTCAGACCGAGTGCTGACATAAAGCAAGACGCTCCTCGGGGCGCGTCTTGCTGGGGCCT
This sequence comes from Nothobranchius furzeri, assembly GCF_043380555.1. Lineage (NCBI taxonomy): Eukaryota > Metazoa > Chordata > Actinopteri > Cyprinodontiformes > Nothobranchiidae > Nothobranchius > Nothobranchius furzeri. The sequence goes on from NC_091753.1 coordinate 641,300, forward strand.
CTCTCCTGGAGGCGCTCAGTCAGACCCAGTGCTTACATGTGGCAAGACGCTCCTCGGGGCGCGTCTTGCTTGGGCCTCTCTCCTGGAGGCGCTCAGTCAGACCCAGTGGTGACATGTGGCAAGAATGCTCCTCGGGGCGCGTCTTGCTTGGGCCTCTCTCCTGGAGACGCTCAGTCAGACCCAGTGTTGACACGTGACAAGACGCTCCTCGGGGCGCGTCTTGCTTGGGCTTCTCTCATGGAGGCCCTCAGTCAGACCCATTGTTGATATGTGGCAAGACGCTCCTCGGGGCGCGTCTTGCTTGGGCCTCTCTCCTGGAGGCGCTCAGTCAGACCGAGTGCTGACATGTGGCAAGACGCTCCTCGGGGCGCGTCTTGCTTGGGCTTCTCTCCTGGAGGCCCTCAGTCAGACCCATTGTTGACATGTGGCAAGACGCTCCTCGGGGCGCATCTTGCTTGGGCCTCTCTCCTGGAGGCGCTCAGTCAGACCGAGTGCTGACATAAGGCAAGACGCTAATCGGGGCGCGTCTTGCTGGGCCTCTCTCTTGGAGGCGCTCAGTCAGACCCAGTGCTTACATTTGGCAAGACGCTCCTCGGGGCGTGTCTTGCTGGGGCTTCTCTCCTGGAGGCGTTCAGTCAGACCGAGTGCTGACATGTGGCAAGACGCTCCTCGGGGCGCGTCTTGCTTGGGCTTCTCTCCTGGAGGCGTTCAGTCAGACCGAGTGCTGACATGTGGTAAGACGCTCCTCGGGGCGCGTCTTGCTGGTGCTTCTCTCCTGGAGGCGCTCAGTCAGACCCAGTGCTTACATGTGGCAAGACGCTCCTCGGGGCGCGTCTTGCTTGGGCCTCTCTCCTGGAGGCGCTCAGTCAGACCCAGTGCTGACATGTGGCAAGACGCTCCTCGGGGCGCGTCTTGCTTGGGCTTCTCTCATGGAGGTCCTCAGTCAGACCCATTGTTGACATGTGGCAAGACGCTCCTCGGGCCGCGTCTTGCTGGGGCTTCTCTCCTGGAGGCGTTCAGTCAGACCGAGTGCTGACATGTGGCAAGACGCTCCTCGGGACGCGTCTTGCTTGGGCTTCTCTCCTGGAGGCCCTCAGTCAGACTCATTGTTGACATGTGGCAAGACGCTCCTCGGGGCGCGTCTTGCTTGGGCCTCTCTCCTGGAGGCGCTCAGTCAGACCCAGTGGTGACATGTGGCAAGACGCTCCTCGGGGCGCGTCTTGCTTGGGCCTCTCTCCTGGAGGCGCTCAGTCAGACCCAGTGGTGACATGTGACAAGACGCTCCTCGGGGCGCGTCTTGCTTGGGCTTCTCTCATGGAGGCCCTCAGTCAGATCCATTGTTGATATGTGGCAAGACGCTCCTCGGGGCGCGTCTTGCTTGGGCCTCTCTCCTGGAAGAGCTCAGTCAGACCGAGTGCTGACATGTGGCAAGACGCTCCTCGGGGCGCGTCTTGCTGGGGCTTCTCTCCTGGAGGCGTTCAGTCAGACCGAGTACTGACATGTGGCAAGACGCTCCTCGGGGCGCGTCTTGCTTGGGCTTCTCTCCTGGAGGCCCTCAGTCAGACTCATTGTTGACATGTGGCAAGATGCTCCTCGGGGCGCGTCTTGCTTGGGGCCTCTCTCCTGGAGGCGCACAGTCAGACAGAGTGCTGACTGGTGGCCAGACGCTCCTCGGGGCGCGTCTTGCTGGGGCCTCTCTCCTGGAGGCGCTCAGTCAGACCGAGTGCTGACATGTGGCAAGACGCTCCTCGGGGCGCGTCTTGCTTGGGCTTCTCTCCTGGAGGCCCTCAGTCAGACCCATTGTTTACATGTGGCAAGACGCTCCTCGGGGCGCATCTTGCTTGGGCCTCTCTCCTGGAGGCGCTCAGTCAGACCGAGTGCTGACATGTGGCAAGACGCTCCTCGGGGCGCGTCTTGCTTGGGCTTCTCTCTTGGAGGCCCTCAGTCAGACCCATTGTTGACATGTAGCAAGACGCTCCTCGGGGCGCATCTTGCTTGGGCCTCTCTCCTGGAGGCCCTCTGTCAGCCATAGTGTTGACATGTGTCAAGACGCTCCTCGGGGTGCGTCTTGCTTGGGCCTCTCTCCTGGAGTCGCTCAGTCAGACCGAGTGCTGACATGTGGCAAGATGCTCCTCGGGGCACGTCTTGCTTGGGCTTCACTCATGGAGGCCCTCAGTCAGACCCATTGTTGATATGTGGCAAGACGCTCCTCGGGGCGAGTCTTGCTTGGGCCTCTCTCCTGGAGGTGCTCAGTCAGACCCAGTGTTGACATGGTGCAAGACGCTCCTCGGGGCGCGTCTTAATTGGGCTTCTCTCTTGGAGGCCCTCAGTCAGACCCATTGTTTACATGTGGCAAGACGCTCCTCGGGGCGCATCTTGCTTGGGCCTCTCTCCTGGAGGCCCTCTGTCAGCCCCAGTGTTGACATGTGTCAAGACGCTCCCCGGGGTGCGTCTTGCTTGGGCCTCTCTCCTGGAGTCGCTCAGTCAGACCGAGTGCTGACATGTGGCAAGACGCTCCTCGGGGCGCGTCTTGCTTGGGCTTCTCTCCTGGAGGCCCTCAGTCAGACCCATTGTTGACATGTGGCAAGACGCTCCGCGGGGCGCGTCTTGCTTGGGCCTCTCTCCTGGAGGCGCTCAGTCAGACCGAGTGCTGACATAAGGCAAGACGCTCCTCGGGGCACGTCTTGCTGGGGCCTCTCTCCTGGAGGCGCTCAGTCAGACCCAGTGCTTACATGTGGCAAGAAGCTCCTCGGGGCGTGTCTTGCTGGGGCTTCTCTCCTGGAGGCGTTCAGTCAGACCGAGTGCTGACATGTGGTAAGACGCTCCTCGGGGCGCGTCTTGCTGGGGCTTCTCTCCTGGAGGCGCTCAGTCAGACCCAGTGCTTACATGTGGCAAGACGCTCCTCGGGGCGCGTCTTGCTTGGGCTTTTCTCCTGGAGGCGCTCGGTCAGACTCAGTGCTGACATGTGGCACGACGCTCCTCGGGGCGCGTCTTGCTTGGGCCTCTCTCCTGGAGACGCTCAGTCAGACCCAGTGTTGACACGTGGCAAGACGCTCCTCGGGGCGCATCTTACTTGGGCCTCTCTCCTGGAGGCGCTCAGTCAGACCCAGTGGTGACATGTGGCAAGACGCTCCTCGGGGCGCGTCTTGCTTGGGCTTCTCTCCTGGAGGCCCTCAGTCAGACCCATTGTTTACATGTGGCAAGACGCTCCTTTGGGCGCATCTTGCTTGGGCTTCTCTCCTGGAGGCCCTCAGTCAGACCCATTGTTGACATGTGGCAAGACGCTCCTCGGGGCGCGTCTTGCTTGGGCCTCTCTCCTGGAGGCGCTCAGTCAGACCGAGTGCTGACATAAGGCAAGACGCTCCTCGGGGCGCGTCTTGCTGGGGCCTCTCTCCTGGAGGCGCTCAGTCAGACCCAGTGCTTACATGTGGCAAGACGCTCCTTGGGGCGCATCTTGCTGGGGCTTCTCTCCTGGAGGCGTTCAGTCAGACCGAGTGCTGACATGTGGCAAGACGCTCCTCGGGACGCGTCTTGCTTGGGCTTCTCTCCTGGAGGCCCTCAGTCAGACTCATTGTTGACATGTGGCAAGACGCTCCTCGGGGCGCGTCTTGCTTGGGCCTCTCTCCTGGAGGCGCTCAGTCAGACCCAGTGGTGACATGTGGCAAGACGCTCCTCGGGGCGCGTCTTGCTTGGGCCTCTCTCCTGGAGGCGCTCAGTCAGACCCAGTGGTGACATGTGGCAAGACGCTCCTCGGGGCACGTCTTGCTTGGGCCTCTCTCCTGGAGGCGCTCAGTCAGACCCAGTGGTGACATGTGACAAGACGCTCCTCGGGGTGCGTCTTGCTTGGGCTTCTCTCATGGAGGCCCTCAGTCAGATCCATTGTTGATATGTGGCAAGACGCTCCTCGGGGCGCGTCTTGCTTGGGCCTCTCTCCTGGAGGAGCTCAGTCAGACCGAGTGCTGACATGTGGCAAGACGCTCCTCGGGGCGCGTCTTGCTGGGGCTTCTCTCCTAGAGGCGTTCAGTCAGACCGAGTGCTGACATGTGGCAAGACGCTCCTCGGGGCGCGTCTTGCTTGGGCTTCTCTCCTGGAGGCCCTCAGTCAGACTCATTGTTGACATGTGGCAAGATGCTCCTCGGGGCGCGTCTTGCTTGGGGCCTCTCTCCTGGAGGCGCACAGTCAGACAGAGTGCTGACATGTGGCCAGACGCTCCTCGGGGCGCGTCTTGCTGGGGCCTCTCTCCTGGAGGCGCTCTTTCAGACCGAGTGCTGACATGTGGCAAGACGCTCCTCGGGGCGCGTCTTGCTTGGGCTTCTCTCCTGGAGGCCCTCAGTCAGACCCATTGTTTACATGTGGCAAGACGCTCCTCGGGGCGCATCTTGCTTGGGCCTCTCTCCTGGAGGCCCTCTGTCAGCCCCAGTGTTGACATGTGTCAAGACGCTCCTCGGGGCGAGTCTTGCTTGGGCCTCTCTCCTGGAGGTGCTCAGTCAGACCCAGTGTTGACATGTTGCAAGACGCTCCTCGGGGCGCATCTTGCTTGGGCTTCTCTCTTGGAGGCCCTCAGTCAGACCCATTGTTGACATGTGGCAAGACGCTCCTCGGGGCGCGTCTTGCTTGGGCTTCTCTCCTGGAGGCCCTCAGTCAGACCCATTGTTGACATGTGGCAAGACGCTCCTCGGGGCGCGTCTTGCTTGGGCCTCTCTCCTGGAGGCGCTCAGTCAGACCGAGTGCTGACATAAGGCAAGACGCTCCTCGGTGCGCGTCTTGCTGGGGCCTCTCTCCTGGAGGCGCTCAGTCAGACCCAGTGCTTACATGTGGCAAGACGCTCCTCGGGGTGTGTCTTGCTGGGGCTTCTCTCCTGGAGGCATTCAGTCAGACCGAGTGCTGACATGTGGCAAGGAGCTCCTCGGGGCGCGTCTTGCTTGGGCTTCTCTCCTGGAGGCGTTCAGTCAGACCGAGTGCTGACATGTGGTAAGACGCTCCTCGGGGCGCGTCTTGCTGGGGCTTCTCTCCTGGAGGCGCTCAGTCAGACCCAGTGGTGACATGTGACAAGACGCTCCTCGGGGCGCGTCTTGCTTGGGCTTCTCTCATGGAGGCCCTCAGTCAGATCCATTGTTGATATGTGGCAAGACGCTCCTCGGGGCGCGTCTTGCTTGGGCCTCTCTCCTGGAGGAGCTCAGTCAGACCGAGTGCTGACATGTGGCAAGACGCTCCTCGGGGCGCGTCTTGCTGGGGCTTCTCTCCTGGAGGTGCTCAGTCAGACCCAGTGTTGACATGGTGCAAGAAGCTCCTCGGGGCGCATCTTGCTTGGGCTTCTCTCTTGGAGGCCCTCAGTCAGACCCATTGTTGACATGTGGCAAGACGCTCCTCGGGGCGCGTCTTGCTTGGGCTTCTCTCCTGGAGGCCCTCAGTCAGACCCATTGTTGACATGTGGCAAGACGCTCCTCGGGGCGCGTCTTGCTTGGGCCTCTCTCCTGGAGGCGCTCAGTCAGACCGAGTGCTGACATAAGGCAAGACGCTCCTCGGGGCGCGTCTTGCTGGGGCCTCTCTCCTGGAGGCGCTCAGTCAGACCCAGTGCTTACATGTGGCAAGACGCTCCTCGGGGTGTGTCTTGCTGGGGCTTCTCTCCTGGAGGCGTTCAGTCAGACCGAGTGCTGACATGTGGCAAGGAGCTCCTCGGGGCACGTCTTGCTTGGGCTTCTCTCCTGGAGGCGTTCAGTCAGACCGAGTGCTGACATGTGGTAAGACGCTCCTCGGGGCGCGTCTTGCTGGGGCTTCTCTCCTGGAGGCGCTCAGTCAGACCCAGTGCTTACATGTGGCAAGACGCTCCTCGGGGCGCGTCTTGCTTGGGCCTCTCTCCTGGAGGCGCTCAGTCAGACCCAGTGGTGACATGTGGCAAGACGCTCCTCGGGGCGCGTCTTGCTTGGGCCTCTCTCCTGGAGACGCTCAGTCAGACCCAGTGTTGACACGTGGCAAGACGCTCCTCGGGGCGCGTCTTGCTTGGGGCCTCTCTCCTGGAGGCGCACAGTCAGACAGAGTGCTGACATGTGGCCAGACGCTCCTCGGGGCGCGTCTTGCTGGGGCTTCTCTCCTGGAGGCCCTCAATCTGACCCATTGTTGACATGTGGCAAGACGCTCCTCGGGGCGCATCTTGCTTGGGCCTCTCTCCTGGAGGCGCTCAGTCGGACCGGGTGCTGACATGTGGCAAGACGCTCCTCGGGGCGCGTGTTGCTTGGGCTTCTATCCTGGAGGCCCTCAGTCAGACCCAGTGTTGACATGTGGCAAGACGCTCCTCGGGGCGCGTCTTGCTTGGGCCTCTCTCCTGGAGGCGCACAGTCAGACCGAGTAGTCACATGTGGCAAGACGCTCCTCAGGGTGCGTCTTGCTTGGGCTTCTCTCCTGGAGGCCCTCAGTCAGACCCATTGTTGACATGTGGCAAGACGCTCCTCGGGGCGCGTCTTGCTTGGGCCTCTCTCCTGGAGGCGCTCAGTCAGACCGAGTGCTGACATAAAGCAAGACGCTCCTCGGGGCGCGTCTTGCTGGGGCCTCTCTCCTGGAGGCGCTCAGTCAGACCCAGTGCTTACATGTGGCAAGACGCTCCTCGGGGCGCGTCTTGCTTGGGCCTCTCTCCTGGAGGCGCTCAGTCAGACCCAGTGGTGACATGTGGCAAGAATGCTCCTCGGGGCGCGTCTTGCTTGGGCCTCTCTCCTGGAGACGCTCAGTCAGACCCAGTGTTGACACGTGACAAGACGCTCCTCGGGGCGCGTCTTGCTTGGGCTTCTCTCATGGAGGCCCTCAGTCAGACCCATTGTTGATATGTGGCAAGACGCTCCTCGGGGCGCGTCTTGCTTGGGCCTCTCTCCTGGAGGCGCTCAGTCAGACCGAGTGCTGACATGTGGCAAGACGCTCCTCGGGGCGCGTCTTGCTTGGGCTTCTCTCCTGGAGGCCCTCAGTCAGACCCATTGTTGACATGTGGCAAGACGCTCCTCGGGGCGCATCTTGCTTGGGCCTCTCTCCTGGAGGCCCTCTGTCAGCCCCAGTGTTGACAAGTGTCAAGACGCTCCTCGGGGTGCGTCTTGCTTGGGCCTCTCTCCTGGAGTCGCTCAGTCAGACCGAGTGCTGACATGTGGCAAGACGCTCCTCGGGGCGCGTCTTGCTTGGACTTCTCTCCTGGAGGCCCTCAGTCAGACCCATTGTTGACATGTGGCAAGACGCTCCTCGGGGCGCGTCTTGCTTGGGCCTCTCTCCTGGAGGCGCTCAGTCAGACCGAGTGCTGACATAAGGCAAGACGCTAATCGGGGCGCGTCTTGCTGGGCCTCTCTCCTGGAGGCGCTCAGTCAGACCCAGTGCTTACATTTGGCAAGACGCTCCTCGGGGCGTGTCTTGCTGGGGCTTCTCTCCTGGAGGCGTTCAGTCAGACCGAGTGCTGACATGTGGCAAGACGCTCCTCGGGGCGCGTCTTGCTTGGGCTTCTCTCCTGGAGGCGTTCAGTAAGACCGAGTGCTGACATGTGGTAAGACGCTCCTCGGGGCGCGTCTTGCTGGTGCTTCTCTCCTGGAGGCGCTCAGTCAGACCCAGTGCTTACATGTGGCAAGACGCTCCTCGGGGCGCGTCTTGCTTGGGCCTCTCTCCTGGAGGCGCTCAGTCAGACCCAGTGGTGACATGTGACAAGACGCTCCTCGGGGCGCGTCTTGCTTGGGCTTCTCTCATGGAGGCCCTCAGTCAGATCCATTGTTGATATGTGGCAAGACGCTCCTCGGGGCGCGTCTTGCTTGGGCCTCTCTCCTGGAGGAGCTCAGTCAGACCGAGTGCTGACATGTGGCAAGACGCTCCTCGGGGCGCGTCTTGCTGGATCTTCTCTCCTGGAGGCGTTCAGTCAGACCGAGTGCTGACATGTGGCAAGACGCTCCTCGGGGCGCATCTTGCTTGGGCTTCTCTCCTGGAGGCCCTCAGTCAGACTCATTGTTGACATGTGGCAAGATGCTCCTCGGGGCGCATCTTGCTTGGGGCCTCTCTCCTGGAGGCGCACAGTCAGACAGAGTGCTGACTGGTGGCCAGACGCTCCTCGGGGCGCATCTTGCTTGGGCCTCTCTCCTGGAGGCCCTCTGTCAGCCCCAGTGTTCACATGTGTCAAGACGCTCCTCGGGGCGAGTCTTGCTTGGGCCTCTCTCCTGGAGGTGCTCAGTCAGACCCAGTGTTGACATGGTGCAAGACGCTCCTCGGGGCGCGTCTTGCTTGGGCTTCTCTCTTGGAGGCCCTCAGTCAGACCCATTGTTGACATGTGGCAAGACGCTCCTCGGGGTGCGTCTTGCTTGGGCTTCTCTCCTGGAGGCCGTCAGTCAGACCCATTGTTGACATGTGGCAAGACGCTCCTCGGGGCGCGTCTTGCTTGGGCCTATCTCCTGGAGGCGCTCAGTCAGACCGAGTGCTGACATAAGGCAAGACGCTCCTCGGGGCGCGTCTTGCTGGGGCCTCTCTCCTAGAGGCGCTCAGTCAGACCCAGTGCTTACATGTGGCAAGACGCTCCTCGGGGTGTGTCTTGCTGGGGCTTCTCTCCTGGAGGCGTTCAGTCAGACCGAGTGCTGACATGTGGCAAGGAGCTCCTCGGGGCGCGTCTTGCTTGGGCTTCTCTCCTGGAGGCGTTCAGTCAGACCGAGTGCTGACATGTGGTAAGACGCTCCTCGGGGCGCGTCTTGCTTGGGGCCTCTCTCCTGGAGACGCTCAGTCAGACCCAGTGTTGACACGTGGCAAGACGCTCCTCGGGGCGCGTCTTGCTTGGGGCCTCTCTCCTGGAGGCGCACAGTCAGACAGAGTGCTGACATGTGGCCAGACGCTCCTCGGGGCGCGTCTTGCTGGGGCTTCTCTCCTGGAGGCCCTCAATCTGACCCATTGTTGACATGTGGCAAGACGCTCCTCGGGGCGCATCTTGCTTGGGCCTCTCTCCTGGAGGCGCTCAGTCGGACCGGGTGCTGACATGTGGCAAGACGCTCCTCGGGGCGCGTGTTGCTTGGGCTTCTATCCTGGAGGCCCTCAGTCAGACCCAGTGTTGACATGTGGCAAGACGCTCCTCGGGGCGCGTCTTGCTTGGGCCTCTCTCCTGGAGGCGCACAGTCAGACCGAGTAGTCACATGTGGCAAGACGCTCCTCAGGGCGCGTCTTGCTTGGGCTTCTCTCCTGGAGGCCCTCAGTCAGACCCATTGTTGACATGTGGCAAGACGCTCCTCGGGGCGCGTCTTGCTTGGGCCTCTCTCCTGGAGGCGCTCAGTCAGACCGAGTGCTGACATAAAGCAAGACGCTCCTCGGGGCGCGTCTTGCTGGGGCCTCTCTCCTGGAGGCGCTCAGTCAGACCCAGTGCTTACATGTGGCAAGACGCTCCTCGGGGCGCGTCTTGCTTGGGCCTCTCTCCTGGAGGCGCTCAGTCAGACCCAGTGGTGACATGTGGCAAGAATGCTCCTCGGGGCGCGTCTTGCTTGGGCCTCTCTCCTGGAGACGCTCAGTCAGACCCAGTGTTGACACGTGACAAGACGCTCCTCGGGGCGCGTCTTGCTTGGGCTTCTCTCATGGAGGCCCTCAGTCAGACCCATTGTTGATATGTGGCAAGACGCTCCTCGGGGCGCGTCTTGCTTGGGCCTCTCTCCTGGAGGCGCTCAGTCAGACCGAGTGCTGACATGTGGCAAGACGCTCCTCGGGGCGCGTCTTGCTTGGGCTTCTCTCCTGGAGGCCCTCAGTCAGACCCATTGTTGACATGTGGCAAGACGCTCCTCGGGGCGCATCTTGCTTGGGCCTCTCTCCTGGAGGCCCTCTGTCAGCCCCAGTGTTGACAAGTGTCAAGACGCTCCTCGGGGTGCGTCTTGCTTGGGCCTCTCTCCTGGAGTCGCTCAGTCAGACCGAGTGCTGACATGTGGCAAGACGCTCCTCGGGGCGCGTCTTGCTTGGACTTCTCTCCTGGAGGCCCTCAGTCAGACCCATTGTTGACATGTGGCAAGACGCTCCTCGGGGCGCGTCTTGCTTGGGCCTCTCTCCTGGAGGCGCTCAGTCAGACCGAGTGCTGACATAAGGCAAGACGCTAATCGGGGCGCGTCTTGCTGGGCCTCTCTCCTGGAGGCGCTCAGTCAGACCCAGTGCTTACATTTGGCAAGACGCTCCTCGGGGCGTGTCTTGCTGGGGCTTCTCTCCTGGAGGCGTTCAGTCAGACCGAGTGCTGACATGTGGCAAGACGCTCCTCGGGGCGCGTCTTGCTTGGGCTTCTCTCCTGGAGGCGTTCAGTAAGACCGAGTGCTGACATGTGGTAAGACGCTCCTCGGGGCGCGTCTTGCTGGTGCTTCTCTCCTGGAGGCGCTCAGTCAGACCCAGTGCTTACATGTGGCAAGACGCTCCTCGGGGCGCGTCTTGCTTGGGCCTCTCTCCTGGAGGCGCTCAGTCAGACCCAGTGGTGACATGTGACAAGACGCTCCTCGGGGCGCGTCTTGCTTGGGCTTCTCTCATGGAGGCCCTCAGTCAGATCCATTGTTGATATGTGGCAAGACGCTCCTCGGGGCGCGTCTTGCTTGGGCCTCTCTCCTGGAGGAGCTCAGTCAGACCGAGTGCTGACATGTGGCAAGACGCTCCTCGGGGCGCGTCTTGCTGGATCTTCTCTCCTGGAGGCGTTCAGTCAGACCGAGTGCTGACATGTGGCAAGACGCTCCTCGGGGCGCATCTTGCTTGGGCTTCTCTCCTGGAGGCCCTCAGTCAGACTCATTGTTGACATGTGGCAAGATGCTCCTCGGGGCGCATCTTGCTTGGGGCCTCTCTCCTGGAGGCGCACAGTCAGACAGAGTGCTGACTGGTGGCCAGACGCTCCTCGGGGCGCATCTTGCTTGGGCCTCTCTCCTGGAGGCCCTCTGTCAGCCCCAGTGTTCACATGTGTCAAGACGCTCCTCGGGGCGAGTCTTGCTTGGGCCTCTCTCCTGGAGGTGCTCAGTCAGACCCAGTGTTGACATGGTGGAAGACGCTCCTCGGGGCGCGTCTTGCTTGGGCTTCTCTCTTGGAGGCCCTCAGTCAGACCCATTGTTGACATGTGGCAAGACGCTCCTCGGGGTGCGTCTTGCTTGGGCTTCTCTCCTGGAGGCCGTCAGTCAGACCCATTGTTGACATGTGGCAAGACGCTCCTCGGGGCGCGTTTTGCTTGGGCCTATCTCCTGGAGGCGCTCAGTCAGACCGAGTGCTGACATAAGGCAAGACGCTCCTCGGGGCGCGTCTTGCTGGGGCCTCTCTCCTAGAGGCGCTCAGTCAGACCCAGTGCTTACATGTGGCAAGACGCTCCTCGGGGTGTGTCTTGCTGGGGCTTCTCTCCTGGAGGCGTTCAGTCAGACCGAGTGCTGACATGTGGCAAGGAGCTCCTCGGGGCGCGTCTTGCTTGGGCTTCTCTCCTGGAGGCGTTCAGTCAGACCGAGTGCTGACATGTGGTAAGACGCTCCTCGGGGCGCGTCTTGCTGGGGCTTCTCTCCTGGAGGCGCTCAGTCAGACCCAGTGCTTACATGTGGCAAGACGCTCCTCGGGGCGCGTCTTGCTTGGGCCTCTCTCCTGGAGGCGCTCAGTCAGACCCAGTGGTGACATGTGGCAAGACGCTCCTCGGGGCGCGTCTTGCTTGGGCCTCTCTCCTGGAGACGCTCAGTCAGACCCAGTGTTGACACGTGGCAAGACGCTCCTCGGGGCGCGTCTTGCTTGGGGCCTCTCTCCTGGAGGCGCACAGTCAGACAGAGTGCTGACATGTGGCCAGACGCTCCTCGGGGCGCGTCTTGCTGGGGCTTCTCTCCTGGAGGCGCTCAGTCAGACCAAGTGTTGACATGTGACAAGACGCTCCTCGGGGCGCGTCTTGCTGGGGCTTCTCTCCTGGAGGCATTCAGTCAGACCGAGTGCTGACATGTGGCAAGACGCTCCTCGGGGCGCGTCTTGCTTGGGCTTCTCTCCTGGAGGCCCTCAGTCAGACTCATTGTTGACATGTGGCAAGACGCTCCTCGGGGCGCGTCTTGCTTGGGCCTCTCTCCTGGAGGTGCACAGACAGACAGAGTGCTGACATGTGGCAAGACGCTCCTCGGGGCGCGTCTTGCTTGGGCTTCTCTCCTGGAGGCCCTAAATTCAGACCCATTGTTGACATGTGGCAAGACGCTCCTCGGGGCGCGTCTTGCTTGGGCCTCTCTCCTGGAGGCGCTCAGTCAGACCGAGTGCTGACATGCAGCAAGACGCTCCTCAGGGCGCGTCTTGCTTGGGCTTCTCTCCTGGAGGCCCTCAGTCAGACCCATTGTTGACATGTGGCAAGACGCTCCTCGGGGCGCATCTTGCTTGGGCCTCTCTCCTGGAGGCGCTCAGTCAGACCGAGTGCTGACATGTGGCAAGACACTCCTCGGGGCGCGTCTTGCTTGGGCTTCTCTCCTGGAGGCCCTCAGTCAGACTCATTTTTGACATGTGGCAAGACGCTCCTCGGGGCGCGTCTTGCTTGGGCCTCTCTCCTGGAGGCCCTCTGTCAGACCCAGTGTTGACATGTGGCAAGACGCTCCTCTGGTCGCGTCTTGCTTGGGCCTCTCTCCTGGAGGTGCTCAGTCAGACCCAGTGTTGACATGTGGCAAGACGCTCCTTGGGGTGCGTCTTGCTTGGGCCTCTCTCCTGGAGGCGCTCAGTCAGACCGAGTGCTGACATGTGGCAAGACGCTCCTCGGGGCGCGTCTTGCTTGGGCTTCTCTCCTGGAGGCCCTCAGTCAGACCCATTGTTTACATGTGGCAAGACGCTCCTCGGGGCGCATCTTGCTTGGGCCTCTCTCCTGGAGGCGCTCAGTCAGACCGAGTGCTGACATGTGGCAAGACGCTCCTCGGGGCGCGTCTTGCTGGACCTTCTCTCCTGGAGGCGCTCAGTCAGACCCAGTGTTGACATGTGACAAGACGCGCCCCGAGGAGCGTCTTGCTTGGGCCTCTCTCCTGGAGGCCCTCTGTCAGACCCATTGTTGACATGTGGCAAGACGCTCCTCGGGGCGCGTCTTGCTTGGGCCTCTCTCCTGGAGGCGTTCAGTCAGACCGAGTGCTGACATAAGGCAAGATGCTCCTCGGGGCGCGTCTTGCTGTGGCCTCTCTCCTGGAGGCGCTCAATCAGACCCAGTGGTGACACGTGGCAAGACGCTCCTCGGGGCGCGTCTTGCTTTGGCCTCTCTCCTGGAGGCGCTCAGTCAGAGCCAGTGGTGACATGTGGCAACACGCTCCTCGGGGCGCGTATTGCTTGGGCCTCTCTCCTGGAGGCCCTCTGTCAGACCCATTGTTGACATGTGGCAAGACGCTCCTCGGGGCGCGTCTTGCTTGGGCCTCTCTCCTGGAGGCCCTCAATCAGACCCAGTGTTGACACGTGGTAAGACGCTCCTCGGGGCGCGTCTTGCTTGGGCCTCTCTCCTGAAGGCGCTCAGTCAGACTGAGTAGTGACATGTGGCATGACGCTCCTCGGGGCGCGTCTTGCTTGGGCCTCTCTCCTGGAGGCGCTCAGTCAGACCCAGTGGTGACATGTGGCAAGACACTCCTCGGGAAGCGTCTTGCTTGGGCCTCTCTCCTGGAGGCCCTCTGTCAGCCCCATTGTTGATATGTGGCAAGACGCTCCTCGGGGCGCGTCTTGCTGGGGCTTCTCTCCTAGAGGCGTTCAGTCAGACCGAGTGCCGACATGTGGCAAGACGCTTCTCGGGACGCGTCTTGCTTGGGCTTCTCTCCTCGAGGCCCTCAGTCAGACTCATTGTTGACATGTGGCAAGACGCTCCTCGGGGCGCGTTTTGCTTGGGCCTCTCTCCTGGTGGCGCTCAGTCAGACCCAGTGGTGACATGTGGCAAGACGCTCCTCGGGGCGCATCTTGCTTTGGCCTCTCTCCTGGAGGCGCTCAGTCAGACCCAGTGGTGACATGTGACAAGACGCTCCTCGGGGCGCGTCTTGCTTGGGCTTCTCTCATGGAGGCCCTCAGTCAGACCCATTGTTGATATGTGGCAAGACGCTCCTACTTCTTTAGACACCAGATCCGGTGACCTTTGGGACATGGTATGACCCCCTTAGGAAAGTGCTATCATCATGAAACGTTCAGATCACTTACAACAATAGATTCTACCTTCCTGTAACGTTTCAGCCTGATTGGACCTTGTTTTCACACAAATGAACCCAGAATGATGTGAAATTGTGCTTCGTGCAACATAATTCTGGGTGCCATTTAAAAACCATAAGTGCTAATGTCTCCATTCCTTTTTGTGGTTCTAGGGGCTGTTGATTGGAGTACACTAAAACAAACCTGATCTCTCTAGGACATTCAGAAGCCAAGTTATAAGCCCACACACAAAGATGTAACTGGACTACTTCTTTAAAGTGACACTTGGCCCGGTGACCTTTGGGACATGGTTTGACCCCCTATAGGAATGTGCGATCATCTTGAAACGTTCAGATCACTTACAACTCAATAGATTCTACCTTCTTGTAGCGTTTCAGCCGGATTGGACCTTGTTTTCACACAAATTGACCCAGAATCATGTGAAATTGTGCTTAGTGCAGCATAATTCTGGGTGCCATTTAAGAACCATAAGTGCTAATGACTCCATTCCTTTTTGTGGTTGTAGGGGCTGTTGATTGGAGTACACTAAAATAAACCTGATCTCTCTAGGACATTCAGAAGCCAAGTTATAAGCCCACAAATGTGTAACTGGACTACTTCTTTAAATTGACACAAGATCCGGTGACCTTTGGGACATGGTTTGACCCCCTTAGGAAAGCGCTATCATCATGAAACGTTCAGATCACTTACAACTCAATAGATTCTAGCTTCCAGTAACGTTTCAGCCTGATTGGACCTTGTTTTCACACAAATGAACCCAGAATGATGTGAAATTGTGCTAAGTGCAAAATAATTCTGGGTGCCATTTACAAACCATAAGTGCTAATGACTCCATTCCTTTTTGTGGTTGTAGGGGCTGTTGATTGGAGTACACTAAAACAAACCTAACCTCTCTAGGACATTCAGAAGCCAAGTTATAAGCCCACAAAGGTGTAACTGGACTACTTCTTTAAAGTGACACTTGGCCCGGTGACCTTTGGGACATGGTTTGACCCCCTATAGGAATGTGCGATCATCTTGTAACGTTCAGATCACTTACAACTCAATAGATTCTACCTTCTTGTAGCGTTTCAGCAGGATTGGACCTTGTTTTCACACAAATTGACCCAGAATGATGTGAAATTGTGCTTCGTGCAACATAATTCTGGGTGCCACTTACAAACCATAAGTGCTAATGACTCCATTCATTTTTGTGGTTGTAGGGGCTGTTGATTGGAGTACATTAAAACAAACCTGATCTCTCTAGGACATTCAGAAGCCAAGTTATAAGCCCACAAATGTGTAACTGGACTACTTCTTTAAATTGACACCAGATCCAGTGACCTTTGGGACATGGTTTGACCCCCTTAGGAAAGTGCTATCATCATGAAACGTTCAGATCACTTACAACTCAATAGATTCTACCTTCCTGTAACGTTTCAGCCTGATTGGACCTTGTTTTCACACAAATGGACCCAGAATGATGTGAAATTGTGCTTTGTGCAACATAATTCTGGGTGCCATTTAAAAACCATAAGTGCTAATGACTCCATTCCTTTTTGTGGTTGTAGGGGCTGTTGATTGGAGTACACTAAAATAAACCTGATCTCTCTAGGACATTCAGAAGCCAAGTTATAAGCCCACAAATGTGTAACTGGACTACTTCTTTAAATTGACACCAGATCCGGTGACCTTTGGGACATGGTTTGACCCCCTATAGGAATGTGCGATCATCATGAAACGTTCAGATCACTTACAACTCAATAGATTCTACCTTCTTGTAACGTTTCAGCCTGATTGGACCTTGTTTTCACACAAATGGACCCAGAATGAAGTGAAATTGTGCTTCGTGCAACATAATTCTGGGTGCCATTTACAAACCATAAGTGCTAATGACTCCATTCCTTTTTGTGGTTGTAGGGGCTGTTGATTGGAGTACACTAAAACAAACCTGATCTCTCTAGGACATTCAGAAGCCAAGTTATAAGGCCACAAATGTGTAACTGGACTACTTCTTTAAATTGACACCAGATCCGGTGACCTTTGGGACATGGTTTGACCCCCTTAGGAAAGTGCTATCATCATGAAACGTTCAGATCACTTACAATTCAATAGATTCTACTTTCTTGTAACGTTTCAGCCTGATTGGACCTTGTTTTCACACAAATGGACCCAGAATGATGTGAAATTGTGCTTCATGCAACATAATTCTGGGTGCCATTTACAAACCATAAGTGCTAATGACTCCATTCCTTTTTGTGGTTGTAGGGGGTGTTGATTGGAGTACACTAAAACAAACCTGATCGCTCTAGGACATTCAGAAGCCAAGTTATAAGCCCACAAATGTGTAACTGGACTACTTCTTTAAATTGACACCAGGCCCGGTGACCTTTGGGACATGGTTTTACCCCCTATAGGAATGTGTGATCATCTTGAAACGTTCAGATCAATTACAACTTAATAGATTCTACCTTCCTGTAACGTTTCAGCCTGATTGGACCTTGTTTTCACACAAATGGACCCAGAATGATGTGAAATTGTGCTTCGTGCAACATAATTCTGGGTGCCATTTAAGAACCATAAGTGCTAATGACTCCATTCCTTTTTGTGGTTGTGGGGGCTGTTGATTGGAGTACACTAAAACAACCCTGATCTCTCTAGGACATTCAGAAGCCAAGTTATAAGCCCACAAAGGTGTAACTGGACTACTTCTTTAAAGTGACACCAGGCCCGGTGACCTTTGGGACATGGTTTGACCCCCTATAGGAAAGTGCTATCATCATGAAACGTTCAGATCACTTACAACTCAATAGATTCTACCTTCCTGTAACGTTTCTGCCTGATTGGACCTTGTTTTCACACAAATGAACCCAGAATGATGTGAAATTTTGCTTCGTGCAACATAATTCTGGGTGCCATTTACAAACCATAAGTGCTAATGACTCCATTCCTTTTTGTGGTTGTAGGGGCTGTTGATTGGAGTACACTAAAACAAACCTAACCTCTCTAGGACATTCAGAAGCCAAGTTATAAGCCCACAAAGGTGTAACTGGACTACTTCTTTAAAGTGACACTTGGCCCGGTGACCTTTGGGACATGGTTTGACCCCCTATAGGAATGTGCGATCATCTTGTAACGTTCAGATCACTTACAACTCAATAGATTCTACCTTCTTGTAGCGTTTCAGCAGGATTGGACCTTGTTTTCACACAAATTGACCCAGAATGATGTGAAATTGTGCTTCGTGCAACATAATTCTGGGTGCCACTTACAAACCATAAGTGCTAATGACTCCATTCATTTTTGTGGTTGTAGGGGCTGTTGATTGGAGTACATTAAAACAAACCTGATCTCTCTAGGACATTCAGAAGCCAAGTTATAAGCCCACAAATGTGTAACTGGACTACTTCTTTAAATTGACACCAGATCCAGTGACCTTTGGGACATGGTTTGACCCCCTTAGGAAAGTGCTATCATCATGAAACGTTCAGATCACTTACAACTCAATAGATTCTACCTTCCTGTAACGTTTCAGCCTGATTGGACCTTGTTTTCACACAAATGGACCCAGAATGATGTGAAATTGTGCTTTGTGCAACATAATTCTGGGTGCCATTTAAAAACCATAAGTGCTAATGACTCCATTCCTTTTTGTGGTTGTAGGGGCTGTTGATTGGAGTACACTAAAATAAAACTGATCTCTCTAGGACATTCAGAAGCCAAGTTATAAGCCCACAAATGTGTAACTGGACTACTTCTTTAAATTGACACCAGATCCGGTGACCTTTGGGACATGGTTTGACCCCCTATAGGAATGTGCGATCATCATGAAACGTTCAGATCACTTACAACTCAATAGATTCTACCTTCTTGTAACGTTTCAGCCTGATTGGACCTTGTTTTCACACAAATGGACCCAGAATGAAGTGAAATTGTGCTTCGTGCAACATAATTCTGGGTGCCATTTACAAACCATAAGTGCTAATGACTCCATTCCTTTTTGTGGTTGTAGGGGCTGTTGATTGGAGTACACTAAAACAAACCTGATCTCTCTAGGACATTCAGAAGCCAAGTTATAAGGCCACAAATGTGTAACTGGACTACTTCTTTAAATTGACACCAGATCCGGTGACCTTTGGGACATGGTTTGACCCCCTTAGGAAAGTGCTATCATCATGAAACGTTCAGATCACTTACAATTCAATAGATTCTACTTTCTTGTAACGTTTCAGCCTGATTGGACCTTGTTTTCACACAAATGGACCCAGAATGATGTGAAATTGTGCTTCATGCAACATAATTCTGGGTGCCATTTACAAACCATAAGTGCTAATGACTCCATTCCTTTTTGTGGTTGTAGGGGCTGTTGATTGGAGTACACTAAAACAAACCTGATCTCTCCAGGACATTCAGAAGCCAAGTTATAAGCCCACAAATGTGTAACTGGACTACTTCTTTAAAGTGACACCAGGCCCGGTGACCTTTGGGACATGGTTTGACCCCCTATAGGAATATGCGATCATCATGAAACGTTCAGATCACTTACAACTCAATAGATTCTACCTTCTTGTAACGTTTCAGCCTGACTGGACCTTGTTTTCACACAAATGAACCCAGAATGATGTGAAATTGTGCTTCGTGCAACATAATTCTGGGTGCCATTTACAAACCATAAGTGCTAATGTCTCCATTCCGTTTTCTGGTTGTAGGGGCTGTTGATTGGAGTACACTAAAACAAACCTAACCTCTCTAGGACATTCAGAAGCCAAGTTATAAGCCCACAAAGATGTAACTGGACTACTTCTTTAAAGTGACACCAGGCCCGGTGACCTTTGGGACATGGTTTTACCCCCTATAGGAATGTGCGATCATCTTGAAACATTCAGATCACTTACAACTCAATAGATTCTACCTTCTTATAGCGTTTCAGCCTGATTGGACCTTGTTTTCACACAAATGGACCCAGAATGAAGTGAAATTGTGCTTCGTGCAACATAATTCTGGGTGCCATTTACAAACCTTAAGTGCTAATGACTCCATTCCTTTTTGTGGTTGTAGGGGCTGTTGATTGGAGTACACTAAAACAAACCTGATCTCTCTAGGACATTCAGAAGCCAAGTTATAAGCCCACAAATGTGTAACTGGACTACTTCTTTAAATTGACACCAGATCCGGTGACCTTTGGGACATGGTTTGACCCCCTTAGGAAAGTGCTATCATCATGAAACGTTCAGATCACTTACAACTCAATAGATTCTACCTTCCTGTAACGTTTCAGCCTGATTGGACCTTGTTTTCACACAAATGAACCCAGAATGATGTGAAATTGTGCTTTGTGCAACATAATTCTGGGTGCCATTTACAAACCATAAGTGCTAATGACTCCATTCCTTTTTGTGGTTTTAGGGGCTGTTGATTGGAGTACACTAAAACAAACTAACCTCTCTAGGACATTCAGAAGCCAAGTTATAAGCCCAAAAGGTGTAACTGGACTACTACTTTAAAGTGACACCAGGCCCGGTGACCTTTGGGACATGGTTTTACCCCCTATAGGAATGTGCGATCATCTTGAAATGTTCAGATCACTTACAACTCAATAGATTCTACCTTCTTGTAGCGTTTCAGCCTGATTGGACCTTGTTTTCACACAAATGGACCCAGAATGATGTGAAATTGTGCTTCGTGCAACATAATTCTGGGTGCCATTTACAAACCATAAGTGCTAATGACTCCATTCCTTTTTGTGGTTGTAGGGGCTGTTGATTGGAGTACACTAAAACAAACCTGATCTCTCTAGGACATTCAGAAGCCAAGTTATAAGCCCACAAATGTGTAACTGGACTACTTCTTTAAATTGACACCAGATCCGGTGACTTTTGGGACATGGTTTGACCCCCTTAGGAAAGTGCTATCATCATGAAACGTTCAGATCACTTGCAACTCAATAGATTCTACCTTCCTGTAACGTTTCAGCCTGATTGGACCTTGTTTTCATACAAATGAACCCAGAATGATGTGAAATTGTGCTTCGTGCAACATAATTCTGGGTGCCATTTACAAACCATAAGTGCTAATATCTCCATTCCTTTTTGTGGTTGTAGGGGCTGTTGATTGGAGTACATTAAAACAAACCTGATCTCTCTAGGTCATTCAGAAGCCAAGTTATAAGCCCACACACAAAGATGTAACTGGACTACTTCTTTAAAGTGACACTTGGCCCGGTGACCTTTGGGACATGGTTTGACCCCCTATAGGAATGTGCGATCATCTTGAAACGTTCAGATCACTTACAACTCAATAGATTCTACCTTCTTGTAGCGTTTCAGCCGGATTGGACCTTGTTTTCACACATATTGACCCAGAATCATGTGAAATTGTGCTTAGTGCAGCATAATTCTGGGTGCCATTTAAGAACCATAAGTGCTAATGACTCCATTCCTTTTTGTGGTTGTAGGGGCTGTTGATTGGAGTACACTAAAATAAACCTGATCTCATAGGACATTCAGAAGCCAAGTTATAAGCCCACAAATGTGTAACTGGACTACTTCTTTAAATTGACACCAGATCCGGTGACCTTTGGGACATGGTTTGACCCCCTTAGGGAAGTGCTATCATCATGAAACCTTCAGATCACTTACATTTTAATAGATTCTACCTTCCTGTAATGGTTCAGCCTGATTGGACCTTGTTTTCACACAAATGGACCCAGAATGATGTGAAATTGTGCTTCGTGCAACATAATCCTGGGTGCCATTTAAAAACCATAAGTGCTAATGACTCCATTCCTTTTTGTGGTTGTAGGGGCTGTTGATTGGAGTACACTAAAACAAACCTGATCTCTCTAGGACATTCAGAAGCCAAGTTGTAAGCCCACAAATGTGTAACTGGACTACTTCTTTAAATTTACACCAGATCCGGTGACCTTTGGGACATGGTTTGACCCCCTTAGGAAAGTGCTATCATCATGAAACGTTCAGATCACTTACAACTCAATAGATTCTACCTTCCTGTAACGTTTCAGCCTGATTGGACCTTGTTTTCACACAAATGAACCCATAATGATGTGAAATTGTGCTTCGTGCAACATAATTCTGGGTGCCATTTAAAAACCATAAGTGCTAATGACTCCATTCCTTTTTGTGGTTGTAGGGGCTGTTGATTGGAGTAGCCCCTACAACCACAAAAAGGAATGGAGTCATTAGCACTTATGGTTTGTAAATGGCACCCAGAATTATGTTGCACGAAGCACAATTTCACATCATTCTGGGTCCATTTGTGTGAAAACAAGGTCCAATCAGGCTGAAACGTTACAAGAAGGTAGAATCTATTGAGTTGTAAGTGATCTGAACGTTTCATGATGATAGCACTTTCCTAAGGGGGTCAAACCATGTCCCAAAGGTCACCGGATCTGGTGTCAATTTAAAGAAGTAGTCCAGTTACACATTTGTGGGCTTATAACTTGGCTTCTGAATGTCCTAGAGAGATCAGGTTTGTTTTAGTGTACTCCAATCAACAGCCCCTACAACCACAAAAAGGAATGGAGTCATTAGCACTTTTGGTTTGTAAATGGCACCCAGAATTATGTTGCACGAAGCACAATTTCACTTCATTCTGGGTCCATTTGTGTGAAAACAAGGTCCAATCAGGCTGAAACGCTATAAGAAGGTAGAATCTATTGAGTTGTAAGTGATCTGAATGTTTCAAGATGATCGCACATTCCTATAGGGGGTAAAACCATGTCCCAAAGGTCACCGGGCCTGGTGTCACTTTAAAGAAGTAGTCCAGTTACATCTTTGTGGGCTTATAACTTGGCTTCTGAATGTCCTAGAGAGGTTAGGTTTGTTTTAGTGTACTCCAATCAACAGCCCCTACAACCACAAAACGGAATGGAGTCATTAGCACTTATGGTTTGTAAATGGCACCCAGAATTATGTTGCACGAAGCACAATTTCACATCATTCTGGTTTCATTTGTGTGAAAACAAGGTCCAATCAGGCTGAAACGTTACAAGAAGGTAGAATCTATTGAGTTGTAAGTGATCTGAACGTTTCATGATGATCGCACATTCCTATAGGGGGTCAAACCATGTCCCAAAGGTCACCGGGCCTGGTGTCACTTTAAAGAAGTAGTCCAGTTACACATTTGTGGGCTTATAACTTGGCTTCTGAATGTCCTGGAGAGATCAGGTTTGTTTTAGTGTACTCCAATCAACAGCCCCTACAACCACAAAAAGGAATGGAGTCATTAGCACTTATGGTTTGTAAATGGCACCCAGAATTATGTTGCACGAAGCACAATTTCACATCATTCTGGGTCCATTTGTGTGAAAACAAGGTCCAATCAGGCCGAAACGTTACAAGAAAGTAGAATCTATTGAGTTGTAAGTGATCTGAACGTTTCATGATGTTCGCACATTCCTATAGGGGGTCAAACCATGTCCCAAAGGTCACCGGACCTGGTGTCACTTTAAAGAAGTAGTCCAGTTACACATTTGTGGGCTTATAACTTGGCTTCTGAATATCCTAGAGAGGTCAGGTTTGTTTTAGAGTACTCCAGTCAACAGCCCCCATTACCCCAAAGAGGAATGGAGTCATTAGCACTTATGGTTTTTAAATGGCACCCAGAATTATGTTGCACGAAGCACACTTTCACATCATTCTGGGTTCATTTGTGTGAAAACAAGGTCCAATCAGGCTGAAACGTTACAGGAAGTTAGAATCTATTGAGTTGTAAGTGATCTGAACGTTTCATGATGATAGCACTTTCCTAAGGGGGTCAAACCATGTCCCAAAGGTCACCGGATCTGGTGTCAATTTAAAGAAGTAGTCCAGTTACACATTTGTGGGCTTATAACGTGGCTTCTGAATGTCCTAGAGAGATCAGGTTTGTTTTAGTATACTCCAATCAACAGCCCCTACAACCACAAAAAGGAATGGAGTCATTATCAGTCATTAGTAGTACGTTTGCTAGTTCTACGTGCTTCCACGGATCGGGCGTGGGCACGCGCTTGTTTTAGAGGCGTTTTCGTGCAGCCGCTACCCTGCACGACCGCTCGTGGCCACACTAGCTATATTTATCTTTATTTGTTTCACACACACACACACACACACACACACACACACACACACACACACACACACACACACACACACACACACACACACACACACACACACACACACTCACACACACACACAGGCCCTTGCGTGCAAACCCCGGTCAGGCCTGCAGTGTACACATCAGAGACATGATGTTCTTTCACAGAACTGAGGTTGTTCATTACTAAATGACTTTTACAGGAATATTGTTATATTCAACAGGTTGATCATAATGATGTGTATTAAACCCACAACCTAGCACTGAGGACAGAGGGACTTTATTTAAATTAGTACTTAATGGAAACGATACATAATGATACATAAGAGCCATGTCATACATTCAGCCTAGGAATAGTAGCATTGTGCACTATTAAAAATATACACATCAATTGCTCGAATCCCATTGTTGCAAAGTAAAACTCTAATAAAACTCTAGTCTGACATCAACAGAGAAGACTTAGTGTATGTACTACAAATACAGCATTAGGATTTCGAGTGGACCGTGCACCTTGTGAACCATCAGAGGCTTATGATGCAACATATCTTCCAGTTGCTATTAGACAAGTTATAATTCTCGACCATTTTTCGGAACTGGTTTCTTGGGTCCGTGAGTAAATGCCAAATGAGATGATAGTCCTTAAGTAAGTTCCTGGCGATCCCATGTCACGCTCTTGCCCATCAGCCGGTGAACGCTGAGACGGAACTCGATGAGAGCGATGTATTTTTTAAGTGCTCCGAATGTACTTCTAACAAGCGTGCGATTCACTTCGTGAGTAAACCGCAGCTGCAGCTGATTCAAACAGTCGAGCCAACTTTCTACATCACAATATGCGTTTTGTAGTTAGTCGAGTTACCTTTTGTGTGGCGCATGCACGGGTCGTTAGCGTCCAGCTCCCAGCTTATAGAGTCCTGTATTGACACAGACGTCAATACATCTCGATGTCATGCAACACACAAAGTCTGTCGTATACAGGTGGGTTAACACATGTACGATACCTTTTGTGTGGCGCATGCATGGGTCGTTAGCGTCCAGCTCCCGGCTTATAGAGAGTCCTGTATTGACACAGACGTCAATACATCTCGATGTCATGCAACACACAAAGTCTGTCGCATACAGGTGGGTTAACACACATGTACGATGTGTGCGATGGCGCGCCCGTTTACAATGGGACACGACGATGATCATTGTTAACCAAATTCTTGTTTCTCACGACAGGTGGTAGCGTTGTCTCCTGCACCTGGTCTTCATGTACAGAGGGTGTTGTAATGTGCTCGTCATAGTCGCGATCGTTGTCACTCGAATCCGTTGTTCTCACGACAGGTGGTAGCGTTGTCTCCTGCATGTTGTCTTCGCGTGCGGCAAGCGTTGTGCTGTGCTCGTTATAATGGTTGTCTTCGTACAAAGGGGGTGTTGAATACTCCTTCGCGAGTAGTCTAGGAGGTGGTGTGATGGGACGTATCTCAGAGGCGTTATGTGAGCGTATCACCATGGCCTGAGCAACTGCGACTACTGAGAGTACACCCAGTACATACAGCGAGATCATTTTTTTTCTTGGGTGTTGTACGTGTGGGTACAGCCGCTTTAATGGCAGTGAGAGCAAGTGGGTATATGTATTTATAGGTCACTAGCAGAAACTAAGGCACGTGGTCATAGTGTAATCGTAACCACCTAAAGTAGCTCTTGTCATAATTTAATATACATAGAAATCAGAAACGGGCATGTCAGGATAGACATCACGAGTGATAATGCGGCCAGTATCTGTGTGCGCTTGAGAGCACCTTGTTGTTCTACTGTGGTGCCCATGCCGCCGGGTCTGTAAATGTCATCGACCTTCTTTATATACGCATACGCTAAAGACCGTATATTCTCTATGGATTTGAACACGTCCTTTGTTTCGCGTAACGCTTGAGCTGTCTCGAGCGTGATGTTGTGAGCGTACACCAGAGTTTCGCGTGCACCGAGGTCCGAAAGGGCGTGCGCTACAACTATTAACCTTGGTTTGGGAGTGTGGCAAAACGCTCGCTCCGCTGTAATGGGCGGATGCAATGTTATCACCTGGTACGTTTCGTTAGTCGGGTCGTAACACACCGGTCCGTGTCACGGACCGTCACATTGTATGGGGCAAAGTAAGGACAACACGCCGCCGACCGTGACTTCGCACTCGACCGCGGTGGTGTTGTCGATTTGCAAAGGATCACATACGCCTCTCCAGTCGCAATGAGGCACATTGTAGTCGACGCGACCGTCGGTCACCATAGCTTTCGTCAGCCAACACACTCGATTGCCCTTCGAAACATCGGCGATCAACGTGAGCGTAGAGGTCGCCGTCGCTTTAATGTACGCCAGGATATCCGTGTGTGAGTGCACGCTCGACGTCGATTGACAACCGGTCATGTCAGACCTGATCAGACCTTCCGAACACATGACCATTAGTTGTTGTGCGGCAGAGAGTATCGCGATCATACCGTTGAGATGTGTAGAAAGCGCGTACACGCCAGCCTTCCACGTTTCCAAAGTTTCCAGCAGTCTAGAGGGACTTGTCTTAGCGCTACGGCTGTGCTGAATTTGCGTTGAGTAGACACAACGGCTTCGACCTCGCTTAGGATCTGTGGGCTCATGTACTCGTGGTAGGCCAAGACGTGTATAGTCGAGCGCGGTGATGCCCCGAACACTTGACCCGGTTTTGTTGTGGCGATATGCGTGTCCAGTAACGCGGCAAAGTCCGCGTGTCTAGCTTGTATTGATTTTACAGCTCGCTCATACCCCAACAGTACAGTCCGTAGAAGTTCGTTCACTTGTTTGCATGCGCTCGCGGAACACAGGACATCGCAACCTCTGTGATACTCAAGTAAAGCGTCACACACCAGCTGCTTGCACGTTGGAAATACAATCGGTAGTAACTTCTTACTCTACTCTATGTTGAACTCGTATAGTATGTATATGGGCGGTTGCGGCGATTTGCGCATTTTCTATCTACCCTACGCTAATATGACTCTGTGGTCTGTCTCCTGAGATGGTGCGGTTGGAACTTGCGAGAGTGCACTATCGACGGTCGGCGTTTCCATTTCGTCAACTGTGCCATTTTCAGCCGCTGGCAAACGGCCGTCGACGGTCGATGCGAGACACCAACATAACGTTAGACCGTGACCCTCATGCCAGTTTTCTGTAGTACTGGTTGTAGTTTCTGGTGCACACTCGATACGCCATTAAGATCACAATTACGTTGATTAATAAATCCAGTGTTGTAGCGACTGCAGCCAGCGCCGTCGCGCAACTCGTGTCGGTGTTATCTCTCGATACTTTCATTCGTATCCGAGCGTATGCAGAATCTACGGATCTGGTGAAGTTGCTTGTCACTAGCTTGCGCACGTTTGATATGGCACTTTGTGCGAGACTCACACAACCTGCAGTGGCGACCGTCGCGTCAGTGCAAAGTTTTTCCGATATATCGCTCGCAACATCGTTTGTCATTTGCTGTACACTGCGCACAATGGCCGCGAGGTCGCGGAGAGGGTTTTCTTTACGAGTTGTGTAATATCCGCTGACTTGCCGATTCAATTCTGGTGGCGCTGACCCAAACGAGAACGCTTTTAAGGCGCATGTCGTGGTAACTCTGGTAGCGCCGTGGTTGACGAGGACGATCATCTTTAGCAATAGTTCATCTCGAAGCGCAACGATGGTGAGGGCGACGGGTTGGCCGGTTCCGCCTTCAGGCCACTCGGTTGCCGCTAGATTGCCCAATGCCACACACGCAGACGAACCCTGTACACACTCAATGACCCGTGTGCGATCGTTGATTTCTGCTAGTAGGTTTGCTAGTTCTACGTGCTTCCACGGATCGGGCGTGGGCACGCGCTTGTTTTAGAGGCGTTTTCGCGCAGCCTCTACCCTGCACGACCGCTCGTGGCCGCACTAGCTATATTTATCTTTATTTGTTTCACACACACACACACACACACACACACACACACACACACACACACACACACACACACACACACACACACACACACACACACACACACACACACACACACACACACACACACACAGGCCCTTGCGTGCAAACCCCGGTCAGGCCTGCAGTGTACACATCAGAGACATGATGTTCTTTCACAGAACTGAGGTTGTTCATTACTAAATGACTTTTACAGGAATATTGTTATTATACTATTCAACAGGTTGATCATAATAATGTGTATTAAACCCACAACCTAGCACTGAGGACAGAGGGACTTTATTTAAATTAGTACTTAATGGAAACGATACATAATGATATATAAGAGCCATGTCATACATTCAGCCTAGGAATAGTAGCATTGTGCACTATTAAAAATATACACATCAATTGCTCGAATCCCATTGTTGCAAAGTAAAACTCTAATAAAACTCTAGTCTGACATCAACAGAGAAGACTTAGTGTATGTACTACAAATACAGCATTAGGATTTCGAGTGGACCGTGCACCTTGTGAACCATCAGAGGCTTATGACGCAACATATCTTCCAGTTGCTATTAGACAAGTTATAATTCTCGACCATTTTTCGGAACTGGTTTCTTGGGTCCGTGAGTAAATGCCAAATGAGATGATAGTCCTTAAGTAAGTTCCTGGCGATCCCATGTCACGCTCTTGCCCATCAGCCGGTGAACGCTGAGACGGAACTCGATGAGAGCGATGTATTTTTTAAGTGCTCCGAATGTATTTCTAACAAGCGTGCGATTCACTTCGTGAGTAAACCGCAGCTGCAGCTGATTCAAACAGTCGAGCCAACTTTCTACATCACAATATGCGTTTTGTAGTTAGTCGAGTTACCTTTTGTGTGGCACATGCACGGGTCGTTAGCGTCCAGCTCCCAGCTTAGAGAGTCCTGTATTGACACAGACGTCAATACATCTCGATGTCATGCAACACACAAAGTCTGTCGTATACAGGTGGGTTAACACATGTACGATACCTTTTGTGTGGCGCATGCACGGGTCGTTAGCGTCCAGCTCCCGGCTTATAGAGAGTCCTGTATTGACACTGACGTCAATACATCTCGATGTCAAGCAACACACAAAGTCTGTCGCATACAGGTGGGTTAACACACATGTACGATGTGTGCGATGGCTCGCCCATTTACAATGGGACACGACGATGATCATTGTTAACCAAACCACTTTAAAGAAGTAGTCCAGTTACACATTTGTGGGCTTATAACTTGGCTTCTGAATGTCCTAGAGCGATCAGGTTTGTTTTAGTGTACTCCAATCAACAGCCCCTACAACCACAAAAAGGAATGGAGTCATTAGCACTTATGGTTTGTAAATGGCACCCAGAATTATTTTGCACGAAGCACAATTTCACATCATTCTGGGTTCATTTGTGTGAAAACAAGGTCCAATCAGGCTGAAACGTTACTGGAAGCTAGAATCTATTGAGTTGTAAGTGATCTGAACGTTTCATGATGATAGCGCTTTCCTAAGGGGGTCAAACCATGTCCCAAAGGTCACCGGATCTGGTGTCAATTTAAAGAAGTAGTCCAGTTACACATTTGTGGGCTTATAACTTGGCTTCTGAATGTCCTAGAGAGATCAGGTTTATTTTAGTGTACTCCAATCAACAGCCCCTACAACCACAAAAAGGAATGGAGTCATTAGCACTTATGGTTCTTAAATGGCACCCAGAATTATGCTGCACCAAGCACAATTTCACATGATTCTGGGTCAATTTGTGTGAAAACAAGGTCCAATCCGGCTGAAACGCTACAAGAAGGTAGAATCTATTGAGTTGTAAGTGATCTGAACGTTTCAAGATGATCGCACATTCCTATAGGGGGTCAAACCATGTCCCAAAGGTCACCGGGCCAAGTGTCACTTTAAAGAAGTAGTCCAGTTACATCTTTGTGTGTGGGCTTATAACTTGGCTTCTGAATGTCCTAGAGAGATCAGGTTTGTTTTAGTGTACTCCAATCAACAGCCCCTAGAAACACAAAAAGGAATGGAGACATTAGCACTTATGGTTTTTAAATGGCACCCAGAATTATGTTGCACGAAGCACAATTTCACATCATTCTGGGTTCATTTGTGTGAAAACAAGGTCCAATCAGGCTGAAACGTTACAGGAAGGTAGAATCTATTGTTGTAAGTGATCTGAACGTTTCATGATGATAGCACTTTCCTAAGGGGGTCAAACCATGTCCCAAAGGTCACCGGATCTGGTGTCTAAAGAAGTAGTCCAGTTACAAATTTGTGGGCTTATAACTTGGCTTCTGAATGTCCTAGAGAGATCAGGTTTGTTTTAGATAACTCCAATCAACAGCCCCTACAACCACAAAAAGGAATGGAGTCATTAGACTTATGGTTTTTAAATGGCACCCAGAATTATGTTGCACGAAGCACAATTTCACATCATTCTGGGTTCATTTGTGTGAAAACAAGGTCCAATCAGGCTGAAACGTTACAGGAAGGTAGAATATATTGCGTTGTAAGTGATCTGAACGTTTCATGATGATAGCACTTTCCTAAGGGGGTCAAACCATGTCCCAAAGGTCACCGGATCTGGTGTCAATTAAAAGAAGTAGTCCAGTTACACATTTGTTGGCTTATAACTTGGCTTCTGAATGTCCTAGAGCGATCAGGTTTGTTTTAGTGTACTCCAATCAACAGCCCCTACAACCACAAAAAGGAATGGAGTCATTAGCACTTATGGTTTTTAAATGGCACCCAGAATTATGTTGCACGAAGCACAATTTCACATCATTCTGGGTTCATTTGTGTGAAAACAAGGTCCAATCAGGCTGAAACGTTACAGAAAGGTAGAATCTATTGAGTTGTAAGTGATCTGAACGTTTCATGATGATAGCACTTTCCTAAGGGGGTCAAACCATGTCCCAAATGTCACCGGATCTGGTGTCAATTTAAAGTAGTAGTCCAGTTACACATTTGTGGGCTTATAACTTGGCTTCTGAATGTCCTGGAGAGGTCAGGTTTGTTTTAATGTACTCCAATCAAAAGTCCCTACAACCACAAAAAGGAATGGAGTCATTAGCACTTATGGTTTGTAAATAGCACCCAGAATTATGTTGCACGAAGCAAAATTTCACATCACTCTGGGTTCATTTGTGTGAAAACAAGGTCCAATCAGGCAGAAACGTTACAGGAAGGTAGAATCTATTGAGTTGTAAGTGATCTGAACGTTTCATGATGATAGCACTTTCCTATAGGGGGTCAAACCATGTCCCAAAGGTCACCGGGCCTGGTGTCACTTTAAAGAAGTAGTCCAGTTACACCTTTGTGGGCTTATAACTTGGCTTCTGAATGTCCTAGAGAGATCAGGGTTGTTTTAGTGTACTCCAATCAACAGCCCCCACAACCACAAAAAGGAATGGAGTCATTAGCACTTATGGTTCTTAAATGGCACCCAGAATTATGTTGCACGAAGCACAATTTCACATCATTCTGGGTCCATTTGTGTGAAAACAAGGTCCAATCAGGCTGAAACGTTACAGGAAGGTAGAATCTATTGAGTTGTAAGTGATCTGAACGTTTCAAGATGATCGCACATTCCTATAGGGGGTAAAACCATGTCCCAAAGGTCACCGGGCCTGGTGTCACTTTAAAGAAGTAGTCCAGTTACATCTTTGTATGCTTATAACTTGGCTTCTGAATGTCCTAGAGAGATCAGGTTTGTTTTAATGTACTCCAATCAACAGCCCCTACAACCACAAAAAGGAATGGAGTCATTAGCACTTATAGTTTGTAAATGGCACCCAGAATTATGTTGCACGAAGCACAATTTCACATCATTCTGGGTCCATTTGTGTGAAAACAAGGTCCAATGAGGCTGAAACATTACAGGAAGGTAGAATCTATTAAAATGTAAGTGATCTGAAGGTTTCATGATGATAGCACTTCCCTAAGGGGGTCAAACCATGTCCCAAAGGTCACCGGATCTGGTGTCTAAAGAAGTAGTCCAGTTACACATTTGTGGGCTTATAACTTGGCTTCTGAATGTCCTAGAGAGATCAGGTTTGTTTTAGTATACTCCAATCAACAGCCCCTACAACCACAAAAAGGAATGGAGTCATTAGCACTTATGGTTTTTAAATGGCACCCAGAATTATGTTGCACGAAGCACAATTTCACATCATTCTGGGTTCATTTGTGTGAAAACAAGGTCCAATCAGGCTGAAACGTTACAGAAAGGTAGAATCTATTGAGTTGTAAGTGATCTGAACATTTCATGATGATAGCACTTTCCTAAGGGGGTCAAACCATGTCCCAAATGTCACCGGATCTGGTGTCAATTTAAAGTAGTAGTCCAGTTACACATTTGTGGGCTTATAACTTGGCTTCTGAATGTCCTGGAGAGGTCAGGTTTGTTTTAATGTACTCCAATCAACAGCCCCTACAACCACAAAAAGGAATGGAGTCATTAGCACTTATGGTTTGTAAATGGCACCCAGAATTATGTTGCACGAAGCAAATTTTCACATCATTCTGGGTTCATTTGTGTGAAAAAGAGGTCCAATCAGGCAGAAACGTTACAGGAAGGTAGAATCTATTGAGTTGTAAGTGATCTGAACGTTTCATGATGATAGCACTTTCCTATAGGGGGTCAAACCATGTCCCAAAGGTCACCGGGCCTGGTGGCACTTTAAAGAAGTAGTCCAGTTACACCTTTGTGGGCTTATAACTTGGCTTCTGAATGTCCTAGAGAGATCAGGGTTGTTTTAGTGTACTCCAATCAACAGCCCCCACAACCACAAAAAGGAATGGAGTCATTAGCACTTATGGTTCTTAAATGGCACCCAGAATTATGTTGCACGAAGCACAATTTCACATCATTCTGGGTCCATTTGTGTGAAAACAAGGTCCAATCAGGCTGAAACGTTACAGGAAGGTAGAATCTATTGAGTTGTAAGTGATCTGAACGTTTCAAGATGATCGCACATTCCTATAGGGGGTAAAACCATGTCCCAAAGGTCACCGGGCCTGGTGTCACTTTAAAGAAGTAGTCCAGTTACATCTTTGTATGCTTATAACTTGGCTTCTGAATGTCCTAGAGAGATCAGGTTTGTTTTAATGTACTCCAATCAACAGCCCCTACAACCACAAAAAGGAATGGAGTCATTAGCACTTATGGTTTGTAAATGGCACCCAGAATTATGTTGCACGAAGCACAATTTCACATCATTCTGGGTCCATTTGTGTGAAAACAAGGTCCAATCAGGCTGAAACATTACAGGAAGGTAGAATCTATTAAAATGTAAGTGATCTGAAGGTTTCATGATGATAGCACTTCCCTAAGGGGGTCAAACCATGTCCCAAAGGTCACCGGATCTGGTGTCTAAAGAAGTAGTCCAGTTACACATTTGTGGGCTTATAACTTGGCTTCTGAATGTCCTAGAGAGATCAGGTTTGTTTTAGTATACTCCAATCAACAGCCCCTACATTCACAAAAAGGAATGGAGTCATTAGCACTTATGGTTTTTAAATGGCACCCAGAATTATGTTGCACGAAGCACAATTTCACATCATTCTGGGTCCATTTGTGTGAAAACAAGGTCCAATCAGGCTGAAACATTACAGGAAGGTAGAATCTATTAAAATGTAAGTGATCTGAAGGTTTCATGATGATAGCACTTCCCTAATGGGGTCAAACCATGTCCCAAAGGTCACCGGATCTGGTGTCTAAAGAAGTAGTCCAGTTACACATTTGTGGGCTTATAACTTGGCTTCTGAATGTCCTAGAGAGATCAGGTTTGTTTTAGTATACTCCAATCAACAGCCCCTACAACCACAAAAAGGAATGGAGTCATTAGCACTTATGGTTTTTAAATGGCACCCAGAATTATGTTGCACGAAGCACAATTTCACATCATTCTGGGTTCATTTGTGTGAAAACAAGGTCCAATCAGGCTGAAACGTTACAGAAAGGTAGAATCTATTGAGTTGTAAGTGATCTGAACGTTTCATGATGATAGCACTTTCCTATAGGGGGTCAAACCATGTCCCAAAGGTCACCGGGCCTGGTGTCACTTTAAAGAAGTAGTCCAGTTACACCTTTGTGGGCTTATAACTTGGCTTCTGAATGTCCTAGAGAGATCAGGGTTGTTTTAGTGTACTCCAATCAACAGCCCCCACAACCACAAAAAGGAATGGAGTCATTAGCACTTATGGTTCTTAAATGGCACCCAGAATTATGTTGCACGAAGCACAATTTCACATCATTCTGGGTCCATTTGTGTGAAAACAAGGTCCAATCAGGCTGAAACGTTACAGGAAGGTAGAATCTATTGAGTTGTAAGTGATCTGAACGTTTCAAGATGATCGCACATTCCTATAGGGGGTAAAACCATGTCCCAAAGGTCACCGGGCCTGGTGTCACTTTAAAGAAGTAGTCCAGTTACATCTTTGTAGGCTTATAACTTGGCTTCTGAATGTCCTAGAGAGATCAGGTTTGTTTTAATGTACTCCAATCAACAGCCCCTACAACCATAAAAAGGAATGGAGTCATTAGCACTTATGGTTTTTAAATGGCACACAGAATTATGTTGCACGAAGCACAATTTCACATCATTCTGGGTTCATTTGTGTGAAAACAAGGTCCAATCAGGCAGAAACGTTACAGGAAGGTAGAATCTATTGAGTTGTAAGTGATCTGAACGTTTCATGATGATAGCACTTTCCTAAGGGGGTCAAACCATGTCGCAAAGGTCACCGGATCTGGTGTCACTTTAAAGAATTAGTCCAGTTACACATTTGTGGGCTTATAACTTGGCTTCTGAATGTCCTACAGCGGTCAGGTTTGTTTTAGTGTACTCCAATCAACAGCCCCTACAACCACAAAAAGGAATGGAGTCATTAGCACTTATGGTTTGTAAATGGCACCCAGAATTTTGTTGCACGAAGCACAATTTCACATCATTCTGGGTCCATTTGTGTGAAAACAAGGTCCAATCAGGCTGAAACATTACAGGAAGGTAGAATATATTAAAATGTAAGTGATCTGAAGGTTTCATGATGATAGCACTTCCCTAAGGGGGTCAAACCATGTCCCAAAGGTCACCGGATCTGGTGTCTAAAGAAGTAGTCCAGTTACACATTTGTGGGCTTATAACTTGGCTTCTGAATGTCCTAGAGAGATCAGGTTTGTTTTAGTATACTCCAATCAACAGCCCCTACAACCACAAAAAGGAATGGAGTCATTAGCACTTATGGTTTTTAAATGGCACCCAGAATTATGTTGCACGAAGCACAATTTCACATCATTCTGGGTTCATTTGTGTGAAAACAAGGTCCAATCAGGCTGA
Organism: Nothobranchius furzeri; assembly: GCF_043380555.1. Lineage (NCBI taxonomy): Eukaryota > Metazoa > Chordata > Actinopteri > Cyprinodontiformes > Nothobranchiidae > Nothobranchius > Nothobranchius furzeri. The sequence continues at coordinate 675,775 of NC_091753.1, forward strand.
AACGTTACAGAAAGGTAGAATCTATTGAGTTGTAAGTGATCTGAATGTTTCATGATGATAGCACTTTCCTAAGGGGGTCAAACCATGTCCCAAATGTCACCGGATCTGGTGTCAATTTAAAGTAGTACTCCAGTTACACATTTGTGGGCTTATAACTTGGCTTCTGAATGTCCTGGAGAGGTCAGGTTTGTTTTAATGTACTCCAATCAACAGCCCCTACAACCACAAAAAGGAATGGAGTCATTAGCACTTATGGTTCTTAAATGGCACCCAGAATTATGTTGCACGAAGCACAATTTCACATCATTCTGGGTCCATTTGTGTGAAAACAAGGTCCAATCAGGCTGAAACGTTACAGGAAGGTAGAATCTATTGAGTTGTAAGTGATCTGAACGTTTCAAGATGATCGCACATTCCTATAGGGGGTAAAACCATGTCCCAAAGGTCACCGGGCCTGGTGTCACTTTAAAGAAGTAGTCCAGTTACATCTTTGTAGGCTTATAACTTGGCTTCTGAATGTCCTAGAGAGATCAGGTTTGTTTTAATGTACTCCAATCAACAGCCCCTACAACCACAAAAAGGAATGGAGTGATTAGCACTTATGGTTTGTAAATGGCACACAGAATTATGTTGCACGAAGCACAATTTCACATCATTCTGGGTTCATTTGTGTGAAAACAAGGTCCAATCAGGCAGAAACGTTACAGGAAGGTAGAATCTATTGAGTTGTAAGTGATCTGAACGTTTCATGATGATAGCACTTTCCTAAGGGGGTCAAACCATGTCGCAAAGGTCACCGGGCCTGGTGTCACTTTAAAGAAGTAGTCCAGTTACATCTTTGTAGGCTTATAACTTGGCTTCTGAATGTCCTAGAGAGATCAGGTTTGTTTTAATGTACTCCAATCAACAGCCCCTACAACCACAAAAAGGAATGGAGTCATTAGCACTTATGGTTTGTAAATGGCACACAGAATTATGTTGCACGAAGCACAATTTCACATCATTCTGGGTTCATTTGTGTGAAAACAAGGTCCAATCAGGCAGAAACGTTACAGGAAGGTAGAATCTATTGAGTTGTAAGTGATCTGAACGTTTCATGATGATAGCACTTTCCTAAGGGGGTCAAACCATGTCGCAAAGGTCACCGGATCTGGTGTCACTTTAAAGAATTAGTCCAGTTACACATTTGTGGGCTTATAACTTGGCTTCTGAATGTCCTAGAGCGGTCAGGTTTGTTTTAGTGTACTCCAATCAACAGCCCCTACAACCACAAAAAGGAATGGAGTCATTAGCACTTATGGTTTGTAAATGGCACCCAGAATTATGTTGCACGAAGCACAATTTCACATCATTCTGGGTCCATTTGTGTGAAAACAAGGTCCAATCAGGCTGAAACATTACAGGAAGGTAGAATCTATTAAAATGTAAGTGATCTGAAGGTTTCATGATGATAGCACTTCCCTAAGGGGGTCAAACCATGTCCCAAAGGTCACCGGATCTGGTGTCTAAAGAAGTAGTCCAGTTACACATTTGTGGGCTTATAACTTGGCTTCTGAATGTCCTAGAGAGATCAGGTTTGTTTTAGTATACTCCAATCAACAGCCCCTACAACCACAAAAAGGAATGGAGTCATTAGCACTTATGGTTTTTAAATGGCACCCAGAATTATGTTGCACGAAGCACAATTTCACATCATTCTGGGTTCATTTGTGTGAAAACAAGGTCCAATCAGGCTGAAACGTTACAGAAAGGTAGAATCTATTGAGTTGTAAGTGATCTGAACGTTTCATGAGAATAGCACTTTCCTAAGGGGGTCAAACCATGTCCCAAATAACACCGGATCTGGTGTCATTTTAAAGTAGTAGTCCAGTTACACATTTGTGGGCTTATAACTTGGCTTCTGAATGTCCTGGAGAGGTCAGGTTTGTTTTAATGTACTCCAATCAACAGCCCCTACAACCACAAAAAGGAATGGAGTCATTAGCACTTATGGTTTGTAAATGGCACCCAGAATTATGTTGCACGAAGCAAAATTTCACATCATTCTGGGTTCATTTGTGTGAAAACAAGGTCCAATCAGGCAGAAACGTTACAGGAAGGTAGAATCTATTGAGTTGTAAGTGATCTGAACGTTTCATGATGATAGCACTTTCCTATAGGGGGTCAAACCATGTCCCAAAGGTCACCGGGCCTGGTGTCACTTTAAAGAAGTAGTCCAGTTACACCTTTGTGGGCTTATAACTTGGCTTCTGAATGTCCTAGAGAGATCAGGGTTGTTTTAGTGTACTCCAATCAACAGCCCCCACAACCACAAAAAGGAATGGAGTCATTAGCACTTATGTTTCTTAAATGGCACCCAGAATTATGTTGCACGAAGCACAATTTCACATCATTCTGGGTCCATTTGTGTGAAAACAAGGTCCAATCAGGCTGAAACGTTACAGGAAGGTAGAATCTATTGAGTTGTAAGTGATCTGAACGTTTCAAGATGATCGCACATTCCTATAGGGGGTAAAACCATGTCCCAAAGGTCACCGGGCCTGGTGTCACTTTAAAGAAGTAGTCCAGTTACATCTTTGTAGGCTTATAACTTGGCTTCTGAATGTCCTAGAGAGATCAGGTTTGTTTTAATGTACTCCAATCAACAGCCCCTACAACCACAAAAAGGAATGGAGTCATTAGCACTTATGGTTTGTAAATGGCACCCAGAATTATGTTGCACGAAGCACAATTTCACATCATTCTGGGTCCATTTGTGTGAAAACAAGGTCCAATCAGGCTGAAACATTACAGGAAGGTAGAATCTATTAAAATGTAAGTGATCTGAAGGTTTCATGATGATAGCACTTCCCTAAGGGGGTCAAACCATGTCCCAAAGGTCACCGGATCTGGTGTCTAAAGAAGTAGTCCAGTTACACATTTGTGGGCTTATAACTTGGCTTCTGAATGTCCTAGAGAGATCAGGTTTGTTTTAGTATACTCCAATCAACAGCCCCTACATTCACAAAAAGGAATGGAGTCATTAGCACTTATGGTTTTTAAATGGCACCCAGAATTATGTTGCACGAAGCACAATTTCACATCATTCTGGGTCCATTTGTGTGAAAACAAGGTCCAATCAGGCTGAAACATTACAGGAAGGTAGAATCTATTAAAATGTAAGTGATCTGAAGGTTTCATGATGATAGCACTTCCCTAAGGGGGTCAAACCATGTCCCAAAGGTCACCGGATCTGGTGTCTAAAGAAGTAGTCCAGTTACACATTTGTGGGCTTATAACTTGGCTTCTGAATGTCCTAGAGAGATCAGGTTTGTTTTAGTATACTCCAATCAACAGCCCCTACAACCACAAAAAGGAATGGAGTCATTAGCACTTATGGTTTTTAAATGGCACCCAGAATTATGTTGCACGAAGCACAATTTCACATCATTCTGGGTTCATTTGTGTGAAAACAAGGTCCAATCAGGCTGAAACGTTACAGAAAGGTAGAATCTATTGAGTTGTAAGTGATCTGAACGTTTCATGATGATAGCACTTTCCTATAGGGGGTCAAACCATGTCCCAAAGGTCACCGGGCCTGGTGTCACTTTAAAGAAGTAGTCCAGGTACACCTTTGTGGGCTTATAACTTGGCTTCTGAATGTCCTAGAGAGATCAGGGTTGTTTTAGTGTACTCCAATCAACAGTCCCCACAACCACAAAAAGGAATGGAGTCATTAGCACTTATGGTTCTTAAATGGCACCCAGAATTATGTTGCACGAAGCACAATTTCACATCATTCTGGGTCCATTTGTGTGAAAACAAGGTCCAATCAGGCTGAAACGTTACAGGAAGGTAGAATCTATTGAGTTGTAAGTGATCTGAACGTTTCAAGATGATCGCACATTCCTATAGGGGGTAAAACCATGTCCCAAAGGTCACCGGGCCTGGTGTCACTTTAAAGAAGTAGTCCAGTTACATCTTTGTAGGCTTATAACTTGGCTTCTGAATGTCCTAGAGAGATCAGGTTTGTTTTAATGTACTCCAATCAACAGCCCCTACAACCATAAAAAGGAATGGAGTCATTAGCACTTATGGTTTTTAAATGGCACACAGAATTATGTTGCACGAAGCACAATTTCACATCATTCTGGGTTCATTTGTGTGAAAACAAGGTCCAATCAGGCAGAAACGTTACAGGAAGGTAGAATCTATTGAGTTGTAAGTGATCTGAACGTTTCATGATGATAGCACTTTCCTAAGGGGGTCAAACCATGTCGCAAAGGTCACCGGATCTGGTGTCACTTTAAAGAATTAGTCCAGTTACACATTTGTGGGCTTATAACTTGGCTTCTGAATGTCCTACAGCGGTCAGGTTTGTTTTAGTGTACTCCAATAAACAGCCCCTACAACCACAAAAAGGAATGGAGTCATTAGCACTTATGGTTTGTAAATGGCACCCAGAATTTTGTTGCACGAAGCACAATTTCACATCATTCTGGGTCCATTTGTGTGAAAACAAGGTCCAATCAAGCTGAAACATTACAGGAAGGTAGAATATATTAAAATGTAAGTGATCTGAAGGTTTCATGATGATAGCACTTCCCTAAGGGGGTCAAACCATGTCCCAAAGGTCACCGGATCTGGTGTCTAAAGAAGTAGTCCAGTTACACATTTGTGGGCTTATAACTTGGCTTCTGAATGTCCTAGAGAGATCAGGTTTGTTTTAGTATACTCCAATCAACAGCCCCTACAACCACAAAAAGGAATGGAGTCATTAGCACTTATGGTTTGTAAATGGCACACAGAATTATGTTGCACGAAGCACAATTTCACATCATTCTGGGTTCATTTGTGTGAAAACAAGGTCCAATCAGGCAGAAACGTTACAGGAAGGTAGAATCTATTGAGTTGTAAGTGATCTGAACGTTTCATGATGATAGCACTTTCCTAAGGGGGTCAAACCATGTCGCAAAGGTCACCGGATCTGGTGTCACTTTAAAGAATTAGTCCAGTTACACATTTGTGGGCTTATAACTTGGCTTCTGAATGTCCTAGAGCGGTCAGGTTTGTTTTAGTGTACTCCAATCAACAGCCCCTACAACCACAAAAAGGAATGGAGTCATTAGCACTTATGGTTTGTAAATGGCACCCAGAATTATGTTGCACGAAGCACAATTTCACATCATTCTGGGTCCATTTGTGTGAAAACAAGGTCCAATCAGGCTGAAACATTACAGGAAGGTAGAATCTATTAAAATGTAAGTGATCTGAAGGTTTCATGATGATAGCACTTCCCTAAGGGGGTCAAACCATGTCCCAAAGGTCACCGGATCTGGTGTCTAAAGAAGTAGTCCAGTTACACATTTGTGGGCTTATAACTTGGCTTCTGAATGTCCTAGAGAGATCAGGTTTGTTTTAGTATACTCCAATCAACAGCCCCTACAACCACAAAAAGGAATGGAGTCATTAGCACTTATGGTTTTTAAATGGCACCCAGAATTATGTTGCACGAAGCACAATTTCACATCATTCTGGGTTCATTTGTGTGAAAACAAGGTCCAATCAGGCTGAAACGTTACAGAAAGGTAGAATCTATTGAGTTGTAAGTGATCTGAACGTTTCATGAGAATAGCACTTTCCTAAGGGGGTCAAACCATGTCCCAAATAACACCGGATCTGGTGTCATTTTAAAGTAGTAGTCCAGTTACACATTTGTGGGCTTATAACTTGGCTTCTGAATGTCCTGGAGAGGTCAGGTTTGTTTTAATGTACTCCAATCAACAGCCCCTACAACCACAAAAAGGAATGGAGTCATTAGCACTTATGGTTTGTAAATGGCACCCAGAATTATGTTGCACGAAGCAAAATTTCACATCATTCTGGGTTCATTTGTGTGAAAACAAGGTCCAATCAGGCAGAAACGTTACAGGAAGGTAGAATCTATTGAGTTGTAAGTGATCTGAACGTTTCATGATGATAGCACTTTCCTATAGGGGGTCAAACCATGTCCCAAAGGTCACCGGGCCTGGTGTCACTTTAAAGAAGTAGTCCAGTTACACCTTTGTGGGCTTATAACTTGGCTTCTGAATGTCCTAGAGAGATCAGGGTTGTTTTAGTGTACTCCAATCAACAGCCCCCACAACCACAAAAAGGAATGGAGTCATTAGCACTTATGTTTCTTAAATGGCACCCAGAATTATGTTGCACGAAGCACAATTTCACATCATTCTGGGTCCATTTGTGTGAAAACAAGGTCCAATCAGGCTGAAACGTTACAGGAAGGTAGAATCTATTGAGTTGTAAGTGATCTGAACGTTTCAAGATGATCGCACATTCCTATAGGGGGTAAAACCATGTCCCAAAGGTCACCGGGCCTGGTGTCACTTTAAAGAAGTAGTCCAGTTACATCTTTGTAGGCTTATAACTTGGCTTCTGAATGTCCTAGAGAGATCAGGTTTGTTTTAATGTACTCCAATCAACAGCCCCTACAACCACAAAAAGGAATGGAGTCATTAGCACTTATGGTTTGTAAATGGCACCCAGAATTATGTTGCACGAAGCACAATTTCACATCATTCTGGGTCCATTTGTGTGAAAACAAGGTCCAATCAGGCTGAAACATTACAGGAAGGTAGAATCTATTAAAATGTAAGTGATCTGAAGGTTTCATGATGATAGCACTTCCCTAAGGGGGTCAAACCATGTCCCAAAGGTCACCGGATCTGGTGTCTAAAGAAGTAGTCCAGTTACACATTTGTGGGCTTATAACTTGGCTTCTGAATGTCCTAGAGAGATCAGGTTTGTTTTAGTATACTCCAATCAACAGCCCCTACATTCACAAAAAGGAATGGAGTCATTAGCACTTATGGTTTTTAAATGGCACCCAGAATTATGTTGCACGAAGCACAATTTCACATCATTCTGGGTCCATTTGTGTGAAAACAAGGTCCAATCAGGCTGAAACATTACAGGAAGGTAGAATCTATTAAAATGTAAGTGATCTGAAGGTTTCATGATGATAGCACTTCCCTAAGGGGGTCAAACCATGTCCCAAAGGTCACCGGATCTGGTGTCTAAAGAAGTAGTCCAGTTACACATTTGTGGGCTTATAACTTGGCTTCTGAATGTCCTAGAGAGATCAGGTTTGTTTTAGTATACTCCAATCAACAGCCCCTACAACCACAAAAAGGAATGGAGTCATTAGCACTTATGGTTTTTAAATGGCACCCAGAATTATGTTGCACGAAGCACAATTTCACATCATTCTGGGTTCATTTGTGTGAAAACAAGGTCCAATCAGGCTGAAACGTTACAGAAAGGTAGAATCTATTGAGTTGTAAGTGATCTGAACGTTTCATGATGATAGCACTTTCCTATAGGGGGTCAAACCATGTCCCAAAGGTCACCGGGCCTGGTGTCACTTTAAAGAAGTAGTCCAGTTACACCTTTGTGGGCTTATAACTTGGCTTCTGAATGTCCTAGAGAGATCAGGGTTGTTTTAGTGTACTCCAATCAACAGTCCCCACAACCACAAAAAGGAATGGAGTCATTAGCACTTATGGTTCTTAAATGGCACCCAGAATTATGTTGCACGAAGCACAATTTCACATCATTCTGGGTCCATTTGTGTGAAAACAAGGTCCAATCAGGCTGAAACGTTACAGGAAGGTAGAATCTATTGAGTTGTAAGTGATCTGAACGTTTCAAGATGATCGCACATTCCTATAGGGGGTAAAACCATGTCCCAAAGGTCACCGGGCCTGGTGTCACTTTAAAGAAGTAGTCCAGTTACATCTTTGTAGGCTTATAACTTGGCTTCTGAATGTCCTAGAGAGATCAGGTTTGTTTTAATGTACTCCAATCAACAGCCCCTACAACCATAAAAAGGAATGGAGTCATTAGCACTTATGGTTTTTAAATGGCACACAGAATTATGTTGCACGAAGCACAATTTCACATCATTCTGGGTTCATTTGTGTGAAAACAAGGTCCAATCAGGCAGAAACGTTACAGGAAGGTAGAATCTATTGAGTTGTAAGTGATCTGAACGTTTCATGATGATAGCACTTTCCTAAGGGGGTCAAACCATGTCGCAAAGGTCACCGGATCTGGTGTCACTTTAAAGAATTAGTCCAGTTACACATTTGTGGGCTTATAACTTGGCTTCTGAATGTCCTACAGCGGTCAGGTTTGTTTTAGTGTACTCCAATAAACAGCCCCTACAACCACAAAAAGGAATGGAGTCATTAGCACTTATGGTTTGTAAATGGCACCCAGAATTTTGTTGCACGAAGCACAATTTCACATCATTCTGGGTCCATTTGTGTGAAAACAAGGTCCAATCAAGCTGAAACATTACAGGAAGGTAGAATATATTAAAATGTAAGTGATCTGAAGGTTTCATGATGATAGCACTTCCCTAAGGGGGTCAAACCATGTCCCAAAGGTCACCGGATCTGGTGTCTAAAGAAGTAGTCCAGTTACACATTTGTGGGCTTATAACTTGGCTTCTGAATGTCCTAGAGAGATCAGGTTTGTTTTAGTATACTCCAATCAACAGCCCCTACAACCACAAAAAGGAATGGAGTCATTAGCACTTATGGTTTTTAAATGGCACCCAGAATTATGTTGCACGAAGCACAATTTCACATCATTCTGGGTTCATTTGTGTGAAAACAAGGTCCAATCAGGCTGAAACGTTACAGAAAGGTAGAATCTATTGAGTTGTAAGTGATCTGAACGTTTCATGATGATAGCACTTTCCTAAGGGGGTCAAACCATGTCCCAAATGTCACCGGATCTGGTGTCAATTTAAAGTAGTACTCCAGTTACACATTTGTGGGCTTATAACTTGGCTTCTGAATGTCCTGGAGAGGTCAGGTTTGTTTTAATGTACTCCAATCAACAGCCCCTACAACCACAAAAAGGAATGGAGTCATTAGCACTTATGGTTCTTAAATGGCACCCAGAATTATGTTGCACGAAGCACAATTTCACATCATTCTGGGTCCATTTGTGTGAAAACAAGGTCCAATCAGGCTGAAACGTTACAGGAAGGTAGAATCTATTGAGTTGTAAGTGATCTGAACGTTTCAAGATGATCGCACATTCCTATAGGGGGTAAAACCATGTCCCAAAGGTCACCGGGCCTGGTGTCACTTTAAAGAAGTAGTCCAGTTACATCTTTGTAGGCTTATAACTTGGCTTCTGAATGTCCTAGAGAGATCAGGTTTGTTTTAATGTACTCCAATCAACAGCCCCTACAACCACAAAAAGGAATGGAGTGATTAGCACTTATGGTTTGTAAATGGCACACAGAATTATGTTGCACGAAGCACAATTTCACATCATTCTGGGTTCATTTGTGTGAAAACAAGGTCCAATCAGGCAGAAACGTTACAGGAAGGTAGAATCTATTGAGTTGTAAGTGATCTGAACGTTTCATGATGATAGCACTTTCCTAAGGGGGTCAAACCATGTCGCAAAGGTCACCGGATCTGGTGTCACTTTAAAGAATTAGTCCAGTTACACATTTGTGGGCTTATAACTTGGCTTCTGAATGTCCTAGAGCGGTCAGGTTTGTTTTAGTGTACTCCAATCAACAGCCCCTACAACCACAAAAAGGAATGGAGTCATTAGCACTTATGGTTTTTAAATGGCACCCAGAATTATGTTGCACGAAGCACAATTTCACATCATTCTGGGTCCATTTGTGTGAAAACAAGGTCCTATCAGGCTGAAACATTACAGGAAGGTAGAATCTATTAAAATGTAAGTGATCTGAAGGTTTCATGATGATAGCACTTCCCTAACGGGGTCAAACCATGTCCCAAAGGTCACCGGATCTGGTGTCTAAAGAAGTAGTCCAGTTACACATTTGTGGGCTTATAACTTGGCTTCTGAATGTCCTAGAGAGATCAGGTTTGTTTTAGTATACTCCAATCAACAGCCCCTACAACCACAAAAAGGAATGGAGTCATTAGCACTTATGGTTTTTAAATGGCACCCAGAATTATGTTGCACGAAGCACAATTTCACATCATTCTGGGTTCATTTGTGTGAAAACAAGGTCCAATCAGGCTGAAACGTTACAGGAAGGTAGAATCTATTGAGTTGTAAGTGATCTGAACGTTTCAAGATGATCGCACATTCCTATAGGGGGTAAAACCATGTCCCAAAGGTCACCGGGCCTGGTGTCACTTTAAAGAAGTAGTCCAGTTACATCTTTGTAGGCTTATAACTTGGCTTCTGAATGTCCTAGAGAGATCAGGTTTGTTTTAATGTACTCCAATCAACAGCCCCTACAACCACAAAAAGGAATGGAGTCATTAGCACTTATGGTTTGTAAATGGCACCCAGAATTATGTTGCACGAAGCATAATTTCACATCATTCTGGGTCCATTTGTGTGAAAACAAGGTCCAATCAGGCTGAAACGTTACAGGAAGGTAGAATCTATTGAGTTGTAAGTGATCTGAACGTTTCAAGATGATCGCACATTCCTATAGGGGGTCAAACCATGCCCCAAATGTCACCGGATCTGGTGTCAATTTAAAGTAGTAGTCCAGTTACACATTTGTGGGCTTATAACTTGGCTTCTGAATGTCCTGGAGAGGTCAGGTTTGTTTTAATGTACTCCAATCAACAGCCCCTACAACCACAAAAAGGAATGGAGTCATTAGCACTTATGGTTTGTAAATGGCACCCAGAATTATGTTGCACGAAGCAAAATTTCACATCATTCTGGGTCCATTTGTGTGAAAACAAGGTCCAATCAGGCTGAAACGTTACAGGAAGGTAGAATCTATTGAGTTGTAAGTGATCTGAACGTTTCAAGATGATCGCACATTCCTATAGGGGGTAAAACCATGTCCCAAAGGTCACCGGGCCTGGTGTCACTTTAAAGAAGTAGTCCAGTTACATCTTTGTAGGCTTATAACTTGGCTTCTGAATGTCCTAGAGAGATCAGGTTTGTTTTAATGTACTCCAATCAACAGCCCCTACAACCACAAAAAGGAATGGAGTCATTAGCACTTATGGTTTGTAAATGGCACACAGAATTATGTTGCACGAAGCACAATTTCACATCATTCTGGGTTCATTTGTGTCAAAACAAGGTCCAATCAGGCAGAAACGTTACAGGAAGGTAGAATCTATTGAGTTGTAAGTGATCTGAACGTTTCATGATGATAGCACTTTCCTAAGGGGGTCAAACCATGTCCCAAAGGTCACCGGATCTGGTGTCACTTTAAAGAATTAGTCCAGTTACACATTTGTGGGCTTATAACTTGGCTTCTGAATGTCCTAGAGCGGTCAGGTTTGTTTTAGTGTACTCCAATCAACAGCCCCTACAACCACAAAAAGGAATGGAGTCATTAGCACTTATGGTTTGTAAATGGCACCCAGAATTATGTTGCACGAAGCACAATTTTACATCATTCTGGGTCCATTTGTGTGAAAACAAGGTCCAATCAGGCTGAAACATTACAGGAAGGTAGAATCTATTAAAATGTAAGTGATCTGAAGGTTTCATGATGATAGCACTTCCCTAAGGGGGTCAAACCATGTCCCAAAGGTCACCGGATCTGATGTCTAAAGAAGTAGTCCAGTTACACATTTGTGGGCTTATAACTTGGCTTCTGAATGTCCTAGAGAGATCAGGTTTGTTTTAGTATACTCCAATCAACAGCCCCTACAACCACAAAAAGGAATGGAGTCATTAGCACTTATGGTTTTTAAATGGCACCCAGAATTATGTTGCACGAAGCACAATTTCACATCATTCTTGGTTCATTTGTGTGAAAACAAGGTCCAGTCAGGCTGAAACGTTACAGAAAGGTAGAATCTATTGAGTTGTAAGTGATCTGAACGTTTCATGATGATAGCACTTTCCTAAGGGGGTCAAACCATGTCCCAAATAACACCGGATCTGGTGTCATTTTAAAGTAGTAGTCCAGTTACACATTTGTGGGCTTATAACTTGGCTTCCGAATGTCCTGGAGAGGTCAGGTTTGTTTTAATGTACTCCAATCAACAGCCCCTACAACCACAAAAAGGAATGGAGTCATTAGCACTTATGGTTTGTAAATGGCACCCAGAATTATGTTGCACGAAGCAAAATTTCACATCATTCTGGGTTCATTTGTGTGAAAACAAGGTCCAATCAGGCAGAAACGTTACAGGAAGGTAGAATCTATTGAGTTGTAAGTGATCTGAACGTTTCATGATGATAGCACTTTCCTATAGGGGGTCAAACCATGTCCCAAAGGTCACCGGGCCTGGTGTCACTTTAAAGAAGTAGTCCAGTTACACCTTTGTGGGCTTATAACTTGGCTTCTGAATGTCCTAGAGAGATCAGGGTTGTTTTAGTGTACTCCAATCAACAGCCCCCACAACCACAAAAAGGAATGGAGTCATTAGCACTTATGTTTCTTAAATGGCACCCAGAATTATGTTGCACGAAGCACAATTTCACATCAATCTGGGTCCATTTGTGTGAAAACAAGGTCCAATCAGGCTGAAACGTTACAGGAAGGTAGAATCTATTGAGTTGTAAGTGATCTGAACGTTTCAAGATGATCGCACATTCCTATAGGGGGTAAAACCATGTCCCAAAGGTCACCGGGCCTGGTGTCACTTTAAAGAAGTAGTCCAGTTACATCTTTGTAGGCTTATAACTTGGCTTCTGAATGTCCTAGAGAGATCAGGTTTGTTTTAATGTACTCCAATCAACAGCCCCTACAACCACAAAAAGGAATGGAGTCATTAGCACTTATGGTTTGTAAATGGCACACAGAATTATGTTGCACGAAGCACAATTTCACATCATTCTGGGTTCATTTGTGTGAAAACAAGGTCCAATCAGGCAGAAACGTTACAGGAAGGTAGAATCTATTGAGTTGTAAGTGATCTGAACGTTTCATGATAGCACTTTCCTAAGGGGGTCAAACCATGTCGCAAAGGTCACCGGATCTGGTGTCACTTTAAAGAATTAGTCCAGTTACACATTTGTGGGCTTATAACTTGGCTTCTGAATGTCCTAGAGCGGTCAGGTTTGTTTTAGTGTACTCCAATCAACAGCCCCTACAACCACAAAAAGGAATGGAGTCATTAGCACTTATGGTTTGTAAATGGCACCCAGAATTATGTTGCACGAAGCACAATTTCACATCATTCTGGGTCCATTTGTGTGAAAACAAGGTCCTATCAGGCTGAAACATTACAGGAAGGTAGAATCTATTAAAATGTAAGTGATCTGAAGGTTTCATGATGATAGCACTTCCCTAACGGGGTCAAACCATGTCCCAAAGGTCACCGGATCTGGTGTCTAAAGAAGTAGTCCAGTTACACATTTGTGGGCTTATAACTTGGCTTCTGAATGTCCTAGAGAGATCAGGTTTGTTTTAGTATACTCCAATCAACAGCCCCTACAACCACAAAAAGGAATGGAGTCATTAGCACTTATGGTTTTTAAATGGCACCCAGAATTATGTTGCACGAAGCACAATTTCACATCATTCTGGGTTCATTTGTGTGAAAACAAGGTCCAATCAGGCTGAAACGTTACAGAAAGGTAGAATCTATTGAGTTGTAAGTGATCTGAACGTTTCATGATGATAGCACTTTCCTAAGGGGGTCAAACCATGTCCCAAATGTCACCGGATCTGGTGTCAATTTAAAGTAGTAGTCCAGTTACACATTTGTGGGCTTATAACTTGGCTTCTGAATGTCCTGGAGAGGTCAGGTTTGTTTTAATGTACTCCAATCAACAGCCCCTACAACCACAAAAAGGAATGGAGTCATTAGCACTTATGGTTTGTAAATGGCACCCAGAATTATGTTGCACGAAGCAAAATTTCACATCATTCTGGGTCCATTTGTGTGAAAACAAGGTCCAATCAGGCTGAAACGTTACAGGAAGGTAGAATCTATTGAGTTGTAAGTGATCTGAACGTTTCAAGATGATCGCACATTCCTATAGGGGGTAAAACCATGTCCCAAAGGTCACCGGGCCTGGTGTCACTTTAAAGAAGTAGTCCAGTTACATCTTTGTAGGCTTATAACTTGGCTTCTGAATGTCCTAGAGAGATCAGGTCTGTTTTAATGTACTCCAATCAACAGCCCCTACAACCACAAAAAGGAATGGAGTCATTAGCACTTATGGTTTGTAAATGGCACACAGAATTATGTTGCACGAAGCACAATTTCACATCATTCTGGGTTCATTTGTGTGAAAACAAGGTCCAATGAGGCAGAAACGTTACAGGAAGGTAGAATCTATTGAGTTGTAAGTGATCTGAACGTTTCATGATGATAGCACTTTCCTAAGGGGGTCAAACCATGTCGCAAAGGTCACCGGATCTGGTGTCACTTTAAAGAATTAGTCCAGTTACACATTTGTGGGCTTATAACTTGGCTTCTGAATGTCCTAGAGCGGTCAGGTTTGTTTTAGTGTACTCCAATCAACAGCCCCTACAACCACAAAAAGGAATGGAGTCATTAGCACTTATGGTTTGTAAATGGCACCCAGAATTATGTTGCACGAAGCACAATTTCACATCATTCTGGGTCCATTTGTGTGAAAACAAGGTCCAATCAGGCTGAAACATTACAGGAAGGTAGAATCTATTAAAATGTAAGTGATCTGAAGGTTTCATGATGATAGCACTTCCCTAAGGGGGTCAAACCATGTCCCAAAGGTCACCGGATCTGGTGTCTAAAGAAGTAGTCCAGTTACACATTTGTGGGCTTATAACTTGGCTTCTGAATGTCCTAGAGAGATCAGGTTTGTTTTAGTATACTCCAATCAACAGCCCCTACAACCACAAAAAGGAATGGAGTCATTAGCACTTATGGTTTTTAAATGGCACCCAGAATTATGTTGCACGAAGCACAATTTCACATCATTCTGGGTTCATTTGTGTGAAAACAAGGTCCAATCAGGCTGAAACGTTACAGAAAGGTAGAATCTATTGAGTTGTAAGTGATCTGAACGTTTCATGATGATAGCACTTTCCTAAGGGGGTCAAACCATGTCCCAAATAACACCGGATCTGGTGTCATTTTAAAGTAGTAGTCCAGTTACACATTTGTGGGCTTATAACTTGGCTTCTGAATGTCCTGGAGAGGTCAGGTTTGTTTTAATGTACTCCAATCAACAGCCCCTACAACCACAAAAAGGAATGGAGTCATTAGCACTTATGGTTTGTAAATGGCACCCAGAATTATGTTGCACGAAGCAAAATTTCACATCATTCTGGGTTCATTTGTGTGAAAACAAGGTCCAATCAGGCAGAAACGTTACAGGAAGGTAGAATCTATTGAGTTGTAAGTGATCTGAACGTTTCATGATAGCACTTTCCTAAGGGGGTCAAACCATGTCGCAAAGGTCACCGGATCTGGTGTCACTTTAAAGAATTAGTCCAGTTACACATTTGTGGGCTTATAACTTGGCTTCTGAATGTCCTAGAGCGGTCAGGTTTGTTTTAGTGTACTCCAATCAACAGCCCCTACAACCACAAAAAGGAATGGAGTCATTAGCACTTATGGTTTGTAAATGGCACCCAGAATTATGTTGCACGAAGCACAATTTCACATCATTCTGGGTCCATTTGTGTGAAAACAAGGTCCAATCAGGCTGAAACGTTACAAGAAGGTAGAATCTATTGAGTTGTAAGTGATCTGAACGTTTCATGATGATAGCACTTTCCTAAGGGGGTCAAACCATGTCCCAAACGTCACCGGATCTGTTGTCAATTTAAAGAAGTAGTCCAGTTACACATTTGTGGGCTTATAACTTGGCTTCTGAATGTCCTAGAGAGATCAGGTTTGTTTTAGTGTACTCCAATCAACAGCCCCTACAACCACAAAAAGGAATGGAGTCATTAGCACTTTTGGTTTGTAAATGGCACCCAGAATTATGTTGCACGAAGCACAATTTCACTTCATTCTGGGTCCATTTGTGTGAAAACAAGGTCCAATCAGGCTGAAACGCTATAAGAAGGTAGAATCTATTGAGTTGTAAGTGATCTGAATGTTTCAAGATGATCGCACATTCCTATAGGGGGTAAAACCATGTCCCACAGGTCACCGGGCCTGGTGTCACTTTAAAGAAGTAGTCCAGTTACATCTTTGTGGGCTTATAACTTGGCTTCTGAATGTCCTAGAGAGGTTAGGTTTGTTTTAGTGTACTCCAATCAACAGCCCCTACAACCACAAAACGGAATGGAGTCATTAGCACTTATGGTTTGTAAATGGCACCCAGAATTATGTTGCACGAAGCACAATTTCACATCATTCTGGGTTCATTTGTGTGAAAACAAGGTCCAATCAGGCTGAAACGTTACAAGAAGGTAGAATTATTGAGTTGTAAGTGATCTGAACGTTTCATGATGATCGCACATTCCTATAGGGGGTCAAACCATGTCCCAAAGGTCACCGGGCCTGGTGTCACTTTAAAGAAGTAGTCCAGTTACACATTTGTGGGCTTATAACTTGGCTTCTGAATGTCCTGGAGAGATCAGGTTTGTTTTAGTGTACTCCAATCAACAGCCCCTACAACCACAAAAAGGAATGGAGTCATTAGCACTTATGGTTTGTAAATGGCACCCAGAATTATGTTGCATGAAGCACAATTTCACATCATTCTGGGTCCATTTGTGTGAAAACAATGTCCAATCAGGCTGAAACGTTACAAGAAGGTAGAATCTATTGAGTTGTAAGTGATCTGAACGTTTCATGATGATCGCACATTCCTATAGGGGGTCAAACCATGTCCCAAAGGTCACCGGACCTGGTGTCACTTTAAAGAAGTAGTCCAGTTACACATTTGTGGGCTTATAACTTGGCTTCTGAATATCCTAGAGAGGTCAGGTTTGTTTTAGAGTACTCCAGTTAACAGCCCCCATTACCCCAAAGAGGAATGGAGTCATTAGCACTTATGGTTTTTAAATGGCACCCAGAATTATGTTGCACGAAGCACACTTTCACATCATTCTGGGTTCATTTGTGTGAAAACAAGGTCCAATCAGACTGAAACGTTACAGGAAGTTAGAATCTATTGAGTTGTAAGTGATCTGAACGTTTCATGATGATAGCACTTTCCTAAGGGGGTCAAACCATGTCCCAAAGGTCACCGGATCTGGTGTCAATTTAAAGAAGTAGTCCAGTTACACATTTGTGGGCTTATAACGTGGCTTCTGAATGTCCTAGAGAGATCAGGTTTGTTTTAGTATACTCCAATCAACAGCCCCTACAACCACAAAAAGGAATGGAGTCATTAGCACTTATGGTTTTTAAATGGCACCCAGAATTATGTTGCACGAAGCACAATTTCACATGATTCTGGGTCCATTTGTGTGAAAACAAGGTCCAATCAGGCTGAAACGTTACAGGAAGGTAGAATCTATTGAGTTGTAAGTGATCTGAACGTTTCATGATGATAGCACTTTCCTAAGGGGGTCAAACCATGTCCCAAAGGTCACCGGATCTGGTGTCAATTTAAAGAAGTAGTCCAGTTACACATTTGTGGGCTTATAACTTCGCTTCTGAATGTCCTAGAGAGATCAGGTTTATTTTAGTGTACTCCAATCAACAGCCCCTACAACCACAAAAAGGAATGGAGTCATTATCACTTATGGTTTGTAAATGGCACCCAGAATTATGTTGCACGAAGCACTATTTCACATCATTCTGGGTCCATTTGTGTGAAAACAAGGTCCAATCAGGCTGAAACGTTACAGGAAGGTAGAATCTATTGAGTTGTAAGTGATCTGAACGTTTCATGATGATAGCACTTTCCTAAGGGGGTCAAACCATGTCCCAAAGGTCACCGGATCTGGTGTCAATTTAAAGAAGTAGTCCAGTTACACATGTGTGGGCTTATAACTTGGCTTCTGAATGTCCTAGAGAGGTCAAGTTTATTTTAGTGTACTCCAATCAACAGCCCCTACAACCACAAAAAGGAATGGAGTCATTAGCACTTATGGTTTGTAAATGGCACCCAGAATTATGTTGCACGAAGCACTATTTCACATCATTCTGGGTCCATTTGTGTGAAAACAAGGTCCAATCAGGCTGAAACGTTACAAGAAGGTAGAATCTATTGAGTTGTAAGTGATCTGAACATTTCATGATGATAGCAGTTTCCTAAGGGGGTCAAACCATGTCCCAAAGGTCACCGGATCTGGTGTCAATTTAAAGAAGTAGTCCAGTTACACCTTTGTGGGCTTATAACTTGGCTTCTGAATGTCCTAGAGAGGTTAGGTTTGTTTTAGTGTACTCCAATCTACAGCCCCTACAACCACAAAAAGGAATGGAGTCATTAGCACTTATGGTTTGTAAATGGCACCCAGAATTATGTTGCACGAAGCACAATTTCACATCATTCTGGGTTCATTTGTGTGAAAACAAGGTCCAATCAGGCTGAAACGTTACAGGAAGGTAGAATCTATTGAGTTGTAAGTGATCTGAACGTTTAATGATGATAGCACTTTCCTAAGGGGGTCAAACCATGTCCCAAAGGTCACCGGATCTGGTGTCAATTTAAAGAAGTAGTCCAGTTACACATTTATGGGCTTATAACTTGGCTTCTGAAGGTCCTAGAGCGATCAGGTTTGTTTTAGTGTACTCCAATCAACAGCCCCTACAACCACAAAAAGGAATGGAGTCATTAGCACTTATGGCTTTTAAATGGCACCCAGAATTATGTTGCACAAAGCACAATTTCACATCATTCTGGGTTCATTTGTGTGAAAACAAGGTCCAATCAGGCTGAAACGTTACATGAAGGTAGAATCTATTGAGTTGTATGTGATCTGAAGGTTTCATGATGATAGCACTTTCCTAAGGGGGTCAAACCATGTCTCAAAGGTCAGCGGATCTGGCGTCAATTTAAAGAAGTAGTCCAGTTACACATTTGTGGGCTTATAACTTGGCTTCTGAATGTCCTAGAGCGATCAGGTTTGTTTCAGTGTACTCCAATCAACAGCCCCTAGAACCACAAAAAGGAATGGAGACATTAGCACTTATGGTTTTTAAATGGCACCCAGAATTTTGTTGCACGAAGCACAATTTCACATCATTCTGGGTTCATTTGTGTGAAAACAAGGTCCAATCAGGCTGAATCGTTACAGGAAGGTAGAATCTATTGAGTTGTAAGTGATCTGAACGTTTCATGATGATAGCACTTTCCTAAGGGGGTCAAACCATGTCCCAAAGGTCACCGGATCTGGTGTCTAAAGAAGTAGTCCAGTTACACATTTGTGGGCTTATAACTTGGCTTCTGAATGTCCTAGAGAGATCAGGTTTGTTTTAGTATACTCCAATCAACAGCCCCTACAACCACAAAAAGGAATGGAGTCATTAGCACTTATAGTTTTTAAAAGGCACCCAGAATTATGTTGCACGAAGCACAATTTCACATCATTCTGGGTTCATTTGTGTGAAAACAAGGTCCAATCAGGCTGAAACGTTACAGGAAGGTAGAATCTATTGAGTTGTAAGTGATCTGAACGTTTCATGATGATAGCACTTTCCTAAGGGGGTCAAACAATGTCCCAAAGGTCACCGGATCTGGTGTCAATTTAAAGAAGTAGTCCAGTTACACATTTGTGGGCTTATAACTTGGCTTCTGAATGTCCTAGAGCGATCAGGTTTGCTTTAGTGTACTCCAATCAACAGCCCCTACAACCACAAACAGGAATGGAGACATTAGCACTTATGGTTTTTAAATGGCACCCAGAATTATGTTGCACGAAGCACAATTTCACATCATTCTGGGTTCATTTGTGTGAAAACAAGGTCCAATCAGGCTGAAACAATACAGGAAGGTAGAATCTATTGAGTTGTAAGTGATCTGAACGTTTCATGATGATCGCACTTTCCTAAGGGGGTCAAACCATGTCCCAAAGGTCACCGGATCTGGTGTCACTTTAAAGAAGTAGTCCAGTTACACATTTGTGGGCTTATAACTTGGCTTCTGAATGTCCTAGAGCGATCAGGTTTGCTTTAGTGTACTCCAATCAACAGCCCCTACAACCACAAAAAGGAATGGAGTCATTAGCACTTATGGTTTGTAAATGGCACCCAGAATTATGTTGCACGAAGCACTATTTCACATCATTCTGGTTCCATTTGTGTGAAAACAAGGTCCAATCAGGCTGAAACGTTACAAGAAGGTAGAATCTATTGAGTTGTAAGTGATCTGAACATTTCATGATGATAGCAGTTTCCTAAGGGGGTCAAACCATGTCCCAAAGGTCACCGGATCTGGTGTCAATTTAAAGAAGTAGTCCAGTTACACCTTTGTGGGCTTATAACTTGGCTTCTGAATGTCCTAGAGAGGTTAGGTTTGTTTTAGTGTACTCCAATCTACAGCCCCTACAACCACAAAAAGGAATGGAGTCATTAGCACTTATGGTTTGTAAATGGCACCCAGAATTATGTTGCACGAAGCACAATTTCACATCATTCTGGGTTCATTTGTGTGAA
Organism: Nothobranchius furzeri; assembly: GCF_043380555.1. Taxonomy (NCBI): domain Eukaryota; kingdom Metazoa; phylum Chordata; class Actinopteri; order Cyprinodontiformes; family Nothobranchiidae; genus Nothobranchius; species Nothobranchius furzeri. Next base: position 696,246 of record NC_091753.1, read on the forward strand.
AACAAGGTCCAATCAGGCTGAAACGTTACAGGAAGGTAGAATCTATTGAGTTGTAAGTGATCTGAACGTTTAATGATGATAGCACTTTCCTAAGGGGGTCAAACCATGTCCCAAAGGTCACCGGATCTGGTGTCAATTTAAAGAAGTAGTCCAGTTACACATTTATGGGCTTATAACTTGGCTTCTGAAGGTCCTAGAGCGATCAGGTTTGTTTTAGTGTACTCCAATCAACAGCCCCTACAACCACAAAAAGGAATGGAGTCATTAGCACTTATGGCTTTTAAATGGCACCCAGAATTATGTTGCACAAAGCACAATTTCACATCATTCTGGGTTCATTTGTGTGAAAACAAGGTCCAATCAGGCTGAAACGTTACATGAAGGTAGAATCTATTGAGTTGTATGTGATCTGAAGGTTTCATGATGATAGCACTTTCCTAAGGGGGTCAAACCATGTCTCAAAGGTCAGCGGATCTGGCGTCAATTTAAAGAAGTAGTCCAGTTACACATTTGTGGGCTTATAACTTGGCTTCTGAATGTCCTAGAGCGATCAGGTTTGTTTTAGTGTACTCCAATCAACAGCCCCTAGAACCACAAAAAGGAATGGAGACATTAGCACTTATGGTTTTTAAATGGCACCCAGAATTTTGTTGCACGAAGCACAATTTCACATCATTCTGGGTTCATTTGTGTGAAAACAAGGTCCAATCAGGCTGAATCGTTACAGGAAGGTAGAATCTATTGAGTTGTAAGTGATCTGAACGTTTCATGATGATAGCACTTTCCTAAGGGGGTCAAACCATGTCCCAAAGGTCACCGGATCTGGTGTCTAAAGAAGTAGTCCAGTTACACATTTGTGGGCTTATAACTTGGCTTCTGAATGTCCTAGAGAGATCAGGTTTGTTTTAGTATACTCCAATCAACAGCCCCTACAACCACAAAAAGGAATGGAGTCATTAGCACTTATAGTTTTTAAAAGGCACCCAGAATTATGTTGCACGAAGCACAATTTCACATCATTCTGGGTTCATTTGTGTGAAAACAAGGTCCAATCAGGCTGAAACGTTACAGGAAGGTAGAATCTATTGAGTTGTAAGTGATCTGAACGTTTCATGATGATAGCACTTTCCTAAGGGGGTCAAACAATGTCCCAAAGGTCACCGGATCTGGTGTCAATTTAAAGAAGTAGTCCAGTTACACATTTGTGGGCTTATAACTTGGCTTCTGAATGTCCTAGAGCGATCAGGTTTGCTTTAGTGTACTCCAATCAACAGCCCCTACAACCACAAACAGGAATGGAGACATTAGCACTTATGGTTTTTAAATGGCACCCAGAATTATGTTGCACGAAGCACAATTTCACATCATTCTGGGTTCATTTGTGTGAAAACAAGGTCCAATCAGGCTGAAACAATACAGGAAGGTAGAATCTATTGAGTTGTAAGTGATCTGAACGTTTCATGATGATCGCACTTTCCTAAGGGGGTCAAACCATGTCCCAAAGGTCACCGGATCTGGTGTCACTTTAAAGAAGTAGTCCAGTTACACATTTGTGGGCTTATAACTTGGCTTCTGAATGTCCTAGAGAGATCAGGTTTATTGTAGTGTACTCCAATCAACAGCCCCTACAACCACAAAAAGGAATGGAGTCATTAGCACTTATGGTTTGTAAATGGCACCCAGAATTATGTTGCACAAAGCACAATTTCACATCATTCTGGGTCCATTTGTGTGAAAACAAGGTCCAATCAGGCTGAAACGTTACAGGAAGGTAGAATCTATTGAGTTGTAAGTGATCTGAACGTTTAATGATGATAGCACTTTCCTAAGGGGGTCACACCATGTCCCAAAGGTCACCGGATCTGGTGTCAATTTAAAGAACTAGTCCAGTTACACATGTGTGGGCTTATAACTTGGCTTCTGAATGTCCTAGAGAGATCAGGTTTGTTTTAGTGTACTCCAATCAACAGCCCCTACAACCACAAAAAGGAATGGAGTCATTAGCACTTATGGTTTTTAAATGGCACCCAGAATTATGTTGCACGAAGCACAATTTCACATCATTCTGGGTCCATTTGTGTGAAAACAAGGTCCAATCAGGCTGAAACGCTACAAGAAGGTAGAATCTATTGAGTTGTAAGTGATCTGAACATTTCATGATGATAGCACTTTCCTAAGGGGGTCAAACCATGTCCCAAAGGTCACCGGATCTGGTGTCAATTTAAAGAAGTAGTCCAGTTACACATTTGTGGGCTTATAACTTGGCTTCTGAATGTCCTAGAGAGATCAGGTTTATTTTAGTGTACTCCAATCAACAGCCCCTACAACCACAAAAAGGAATGGAGTCATTATCACTTATGGTTTGTAAATGGCACCCAGAATTATGTTGCACGAAGCACTATTTCACATCATTCTGGGTCCATTTGTGTGAAAACAAGGTCCAATCAGGCTGAAACGTTACAGGAAGGTAGAATCTATTGAGTTGTAAGTGATCTGAACGTTTCATGATGATAGCACTTTCCTAAGGGGGTCAAACCATGTCCCAAAGGTCACCGGATCTGGTGTCAATTTAAAGAAGTAGTCCAGTTACACATGTGTGGGCTTATAACTTGGCTTCTGAATGTCCTAGAGAGATCAAGTTTATTTTAGTGTACTCCAATCAACAGCCCCTACAACCACAAAAAGGAATGGAGTCATTAGCACTTATGGTTTGTAAATGGCACCCAGAATTATGTTGCACGAAGCACTATTTCACATCATTCTGGGTCCATTTGTGTGAAAACAAGGTCCAATCAGGCTGAAACGTTACAAGAAGGTAGAATCTATTGAGTTGTAAGTGATCTGAACATTTCATGATGATAGCACTTTCCTAAGGGGGTCAAACCATGTCCCAAAGGTCACCGGATCTGGTGTCAATTTAAAGAAGTAGTCCAGTTACACCTTTGTGGGCTTATAACTTGGCTTCTGAATGTCCTAGAGAGGTTAGGTTTGTTTTAGTGTACTCCAATCTACAGCCCCTACAACCACAAAAAGGAATGGAGTCATTAGCACTTATGGTTTGTAAATGGCACCCAGAATTATGTTGCACGAAGCACAATTTCACATCATTCTGGGTTCATTTGTGTGAAAACAAGGTCCAATCAGGCTGAAACGTTACAGGAAGGTAGAATCTATTGAGTTGTAAGTGATCTGAACGTTTAATGATGATAGCACTTTCCTAAGGGGGTCAAAACATGTCCCAAAGGTCACCGGATCTGGTGTCAATTTAAATAAGTAGTCCAGTTACACATTTGTGGGCTTATAACTTGGCTTCTGAATGTCCTAGAGAGATCAGGTTTATTGTAGTGTACTCCAATCAACAGCCCCTACAACCACAAAAAGGAATGGAGTCATTAGCACTTATGGTTTGTAAATGGCACCCAGAATTATGTTGCACGAAGCACTATTTCACATCATTCTGGGTCCATTTGTGTGAAAACAAGGTCCAATCAGGCTGAAACGTTACAAGAAGGTAGAATCTATTGAGTTGTAAGTGATCTGAACATTTCATGATGATAGCACTTTCCTAAGGGGGTCAAACCATGTCCCAAAGGTCACCGGATCTGGTGTCAATTTAAAGAAGTAGTCCAGTTACACCTTTGTGGGCTTATAACTTGGCTTCTGAATGTCCTAGAGAGGTTAGGTTTGTTTTAGTGTACTCCAATCTACAGCCCCTACAACCACAAAAAGGAATGGAGTCATTAGCACTTATGGTTTGTAAATGGCACCCAGAATTATGTTGCACGAAGCACAATTTCACATCATTCTGGGTTCATTTGTGTGAAAACAAGGTCCAATCAGGCTGAAACGTTACAGGAAGGTAGAATCTATTGAGTTGTAAGTGATCTGAACGTTTAATGATGATAGCACTTTCCTAAGGGGGTCAAACCATGTCCCAAAGGTCACCGGATCTGGTGTCAATTTAAATAAGTAGTCCAGTTACACATTTGTGGGCTTATAACTTGGCTTCTGAATGTCCTAGAGAGATCAGGTTTATTGTAGTGTACTCCAATCAACAGCCCCTACAACCACAAAAAGGAATGGAGTCATTAGCACTTATGGTTTGTAAATGGCACCCAGAATTTTGTTGCACGAAGCACTATTTCACATCATTCTGGGTTCATTTGTGTGAAAACAAGGTCCAATCAGGCTGAAACGTTACAGGAAGGTAGAATCTATTGAGTTGTAAGTGATCTGAACGTTTAATGATGATAGCACTTTCCTAAGGGGGTCAAACCATGTCCCAAAGGTCACCGGATCTGGTGTCAATTTAAATAAGTAGTCCAGTTACACATTTGTGGGCTTATAACTTGGCTTCTGAATGTCCTAGAGAGATCAAGTTTATTTTAGTGTACTCCAATCAACAGCCCCTACAACCACAAAAAGGAATGGAGTCATTAGCACTTATGGTTTGTAAATGGCACCCAGAATTATGTTGCACGAAGCACTATTTCACATCATTCTGGGTCCATTTGTGTGAAAACAAGGTCCAATCAGGCTGAAACGTTACAAGAAGGTAGAATCTATTGAGTTGTAAGTGATCTGAACATTTCATGATGATAGCGCTTTCCTAAGGGGGTCAAACCATGTCCCAAAGGTCACCGGATCTGGTGTCAATTTAAAGAAGTAGTCCAGTTACACCTTTGTGGGCTTATAACTTGGCTTCTGAATGTCCTAGAGAGGTTAGGTTTGTTTTAGTGTACTCCAATCTACAGCCCCTACAACCACAAAAAGGAATGGAGTCATTAGCACTTATGGTTTGTAAATGGCACCCAGAATTATGTTGCACGAAGCACAATTTCACATCATTCTGGGTTCATTTGTGTGAAAACAAGGTCCAATCAGGCTGAAACGTTACAGGAAGGTAGAATCTATTGAGTTGTAAGTGATCTGAACGTTTAATGATGATAGCACTTTCCTAAGGGGGTCAAACCATGTCCCAAAGGTCACCGGATCTGGTGTCAATTTAAATAAGTAGTCCAGTTACACATTTGTGGGCTTATAACTTGGCTTCTGAATGTCCTAGAGAGATCAGGTTTATTGTAGTGTACTCCAATCAACAGCCCCTACAACCACAAAAAGGAATGGAGTCATTAGCACTTATGGTTTGTAAATGGCACCCAGAATTATGTTGCACGAAGCACTATTTCACATCATTCTGGGTTCATTTGTGTGAAAACAAGGTCCAATCAGGCTGAAACGTTACAGGAAGGTAGAATCTATTGAGTTGTAAGTGATCTGAACGTTTAATGATGATAGCACTTTCCTAAGGGGGTCAAACCATGTCCCAAAGGTCACCGGATCTGGTGTCAATTTAAATAAGTAGTCCAGTTACACATTTGTGGGCTTATAACTTGGCTTCTGAATGTCCTAGAGAGATCAGGTTTATTGTAGTGTACTCCAATCAACAGCCCCTACAACCACAAAAAGGAATGGAGTCATTAGCACTTATGGTTTGTAAATGGCACCCAGAATTATGTTGCACGAAGCACTATTTCACATCATTCTGGGTCCATTTGTGTGAAAACAAGGTCCAATCAGGCTGAAACGTTACAGGAAGGTAGAATCTATTGAGTTGTAAGTGATCTGAACGTTTAATGATGATAGCACTTTCCTAAGGGGGTCAAACCATGTCCCAAAGGTCACCGGATCTGGTGTCAATTTAAAGAAGTAGTCCAGTTACACATTTATGGGCTTATAACTTGGCTTCTGAAGGTCCTAGAGCAATCAGGTTTGTTTTAGTGTACTCCAATCAACAGCCCCTACAACCACAAAAAGGAATGGAGTCATTAGCACTTATGGCTTTTAAATGGCACCCAGAATTATGTTGCACGAAGCACAATTTCACATCATTCTGGGTTCATTTGTGTGAAAACAAGGTCCAATCAGGCTGAAACGTTACATGAAGGTAGAATCTATTGAGTTGTATGTGATCTGAAGGTTTCATGATGATAGCACTTTCCTAAGGGGGTCAAACCATGTCCCAAAGGTCACCGGATCTGGTGTCTAAAGAAGTAGTCCAGTTACACATTTGTGGGCTTATAACTTGGCTTCTGAATGTCCTAGAGAGATCAGGTTTGTTTTAGTATACTCCAATCAACAGCCCCTACAACCACAAAAAGGAATGGAGTCATTAGCACTTATGGTTTTTAAATGGCACCCAGAATTATGTTGCACGAAGCACAATTTCACATCATTCTGGGTTCATTTGTGTGAAAACAAGGTCCAATCAGGCTGAAACGTTACAGGAAGGTAGAATCTATTGAGTTGTAAGTGATCTGAACGTTTCATGATGATAGCACTTTCCTAAGGGGGTCAAACAATGTCCCAAAGGTCACCGGATCTGGTGTCAATTTAAAGAAGTAGTCCAGTTACACATTTGTGGGCTTATAACTTGGCTTCTGAATGTCCTAGAGTGATCAGGTTTGCTTTAGTGTACTCCAATCAGCAGCCCCTACAACCACAAACAGGAATGGAGACATTAGCACTTATGGTTTTTAAATGGCACCCAGAATTATGTTGCACGAAGCACAATTTCACATCATTCTGGGTTCATTTTTGTGAAAACAAGGTCCAATCAGGCTAAAACAATACAGGAAGGTAGAATCTATTGAGTTGTAAGTGATCTGAACGTTTCATGATGATCGCACTTTCCTAAGGGGGTCACACCATGTCCCAAAGGTCACCGGATCTGGTGTCAATTTAAAGAAGTAGTCCAGTTACACATGTGTGGGCTTATAACTTGGCTTCTGAATGTCCTAGAGAGATCAGGTTTGTTTTAGTGTACTCCAATCAACAGCCCCTACAACCACAAAAAGGAATGGAGTCATTAGCACTTATGGTTTTTAAATGGCACCCAGAATTATGTTGCACGAAGCACAATTTCACATCATTCTGGGTCCATTTGTGTGAAAACAAGGTCCAATCAGGCTGAAACGCTACAAGAAGGTAGAATCTATTGAGTTGTAATTGATCTGGACGTTTCAAGATGATCGCACATTCCTATAGGGGGTAAAACCATGTCCCAAAGGTCACCGGGCCTGGTGTCACTTTAAAGAAGTAGTCCAGTTACACATTTGTGGGCTCATAACTTGGCTTCTGAATGTCCTAGAGCGATCAGGTTTGCTTTAGTGTACTCCAATCAGCAGCCCCTACAACCACAAACAGGAATGGAGACATTAGCACTTATGGTTTTTAAATGGCACCCAGAATTATGTTGCACGAAGCACAATTTCACATCATTCTGGGTTCATTTTTGTGAAAACAAGGTCCAATCAGGCTAAAACAATACAGGAAGGTAGAATCTACTGAGTTGTAAGTGATCTGAATGTTTCATGATGATCGCACTTTCCTAAGGGGGTCACACCATGTCCCAAAGGTCACCGGATCTGGTGTCAATTTAAAGAAGTAGTCCAGTTACACATGTGTGGGCTTATAACTTGGCTTCTGAATGTCCTAGAGAGATCAGGTTTGTTTTAGTGTACTCCAATCAACAGCCCCTACAACCACAAAAAGGAATGGAGTCATTAGCACTTATGGTTTTTAAATGGCACCCAGAATTATGTTGCACGAAGCACAATTTCACATCATTCTGGGTCCATTTGTGTGAAAACAAGGTCCAATCAGGCTGAAACGCTACAAGAAGGTAGAATCTATTGAGTTGTAAGTGATCTGAACGTTTCAAGATGATCGCACATTCCTATAGGGGGTAAAACCATGTCCCAAAGGTCACCGGGCCTGGTGTCACTTTAAAGAAGTAGTCCAGTTACACATTTGTGGGCTTATAACTTGGCTTCTGAATGTCCTAGAGAGGTTAGGTTTGTTTTAGTGTACTCCAATCAACAGCCCCTACAACCACAAAAAGGAATGGAGTCATTAGCACTTATGGTTTGTAAATGGCACCCAGAATTATGTTGCACGAAGCACAATTTCACATCATTCTGGGTCCATTTGTGTGAAAACAAGGTCCAATCAGGCTGAAACGTTACAGGAAGGTAGAATCTATTGAGTTGTAAGTGATCTGAACGTTTCATGATGATAGCACTTTCCTAAGGGGGTCAAACCATGTCCCAAAGGTCACCGGATCTGGTGTCAATTTAAAGAAGTAGTCCAGTTACATATTTGTGGGCTTATAACTTGGCTTCTGAATGTCCTAGAGAGATCAGGTTTATTTTAGTGTACTCCAATCAACAGCCCCTACAACCACAAAAAGGAATGGAGTCATTAGCACTTATGGTTTTTAAATGGCACCCAGAATTATGTTGCACGAAGCACAATTTCACATCATTCTGGGTCCATTTGTGTGAAAACAAGGTCCAATCAGGCTGAAACGTTACAGGAAGGTAGAATCTATTGAGTTGTAAGTGATCTGAACGTTTCATGATGATAGCACTTTCCTAAGGGGGTCAAACCATGTCCCAAAGGTCACCGGATCAGGTGTCACTTTAAAGAAGTAGTCCAGTTACACCTTTGTGGGCTTATAACTTGGCTTCTGAATGTCCTAGAGAGGTTAGGTTTGTTTTAGTGTACTCCAATCAACAGCCCCTACAACCACAAAAAGGAATGGAGTCATTAGCACTTATGGTTTTTAAATGGCACCCAGAATTATGTTGCACGAAGCACAATTTCACATGATTCTGGGTCCATTTGTGTGAAAACAAGGTCCAATCAGGCTGAAACGTTACAGGAAGGTAGAATCTATTGAGTTGTAAGTGATCTGAACGTTTCATGATGATAGCACTTTCCTAAGGGGGTCAAACCATGTCCCAAAGGTCACCGGATCTGGTGTCACTTTAAAGAAGTAGTCCAGTTACACATTTGTGGGCTTATAACTTGGCTTCTGAATGTCCTAGAGAGGTCAGGTTTGTTTTAGTGTACTCCAATCAACAGCCCCTATAACCACAAAAAGGAATGGAGTCATTAGCACTTATGGTTTGTAAATGGCACCCAGAATTATGTTGCACGAAGCACAATTTCACATCATTCTGGGTCCATTTGTGTTAAAACAAGGTCCAATCAGGCTGAAACATTACAGGAAGGTAGAATCTATTAAGTTGTAAGTGATCTGAACGTTTCATGATGATAGCACTTCCCTAAGGGGGTCAAACCATGTCCCAAAGGTCACCGGATCTGGTGTCTAAAGAAGTAGTCCAGTTACAAATTTGTGGGCTTATAACTTGGCTTCTGAATGTCCTAGAGAGATCAGGTTTGTTTTAGTATACTCCAATCAACATACCCTACAACCACAAAAAGGAATGGAGATATTAGCACTTATGGTTTGTAAATGGCACCCAGAATTATTTTGCACGAAGCACAATTTCACATCATTCTGGGTTCATTTGTGTGAAAACAAGGTCCAATCAGGCTGAAACGTTACTGGAAGGTAGAATCTATTGAGTTGTAAGTGATCTGAACGTTTCATGATGATAGCGCTTTCCTAAGGGGGTCAAACCATGTCCCAAAGGTCACCGGATCTGGTGTCAATTTAAAGAAGTAGTCCAGTTACACATTTGTGCGCTTATAACTTGGCTTCTGAATGTCCTAGAGAGATCAGGTTTGTTTTAGTAAACTCCAATCAACAGCCCCTACAACCACAAAAAGGAATGGAGTCATTAGCACTTATGGTTTGTAAATGGCACCCAGAATTATGTTGCACGAAGCACAATTTCACATCATTCTGGGTCCATTTGTGTGAAAACAAGGTCCAATCAGGCTGAAACATTACAAGAAGGTAGAATCTATTGAGTTGTAAGTGATCTGAACGTTTCATGATGATCTCACATTCCCATAGGGGGTCAAACCATGTCCCAAAGGTCACCGGGCCTGGTGTCACTTTAAAGAAGTAGTCCAGTTACACCTTTGTGGGCTTATAACTTGGCTTCTGAATGTCCTAGAGAGGTCAGGTTTGTTTTAGTGTACTCCAATCAACAGCCCCTACAACCACAAAAAGGAATGGAGTCATTAGCACTTATGGTTTGTAAATGGCACCCAGAATTATGTTGCACGAAGCACAATTTCACATCATTCTGTGTCCATTTGTGTGAAAACAAGGTCGAATCAGGCTGAAACATTACAGGAAGGTAGAATCTATTGAGTTGTAAGTGATCTGAACGTTTCATGATGATAGCACTTTCCTAAGGGGGTCAAACCATGTCCCAAAGGTCACCGGATCTGGTGTCAATTTAAAGAAGTAGTCCAGTTACACATTTGTGGGCTTATAACTTGGCTTCTGAATGTCCTAGAGCGATCAGGTTTGCTTTAGTGTACTCCAATCAACAGCCCCTACAACCACAAAAAGGAATGGAGACATTAGCACTTATGGTTTTTAAATGGCACCCAGAATTATGTTGCACGAAGCACAATTTCACATCATTCTGGGTCCATTTGTGTGAAAACAAGGTCCAATCAGGCTGAAACGCTACAAGAAGGTAGAATCTATTGAGTTGTAAGTGATCTGAACATTTCAAGATGATCGCACATTCCTATAGGGGGTAAAACCATGTCCCAAAGGTCACCGGGCCTGGTGTCACTTTAAAGAAGTAGTCCAGTTACACCTTTGTGGGCTTATAACTTGGCTTCTGAATGTCCTAGAGAGGTTAGGTTTGTTTTAGTGTACTCCAATCAACAGCCCCTACAACCACAAAAAGGAATGGAGTCATTAGCACTTATGGTTTGTAAATGGCACCCAGAATTATGTTGCACGAAGCACAATTTCACATCATTCTGGGTCCATTTGTGTGAAAACAAGGTCCAATCAGGCTGAAACGTTACAGGAAGGTAGAATCTATTGAGTTGTAAGTGATCTGAACGTTTCATGATGATAGCACTTTCCTAAGGGGGTCAAACCATGTCCCAAAGGTCACCGGATCTGGTGTCAATTTAAAGAAGTAGTCCAGTTACACATTTGTGGGCTTATAACTTGGCTTCTGAATGTCCTAGAGCGATCAGGTTTGCTTTAGTGTACTCCAATCAACAGCCCCTACAACCACAAAAAGGAATGGAGACATTAGCACTTATGGTTTTTAAATGGCACCCAGAATTATGTTGCACGAAGCACAATTTCACATCATTCTGGGTCCATTTGTGTGAAAACAAGGTCCAATCAGGCTGAAACGCTACAAGAAGGTAGAATCTATTGAGTTGTAAGTGATCTGAACATTTCAAGATGATCGCACATTCCTATAGGGGGTAAAACCATGTCCCAAAGGTCACCGGGCCTGGTGTCACTTTAAAGAAGTAGTCCAGTTACACCTTTGTGGGCTTATAACTTGGCTTCTGAATGTCCTAGAGAGGTTAGGTTTGTTTTAGTGTACTCCAATCAACAGCCCCTACAACCACAAAAAGGAATGGAGTCATTAGCACTTATGGTTTGTAAATGGCACCCAGAATTATGTTGCACGAAGCACAATTTCACATCATTCTGGGTCCATTTGTGTGAAAACAAGGTCCAATCAGGCTGAAACGTTACAGGAAGGTAGAATCTATTGAGTTGTAATTGATCTGAACGTTTCATGATGATAGCACTTTCCTAAGGGGGTCAAACCATGTCCCAAAGGTCACCGGATCTGGTGTCAATTTAAAGAAGTAGTCCAGTTACACATTTGTGGGCTTATAACTTGGCTTCTGAATGTCCTAGAGAGATCAGGTTTATTTTAGTGTACTCCAATAAACAGTCCCTACAACTACAAAAAGGAATGGAGTCATTAGCACTTATGGTTTTTAAATGGCACCCAGAATTATGTTGCACGAAGCACAATTTCCCATCATTCTGGGTTCATTTGTGTGAAAACAAGGTCCAATCAGGCTGAAACGTTACAGGAAGGTAGAATCTATTTAGTTGTAAGTGATCTGAACGTTTCATGATGATAGCGCTTTCCTAAGGGGATCAAACCATGTCCCAAAGGTCACCGGATCTGGTGTAAATTTAAAGAAGTAGTCCAGTTACACATTTGTGGGCTTATAACTTGGCTTCTGAATGTCCTAGAGAGATCAGGTTTGTTTTAGTGTACTCCAATCAACAGCCCCTACAACCACAAAAGGAATGGAGTCATTAGCACTTTTGGTTTGTAAATGGCACCCAGAATTATGTTGCACGAAGCATAATTTCACATCATTCTGGGTCCATTTGTGTGAAAACAAAGTCCAATCAGGCTGAAACATTACAAGAAGGTAGAATCTATTGAGTTGTAAGTGATCTGAACGTTTCATGATGATCTCACATTCCCATAGGGGGTCAAACCATGTCCCAAAGGTCACCGGGCCTGGTGTCACTTTAAAGAAGTAGTCCATTTACACCTTTGTGGGCTTATAACTTGGCTTCTGAATGTCCTAGAGAGGTCAGGTTTGTTTTAGTGTACTCCAATCAACAGCCCCTACAACCACAAAAAGGAATGGAGTCATTAGCACTTATGGTTTGTAAATGGCACCCAGAATTATGTTGCACGAAGCACAATTTCACATCATTCTGAGTCCATTTGTGTGAAAACAAGGTCCAATCAGGCTGAAACGTTACAGGAAGTAGAATCTATTGAGTTGTAAGTGATCTGAACATTTCATGATGATAGCACTTTCCTAAGGGGGTCAAACCATGTCCCAAAGGTCACCGGATCTGGTGTCAATTTAAAGAAGTAGTCCAGTTACACATTTGTGGACTTATAACTTGGCTTCTGAATGTCCTAGAGAGATCAGGTTTGTTTTAATGTACTCCAATCAACAGCCCCTACAACCACAAAAAGGAATGGAGTCATTAGCATTTATGGTTTGTAAATGGCACCCAGAATTATGTTGCACGAAGCACAATTTCACATCATTCTGGGTTCATTTGTGTGAAAACAAGGTCCAATCAGGCTGAAACGTTACAGGAAGGTAGAATCTATTGAGTTGTAAGTGATCTGAACGTTTCATGATGATAGCACTTTCCTAAGGGGGTCAAACCATGTCCCAAAGGTCACCGGATCTGGTGTCAATTTAAAGAAGTAGTCCAGTTACACATTTGTGGGCTTATAACTTGGCTTCTGAATGTCCTAGAGCGATCAGGTTTGCTTTAGTGTACTCCAATCAACAGCCCCTACAACCACAAAAAGGAATGGAGACATTAGCACTTATGGTTTTTAAATGGCACCCAGAATTATGTTGCACGAAGCACAATTTCACATCATTCTGGGTTCATTTGTGTGAAAACAAGGTCCAATCAGGCTGAAACAATACAGGAAGGTAGAATCTATTGAGTTGTAAGTGATCTGAACGTTTCATGATGATCGCACTTTCCTAAGGGGGTCAAACCATGTCCCAAAGGTCACCGGATCTGGTGTCACTTTAAAGAAGTAGTCCAGTTACACATTTGTGGGCTTATAACTTGGCTTCTGAATGTCCTAGAGAGGTCAGGGTTGTTTTAGAGTACTCCAATCAACAGCCCCTACAACCACAAAAAGGAATGGAGTCATTAGCACTTATGGTTTTTAAATGGCACCCAGAATTATGTTGCACGAAGCACAATTTCACATCATTCTGGGTTCATTTGTGTGAAAACAAGGTCCAATCAGGCTGAAACGTTACAGGAAGGTAGAATCTACTGAGTTGTAAGTGATCTGAACGTTTCATGATGATAGCACTTTCCTAAGGGGGTCAAACCATGTCCCAAAGATCACCGGATCTGGTGTCAATTTAAAGAAGTAGTCCAGTTACACCTTTGTGGGCTTATAACTTGGCTTCTGAATGTCCTAGAGAGGTTAGGTTTGTTTTAGTGTACTCCAATCAAAGCCCCTACAACCACAAAAAGGAATGGAGTCATTAGCACTTATGGTTTGTAAATGGCACCCAGAATTATGTTGCACGAAGCACAATTTCACATCATTGTGGGTTCATTTGTGTGAAAACAAGGTCCAATCAGGCTGAAACAATACAGGAAGGTAGAATCTATTGAGTTGTAAGTGATCTGAACGTTTCATGATGATAGCACTTTCCTAAGGGGGTCAAACCATGTCCCAAAGGTCACCGGATCTGGTGTCAATTTAAAGAAGTAGTCCAGTTACACATTTGTGGGCTTATAACTTGGCTTCTGAATGTCCTAGAGAGATCAGGTTTGTTTTAATGTACTCCAATCAACAGCCCCTACAACCACAAAAAGGAATGGAGTCATTAGCATTAATGGTTTGTAAATGGCACCCAGAATTATGTTGCACGAAGCACAATTTCACATCATTCTGGGTTCATTTGTGTGAAAACAAGGTCCAATCAGGCTGAAACGTTACAGGAAGGTAGAATCTATTTAGTTGTAAGTGATCTGAACGTTTCATGATGATAGCGCTTTCCTAAGGGGATCAAACCATGTCCCAAAGGTCACCGGATCTGGTGTCAATTTAAAGAAGTAGTCCAGTTACACATTTGTGGGCTTATAACTTGGCTTCTGAATGTCCTAGAGAGATCAGGTTTGTTTTAGTGTACTCCAATCAACAGCCCCTACAACCACAAAAGGAATGGAGTCATTAGCACTTATGGTTTGTAAATGGCACCCAGAATTATGTTGCACGAAGCACAATTTCACATCATTCTGGGTCCATTTGTGTGAAAACAAGGTCCAATCAGGCTGAAACGTTACAAGAAGGTAGAATCTATTGAGTTGTAAGTGATCTGAACGTTTCATGATGATCTCACATTCCCATAGGGGGTCAAACCATGTCCCAAAGGTCACCGGGCCTGGTGTCACTTTAAAGAAGTAGTCCAGTTACACATTTGTGGGCTTATAACTTGGCTTCTGAATGTCCTAGAGAGGTCAGGTTTGTTTTAGTGTACTCCAATCAACAGCCCCTACAACCACAAAAAGGAATGGAGTCATTAGCATTTATGGTTTGTAAATGGCACCCAGAATTATGTTGCACGAAGCACAATTTCACATCATTCTGGGTTCATTTGTGTGAAAACAAGGTCCAATCAGGCTGAAACGTTACAGGAAGGTAGAATCTATTGAGTTGTAAGTGATCTGAACGTTTCATGATGATAGCACTTTCCTAAGGGGGTCAAACCATGCCATGTGTCAATCAGACAGAAAGGTCTTACGGACAGATTCCGGCAAATTTCCGTTTTTCATGGCCTGTCTGAAAGGGGCTTAGGACATTCAGAAGTCAAGTTATAAGCCCACAAATGTGTAACTGGACTACTACTTTAAATTGACACCAGATCCGGTGACCTTTGGGACATGGTTTGACCCCCTTAGGAAAGTGCTATCATCATGAAACATTCAGATCACTTACAACTCAATAGATTCTACCTTCCTGTAACGTTTCAGCCTGATTGGACCTTGTTTTCACACAAATGAACCCAGAATGATGTGAAATTGTGCTTCGTGCAACATAATTATGGGTGCCATTTACAAACCATAAGTGCTAATGACTCCATTCCTTTTTGTGGTTGTAGGGGCTGTTGATTGTAGAACACTAAAACAAACCTAACCTCTCTAGGACATTCAGAAGCCAAGTTATAAGCCAACAAAGGTGTAACTGGACTAATTCTTTAAAGTGACACCAGGCCCGGTGACATTTGGGACATGTTTTTACCCCCTTAGGAAAGTGCTATCATCATGAAACGTTCAGATCACTTACAACTCAATAGATTCTACCTTCTTGTAGCATTTCAGCCTGATTGGACCTTGTTTTCACACAAATGGACCCAGAATGATGTGAAATTGTGCTTCGTGCAACATCATTCTGGGTGTCATTTACAAACCTTAAGTGCTAATGACTCCATTCCTTTTTGTGGTTGTAGGGGCTGTTGATTGGAGTACACTAAAACAAACCTGATCTCTCTAGGACATTCAGAAGCCAAATTATAAGCCCACAAATGTGTAACTGGACTACTTCTTTAAATTGACACCAGATCCGGTGACCTTTGGGACATGGTTTGACCCCCTTAGGAAAGTGCTATCATCATTAAACGTTCAGATCACTTACAACTTAATAGATTCTACCTTCCTGTAAAGTTTCAGCCTGATTGGACCTTGTTTTCACACAAATGGACCCAGAATGATGTGATATTGTGCTTCGTGCAACATAATTCTAGGTGCCATTTACAAACCATAAGTGCTAATGACTCCATTCCTTTTTGTGGTTGTAGGGGCTGTTGATTGGAGTACACTAAAACAAACCTGACCTCTCTAGGACATTCAGAAGCCAAGTTATAAGCCCACAAATGTGTAACTGGACTACTTCTTTAAAGTGACACCAGATCCGGTGACATTTGGGACATGGTTTGACCCTCTTAGGAAAGTGCTATCATCATGAAACGTTCAGATCACTTACAACTCAATAGATTCTACATTCCTGTAACGTTTCAGCCTGATTGGACCTTGTTTTCACACAAATGAACCCAGAATGATGTGAAATTGTGCTTCGTGCAACATAATTATGGGTGCCATTTACAAACCATAAGTGCTAATGACTCCATTCCTTTTTGTGGTTTTAGGGGCTGTTGATTGGAGTACACTAAAACAAACTAACCTCTCTAGGACATTCAGAAGCCAAGTTATAAGCCCACAAAGGTGTAACTGGACTACTACTTTAAAGTGACACCAGGCCCGGTGACCTTTGGGACATGGTTTTACCCCCTATAGGAATGTGCAATCATCTTGAAACATTCAGATCACTTACAACTCAATAGAATCTACCTTCTTGTAGCGTTTCAGCCTGATTGGACCTTGTTTTCACACAAATGGACCCAGAATGATGTGAAATTGTGCTTCGTGCAACATAATTCTGGGTGCCATTTACAAACCATAAGTGCTAATGACTCCATTCCTTTTTGTGGTTGTAGGGGCTGTTGATTGGAGTACACTAAAACAAACCTGATCTCTCTAGGACATTCAGAAGCCAAGTTATAAGCCCACAAATGTGTAACTGGACTACTTCTTTAAAATGACACCAGATCCGGTGACTTTTGGGACATGGTTTGACCCCCTTAGGAAAGTGCTATCATCATGAAACGTTCAGATCACTTGCAACTCAATAGATTCTACCTTCCTGTAACGTTTCAGCCTGATTGGACCTTGTTTTCACACAAATGAACCCAGAATGATGTGAAATTGTGCTTCGTGCAACATAATTCTGGGTGCCATTTAAAAACCATAAGTGCTAATGACTCCATTCCTTTTTGGGGTAATGGGGGCTGTTAATTGGAGTACGCTAAAACAAACCTGATCTCTCTAGGACATTCATAAGCCAAGTTATAAGCCCACAAATGTGTAACTGGACTACTTCTTTAAAATGACACCAGTTCCGGTGACCTTTGGGACATGGTTTGACCCCATTAGGAAAGTGCTATCATCATGAAACGTTCAGATCACTTACAACTCAGTAGATTCTACCTTCCTGTAACTTTTCAGCCTGATTGGACCTTGTTTTCACACAAATGAACCCAGAATGATGTGAAATTGTGCTTCGTGCAACATAATTCTGGGTGCCATTTACAAACCATAAGTGCTAATATCTCCATTCCTTTTTGTGGTTGTAGGTGCTGTTGATTGGAGTACATTAAAACAAACCTGATCTCTCTAGGACATTCAGAAGCCATGTTATAAGCCCACAAATGTGTAACTGGACTGCTTCTTTAAATTAACACCAGATCCGGTGACCTTTGGGACATGGTTTGACCCCATTAGGAAAGTGCTATCATCATGAAACGTTCAGATCACTTACAACTCAGTAGATTCTACCTTCCTGTAACGTTTCAGCCTGATTGGACCTTGTTTTCACACAAATGAACCCAGAATGATGTGAAATTGTGCTTCGTGCAACATAATTCTGGGTGCCATTTACAAACCATAAGTGCTAATATCTCCATTCCTTTTTGTGGTTGTAGGGGCTGTTGATTGGAGTACATTAAAACAAACCTGATCTCTCTAGGACATTCAGAAGCCATGTTATAGGCCCACAAATGTGTAACTGGACTACTTCTTTAAAGTGACACCAGGCCCGGTGACCTTTGGGAAATGGTTTTACCCCCTATAGGAATGTGCGATCATCTTGAAACGTTCAGATCACTTACAACTCAATAGATTCTACCTTCTTGTAGCGTTTCAGCCTGATTGGACCTTGTTTTCACACAAATGGACCCAGAATGATGTGAAATTGTGAATCGTGCAACATGATTCTGGGTGCCATTTACAAACCATAAGTGCTAATGACTCCATTCCTTTTTGTGTTTGTAGGGTCTCTTGATTGGAGTACATTAAAACAAACCTGACATCTCTAGGACATTCAGAAGCCAAGTTATAAGCCCACAAATGTCTAACTGGACTACTTCTTTAAATTGACACCAGATCCGGTGACCTTTGCGACATGGATTGACCCCCTTAGGAAAGTGCTATCATCATGAAACGTTCAGATCACTTACAATTCAATAGATTCTACCTTCCTGTAACGTTTCAGCCTGATTGGACCTTGTTTTCACACAAATGAACCCAGAATGATGTGAAATTGCGCTTCGTGCAACATAATTCTGGGTGCCATTTAAAAACCATAAGTGCTAATGACTCCATTCCTTTTTGTGGTTGTAGGGTATGTTGATTGGAGTATACTAAAACAACCCTGATCTCTCTAGGACATTCAGAAGCCAAGTTATAAGCCCACAAATGAGTAACTGGACTACTTCTTTAAATTGACACCAGATCCGGTGACCTTTGGGACATGGGTAGACCCCCTTAGGAAAGTTCTATCATCATGAAACGTTCAGATCACTTACAACTCAATAGATTCTACCTTCCTGTAAGGTGTCAGCCTGATTGGACCTTGTTTTCACACAAATGAACCCAGAATGATGTGAAATTGTGCTTCGTGCAACATAATTCTGGGTGCCATTTACAAACCATAAGTGCTAATGACTCCATTCCTTTTTGTGGTTGTAGGGGCTGTTGATTGGAGTACACTAAACCAAACCTGACCTCTCTAGGACATTCAGAAGCCAAGTTATAAGCCCACAATGGTGTAACTGGACTACTTCTTTAAAGTGACACCAGGCCCGGTGACCTTTGGGACATGGTTTGACCCCCTATAGGAATGTGCGATCATCATGAAACGTTCAGATCACTTACAACTCAATAGATTCTACCTTCTTGTAACGTTTCAGCCTGATTGAACCTTGTTTTCACACAAATGGACCCAGAATGATGTGAAATTGTGCTTCGTGCAACATAATTCTGGGTGCCATTTACAAACCATAAGTGCTAATGACTCCATTCCTTTTGTGGTTGTAGGGGCTGTTGATTGGAGTACACTAAAACAAACCTGATCTCTGTAGGACATTCAGAAGCCAAGTTATAAGCCCACAAATGTGTAACTGGACTACTTCTTTAAATTGACACCAGATCCGGTGACCTTTGGGACATGGTTTGATCCCCTTAGGAAAGCGCTATCATCATGAAACGTTCAGATCACTTACAACTAAATAGATTCTACCTTCCTGTAACGTGTCAGCCTGATTGGACCTTGTTTTCACACAAATGAACCCAGAATGATGTGAAATTGTGCTTCGTGCAACATAATTCTGGGTGCCATTTACAAACCATAAGTGCTAATGACTCCATTCCTTTTTGTGGTTGTAGGGGCTGTTGATTGGAGTACACTAAAACACACCTAACCTCTCTAGGACATTCAGAAGCCAAGTTATAAGCCCACAAAGGTGTAACTGGACTACTTCTTTAAAGTGACACCAGGCCCTGTGACCTTTGGGACATGGTTTTACCCCCTATAGGAATGTGCGATCATCTTGAAATGTTCAGATCACTTACAACTCAATAGATTCTACCTTCTTGTAGCGTTTCAGCCTGATTGGACCTTGTTTTCACACAAATGGACCCAGAATGATGTGAAATTGTGCTTCGTGCAACATAATTCTGGGTGCCATTTACAAACCATAAGTGCTAATGACTCCATTCCTTTTTGTGGTTGTAGGGGCTGTTGATTGGAGTACACTAAAACAAACCTGATCTCTCTAGGACATTCAGAAGCCAAGTTATAAGCCCACAAATGTGTAACTGGACTACTTCTTTAAATTGACACCAGATCCGGTGATCTTTGGGACATGGTTTGACCCCCTTAGGAAAGTGCTATCATCATGAAACGTTCAGATCACTTACAACTCAGTAGATTCTACCTTCCTGTAACGTTTCAGCCTGATTGGACCTTGTTTTCACACAAATGAACCCAGAATGATGTGAAATTGTGCTTCGTGCAACATAATTCTGGGTGCCATTTAAAAAACCATAAGTGCTAATGTCTCCATTCCTTTTTGTGGTTGTAGGGGCTGTTGATTGGAGTACACTAAAGCAAACCTGATCGCTCTAGGACATTCAGAAGCCAAGTTTTAAGCCCACAAATGTGTAACTGGACTACTTCTTTAAATTGACACCAGATCCGGTGACCTTTGGGACATGGTTTGACCCCCTTAGGAAAGTGCTATCATCATGAAACGTTCAGATCACTTACAACTCAATAGATTCTACCTTCCTGTAACGTTTCAGCCTGATTGGACCTTGTTTTCACACAAATGGACCCAGAATGATGTGAAATTGTGCTTCGTGCAACATAATTCTGGGTGCCATTTACAAACCATAAGTGCTAATGACTCCATTCCTTTTTGTGGTTGTAGGGGCTGTTGGTTGGAGTACACTAAAACAAACCTGACCTCTCTAGGACATTCAGAAGCCAAGTTATAAGCCCACAAAGGTGTAACTGGACTACTTCTTTAAAGTGACACCAGGCCCGGTGACCTTTGGGACATGGTTTGACCCCCTATGGGAATGTGAGATCATCATGAAACGTTCAGATCACTTACAACTCAATAGATTCTACCTTCTTGTAATGTTTCAGCCTGATTGGACCTTGTTTTCACACAAATGGACCCAGAATGATGTGAAATTGTGCTTCGTGCAACATAATTCTGGGTGCCATTTACAAACCATAAGGCTAATGACTCCATTCCTTTTGTGGTTGTAGGGGCTGTTGATTGGAGTACACTAAAACAAACCTGATCTCTCTAGGACATTCAGAAGCCAAGTTATAAGCCCACAAATGTGTAACTGGACTACTTCTTTAAATTGACACCAGATCCGGTGACCTTTGGGACATGGTTTGATCCCCTTAGGAAAGCGCTATCATCATGAAACGTTCAGATCACTTACAACTAAATAGATTCTACCTTCCTGTAACGTTTCAGCCTGATTGGACCTTGTTTTCACACAAATGAACCCAGAATGATGTGAAATTGTGCTTCGTGCAACATAATTCTGGGTGCCATTTACAAACCATAAATGCTAATGACTCCATTCCTTTTTGTGGTTGTAGGGGCTGTTGATTGGAGTACATTAAAACAAACCTGATCTCTCTAGGACATTCAGAAGCCAAGTTATAAGCCCACAAATGTGTAACTGGACTACTTCTTTAAATTGACACCAGATCCGGTGACCTTTGGGACATGGTTTGATCCCCTTAGGAAAGTGCTATCATCATGAAACGTTCAGATCACTTACAACTCAATAGATTCTAACTTCCTGTAACGTTTCAGCCTGATTGGACCTTGTTTTCACACAAATGGACCCAGAATCATGTGAAATTGTGCTTCGTGCAACATAATTCTGGGTGCCATTTAAAAACCATAAGTGCTAATGACTCCATTCCTTTTTGTGGTTGTAGGGGCTGTTAATTGGAGTATACTAAAACAAACCTGATCTCTCTAGGACATTCAGAAGCCATGTTATAAGCCCACAAATGTGTAACTGGACTACTTCTTTAAATTGACACCAGATCCGGTGACCCTTGGGACATGGTTTGACCCCCTTAGGAAAGTGCTATCATCATGAAACGTTCAGATCACTTACAACTCAATAGATTCTAACTTCCTGTAACGTTTCAGCCTGATTGGACCTTGTTTTCACACAAATGAACCCAGAATGATGTGAAATTGTGCTTCGTGCAACTTAATTCTGGGTGCCATTTAAAAACCATAAGTGCTAATGACTCCATTCCTCTTTGGGGTAATGGGGGCTGTTAACTGGAGTACTCTAAAACAAACCTGACCTCTCTAGGATATTCAGAAGCCAAGTTATAAGCCCACAAATGTGTAACTGGACTACTTCTTTAAAATGACACCAGGCCCGGTGACCTTTGGGACATGGTTTGACCCCCTATAGGAATGTGCGATCATCATGAAACGTTCAGATCACTTACAACTCAATAGATTCTACCTTCTTGTAACGTTTCAGCCTGATTGGACCTTGTTTTCACACAAATGAACCCAGAATGAAGTGAAATTGTGCTTCGTGCAACATAATTCTGGGTGCCATTTACAAACCACAAGTGCTAATGACTCCATTCCTTTTTGTGGTTGTAGGGGCTGTTGATTGGAGTACACTAAAACACACCTAACCTCTCTAGGACATTCAGAAGCCAAGTTATAAGCCCACAAAGGTGTAACTGGACTACTTCTTTAAAGTGACACCAGGCCCGGTGACCTTTGGGACATGGTTTTACCCCCTATAGGAATGTGCGATCATCTTGAAATGTTCAGATCACTTACAACTCAATAGATTCTACCTTCTTGTAGCGTTTCAGCCTGATTGGACCTTGTTTTCACACAAATGGACCCAGAATGATGTGAAATTGTGCTTCGTGCAACATAATTCTGGGTGCCATTTACAAACCATAAGTGCTAATGACTCCATTCCTTTTTGTGGTTGTAGGGGCTGTTGATTGGAGTACACTAAAACAAACCTGATCTCTCTAGGACATTCAGAAGCCAAGTTATAAGCCCACAAATGTGTAACTGGACTACTTCTTTAAATTGACACCAGATCCGGTGATCTTTGGGACATGGTTTGACCCCCTTAGGAAAGTGCTATCATCATGAAACGTTCAGATCACTTACAACTCAGTAGATTCTACCTTCCTGTAACGTTTCAGCCTGATTGGACCTTGTTTTCACACAAATGAACCCAGAATGATGTGAAATTGTGCTTCGTGCAACATAATTCTGGGTGCCATTTAAAAAACCATAAGTGCTAATGTCTCCATTCCTTTTTGTGGTTGTAGGGGCTGTTGATTGGAGTACACTAAAGCAAACCTGATCGCTCTAGGACATTCAGAAGCCAAGTTTTAAGCCCACAAATGTGTAACTGGACTACTTCTTTAAATTGACACCAGATCCGGTGACCTTTGGGACATGGTTTGACCCCCTATGGGAATGTGAGATCATCATGAAACGTTCAGATCACTTACAACTCAATAGATTCTACCTTCTTGTAATGTTTCAGCCTGATTGGACCTTGTTTTCACACAAATGAACCCAGAATGATGTGAAATTGTGCTTCGTGCAACATAATTCTGGGTGCCATTTACAAACCATAAATGCTAATGACTCCATTCCTTTTTGTGGTTGTAGGGGCTGTTGATTGGAGTACATTAAAACAAACCTGATCTCTCTAGGACATTCAGAAGCCAAGTTATAAGCCCACAAATGTGTAACTGGACTACTTCTTTAAATTGACACCAGATCCGGTGACCTTTGGGACATGGTTTGATCCCCTTAGGAAAGTGCTACCATCATGAAACGTTCAGATCACTTACAACTCAATAGATTCTAACTTCCTGTAACGTTTCAGCCTGATTGGACCTTGTTTTCACACAAATGGACCCAGAATCATGTGAAATTGTGCTTCGTGCAACATAATTCTGGGTGCCATTTAAAAACCATAAGTGCTAATGACTCCATTCCTTTTTGTGGTTGTAGGGGCTGTTAATTGGAGTATACTAAAACAAACCTGATCTCTCTAGGACATTCAGAAGCCACGTTATAAGCCCACAAATGTGTAACTGGACTACTTCTTTAAATTGACACCAGATCCGGTGACCTTTGGGACATGGTTTGACCCCCTTAGGAAAGTGCTATCATCATGAAACGTTCAGATCACTTACAACTCAATAGATTCTAACTTCCTGTAACGTTTCAGCCTGATTGGACCTTGTTTTCACACAAATGAACCCAGAATGATGTGAAAGTGTGCTCCGTGCAACATAATTCTGGGTGCCATTTAAAAACCATAAGTGCTAATGACTCCATTCCTCTTTGGGGTAATGGGGGCTGTTAACTGGAGTACTCTAAAACAAACCTGACCTCTCTAGGATATTCAGAAGCCAAGTTATAAGCCCACAAATGTGTAACTGGACTACTTCTTTAAAGTGACACCAGGCCCGGTGACCTTTGGGACATGGTTTGACCCCCTATAGGAATGTGCGATCATCATGAAACGTTCAGATCACTTACAACTCAATAGATTCTACCTTCTTGTAACGTTTCAGCCTGATTGGACCTTGTTTTCACACAAATGAACCCAGAATGAAGTGAAATTGTGCTTCGTGCAACATAATTCTGGGTGCCATTTACAAACCACAAGTGCTAATGACTCCATTCCTTTTTGTGGTTGTATGGGCTGTTGATTGGAGTACACTAAAACAAACCTGATCTCTCTAGGACATTCAGAAGCCAAGTTATAAGCCCACCAATTTGTAACTGTACTACTTCTTTAAATTGACACCAGATCCGGTGACCTTTGGGACATGGTTTGACCCCCTTAGGAAAGTGCTATCATCATGAAACGTTCAGATCACTTACAACTCAATAGATTCTACCTTCTTGTAACGTTTCAGCCTGATTGGACCTTGTTTTCACACAAATGGACCCAGAATGATGTGAAATTGTGCTTCGTGCAACATAATTCTGGGTGCCATTTACAAACCATAAGTGCTAATGACTCCATTCCTTTTTGTTGTTGTAGGGGCTGTTGATTGGAGTACACTAAAACAAACCTGATCTCTCCAGGACATCAGAAGCCAAGTTATAAGCCCACAAATGTGTAACTGGACTACTTCTTTAAAGTGACACCAGGCCCGGTGACCTTTGGGACATGGTTTGACCCCCTATAGGAATGTGCGATCATCATGAAACGTTCAGATCACTTACAACTCAGTAGATTCTACCTTCCTGTAACGTTTCAGCCTGTTTGGACCTTGTTTTCACACAATTGGACCCAGAATGATGTGAAATTGTGCTTCGTGCAACATAATTCTGGGTGCCATTTACAAACCATAAGTGCTAATGACTCCATTCCTTTTTGTGGTTGTAGGGGCTGTTGATTGGAGTACACTAAAACAAACCTGATCTCTCTAGGACATTCAGAAGCCAAGTTATAAGCCCACAAATGTGTAACTGGACTACTTCTTTAAATTGACACCAGATCCGGTGATCTTTGGGACATGGTTTGACCCCCTTAGGAAAGTGCTATCATCATGAAACGTTCAGATCACTTACAACTCAGTAGATTCTACCTTCCTGTAACGTTTCAGCCTGATTGGACCTTGTTTTCACACAAATGAACCCAGAATGATGTGAAATTGTGCTTCGTGCAACATAATTCTGGGTGCCATTTAAAAAACCATAAGTGCTAATGTCTCCATTCCTTTTTGTGGTTGTAGGGGCTGTTGATTGGAGTACACTAAAGCAAACCTGATCGCTCTAGGACATTCAGAAGCCAAGTTTTAAGCCCACACATGTGTAACTGGACTACTTCTTTAAATTGACACCAGATCCGGTGACCTTTGGGACATGGTTTGACCCCCTATGGGAATGTGAGATCATCATGAAACGTTCAGATCACTTACAACTCAATAGATTCTACCTTCTTGTAATGTTTCAGCCTGATTGGACCTTGTTTTCACACAAATGGACCCAGAATGATGTGAAATTGTGCTTCGTGCAACATAATTCTGGGTGCCATTTATAAACCATAAGGCTAATGACTCCATTCCTTTTGTGGTTGTAGGGGCTGTTGATTGGAGTACACTAAAACAAACCTGATCTCTCTAGGACATTCAGAAGCCAAGTTATAAGCCCACAAATGTGTAACTGGACTACTTCTTTAAATTGACACCAGATCCGGTGACCTTTGGGACATGGTTTGATCCCCTTAGGAAAGCGCTATCATCATGAAACGTTCAGATCACTTACAACTAAATAGATTCTACCTTCCTGTAACGTTTCAGCCTGATTGGACCTTGTTTTCACACAAATGAACCCAGAATGATGTGAAATTGTGCTTCGTGCAACATAATTCTGGGTGCCATTTACAAACCATAAATGCTAATGACTCCATTCCTTTTTGTGGTTGTAGGGGCTGTTGATTGGAGTACATTAAAACAAACCTGATCTCTCTAGGACATTCAGAAGCCAAGTTATAAGCCCACAAATGTGTAACTGGACTACTTCTTTAAATTGACACCAGATCCGGTGACCTTTGGGACATGGTTTGATCCCCTTAGGAAAGTGCTATCATCA
Source organism: Nothobranchius furzeri (assembly GCF_043380555.1). Classification (NCBI taxonomy): domain Eukaryota; kingdom Metazoa; phylum Chordata; class Actinopteri; order Cyprinodontiformes; family Nothobranchiidae; genus Nothobranchius; species Nothobranchius furzeri. The sequence continues at coordinate 722,655 of NC_091753.1, forward strand.
TGAAACGTTCAGATCACTTACAACTCCATAGATTCTAACTTCCTGTAACGTTTCAGCCTGATTGGACCTTGTTTTCACACAAATGGACCAAGAATCATGTGAAATTGTGCTTCGTGCAACATAATTCTGGGTGCCATTTAAAAACCATAAGTGCTAATGACTCCATTCCTTTTTGTGGTTGTAGGGGCTGTTAATTGGAGTATACTAAAACAAACCTGATCTCTCTAGGACATTCAGAAGCCACGTTATAAGCCCACAAATGTGTTACTGGACTACTTCTTTAAATTGACACCAGATCCGGTGACCTTTGGGACATGGTTTGACCCCCTTAGGAAAGTGCTATCATCATGAAACGTTCAGATCACTTACAACTCAATAGATTCTAACTTCCTGTAACGTTTCAGCCTGATTGGACCTTGTTTTCACACAAATGAACCCAGAATGATGTGAAAGTGTGCTTCGTGCAACATAATTCTGGGTGCCATTTAAAAACCATAAGTGCTAATGACTCCATTCCTCTTTGGGGTAATGGGGGCTGTTAACTGGAGTACTCTAAAACAAACCTGACCTCTCTAGGATATTCAGAAGCCAAGTTATAAGCCCACAAATGTGTAACTGGACTACTTCTTTAAAGTGACACCAGGCCCGGTGACCTTTGGGACATGGTTTGACCCCCTATAGGAATGTGCGATCATCATGAAACGTTCAGATCACTTACAACTCAATAGATTCTACCTTCTTGTAACGTTTCAGCCTGATTGGACCTTGTTTTCACACAAATGAACCCAGAATGAAGTGAAATTGTGCTTCGTGCAACATAATTCTGGGTGCCATTTACAAACCACAAGTGCTAATGACTCCATTCCTTTTTGTGGTTGTATGGGCTGTTGATTGGAGTACACTAAAACAAACCTGATCTCTCTAGGACATTCAGAAGCCAAGTTATAAGCCCACCAATTTGTAACTGTACTACTTCTTTAAATTGACACCAGATCCGGTGACCTTTGGGACATGGTTTGACCCCCTTAGGAAAGTGCTATCATCATGAAACGTTCAGATCACTTACAACTCAATAGATTCTACCTTCTTGTAACGTTTCAGCCTGATTGGACCTTGTTTTCACACAAATGGACCCAGAATGATGTGAAATTGTGCTTCGTGCAACATAATTCTGGGTGCCATTTACAAACCATAAGTGCTAATGACTCCATTCCTTTTTGTGGTTGTAGGGACTGTTGATTGGAGTACACTAAAACAAACCTGATCTCTCCAGGACATTCAGAAGCCAAGTTATAAGCCCACAAATGTGTAACTGGACTACTTCTTTAAAGTGACACCAGGCCCGGTGACCTTTGGGACATGGTTTGACCCCCTATAGGAATGTGCGATCATCATGAAACGTTCAGATCACTTACAACTCAATAGATTCTACCTTCTTGTAACGTTTCAGCCTGATTGGACCTTGTTTTCACACAAATTAACCATAGACTGTACATATACTGGACAAACGGATTCCATTGGCTTCAATAACACGTTTGTTGTCTATAATGGGAGGTGGCCACCACCGCCATTTTGACCGTGTCACAGGTTCCGTCCAGCCCAGACAATTCCATAAAAGGGAAGAGAGGAGGCGCTGAGGGTGTGGCTGTAAGGCTGGGCTCGAGTGACGACACCCAGGCGAACTAGCTACGAGCTAACCTGAAGCTAACCCTGGCTAACCCAAAGCTAAAGCGGAGGTGGGAGCCGAGCTAACGGATGTAGCCACCTAGCTTCAACCCAACCGGAGCTAACTGGAACACCCATCGACCTGAACCTTACACGGAATTTAGGTGGAGGTTTTCTGCGCCTGTTCGTGAGAAGTACCTGTATTAAAAAAGTTTTAAATCGGTAAGTTTATAATTTATTTCCGTAATGAAAACATTTTGCTTTGAGCAAGTTTTCAGTACAGTTTTTTTCGGCGCTATCACTCCTGAGTCGCACCAGCCATTAAATATATCATTAATAAGAGAAAATATATTTAAGTCGTATTTTGGGGGGACATTTTATTATCTTTCTTACAAAATCTGAGACCAAGCGTTTCACATAGCAACACAAGCACCGGTAACCATAACAGAATGAACAACAGCCAGCAGAGGAGAGGATGGCGGTGTTTCAAACCCTCCCGGCCGGCGAGGACAGCTCATTCCTGGGCTGGAGCCGGCCCTCAGCACCCCGCCACAGGCTCTAACAGATGCTGGCGGTGTTTGAAACCCTCCCAGCGGGACAGGGGAACTCATTCTTGTGTGGGTCGGAGTCGGCCCGCAGCAGCGCGGTGTAGCCTACATATTTTGTTATATAAGTCGCTCCGGAGTATAAGTAGCAGGACCAGCCAGAATATGTAAAAAAGTGCGAGTTATAGTCCGGAAAATATTGCAGTTATTAGTATTCGAGCTAAATTAGCAGCGTAAATACATTTCATATATTTCCAAAATGTGATACTTGTTTGTATCTTGTACAGCCAACTAGTCTTTATTCTGGACTCAGTACAATTTACCAAAAGTAAAGAGACATTCTACAGATGAAGTAAGCACAAGATAACTTACTGGAAGACACGGAATTATCATCAGAACCAGAACAAGAGAGCCTGATAACAGTCGTGAAAATAACAGTTAAAAAGTATGTATGTATAATAGAAATAAAAACATATTAGAATTAGTGTAACTCACTGTGATCCAAACAATAAATCAGCCATAGCTGATTAGTAAATATGACATGAGGTCTGGGAGTTTTTAATTTTCATTTTTATTTTTTTGTTAGATCTGTTTAAATGTCACCATGGCAGCCTGTGTGTCTCCAACATCAGCTACACAAAGCAAGTGTAAGTTCCACATACCTGTCTCACCACTTCATGTATGGTTTTGTACTTTAAACAATTATGACAAACCTGTTATTTTTTTCTCCATAGCCATTTGGATCATTGGAGACAGCTGAGTGAGGCGTGGTGCCCAGAGAGCTGCAGAGACAACCTTGGCCTCCCTGACGTCTGTGTCTCCTGGTTCGGTTGGGGCGGACCATCGACATACATACATGTGCCGACACTTTGCGCCCTGTTTTATAAACTGTAGTGTTAAAAATAAATGTTTTTGCTCAATTACTGGAATTTCTTTGGTTAAGACAAAAGTGAGGAATAATCATTTACAAGTTATTTGTACAACAGGCCCATTTTAAATCCCAACAGTTTCTTAGCAGACAATAGAAATGTGTTCTTAACTAACTTTACTTGGTTTAAAAATCTTACTAAAATAAACTTGAGTGCCGTATTGCAAAACCCAATCATACTTGTTATGTAAACATTAGCTTTGTAGATATTTTTTACAGATATATATTTGTGTGCAACAAAAACCAAACTTAAATAGTTTGTCATTCTTTATTGAAAAACAACAAAATACAGTTATACAGAAGTGTGGGAAAATGATAATGTGAAAGTATTGCTATTTAAATGTAATCCTATTTATCTTTAAAAAGAAAAACTCTAAAAATGTCCTGTACAGCATCATGACAGAAGAATGGTGGTCTGTCTGTCAGAATGTGCTGAACAGATTTGCTCTTTGAGGAGGAGTGTCATGTTTGGAGGAAGGTACTTAACCCAAGACATGCAGAATACAACACTGACCAAAAACTGATGGAAAAAATGATTTATTTATAAGGAGGAACTTAAGGTGCACAGATAAGTCTGTGGTTGGAACTGCAACAACAGCTCAGCATCTGGAGGAGGGAGAACACAGGTGAGCTTAGGTTCTGGTTTCAAAATCCATTGTATGCAGGCAGAGGTGTTCAGCAGACTTACTGTGGTGGGTGTATGTGTTGGCTGGAGGAGGGAGAGGTAGAGAGCCGGGGGAAGCGCAGGAGAGGGAGCAGAGGTGGAGAGAAGCGGGGCGTCCTGGTGGATGGGGCACTGGGTGAGATGAGAGGTGGGTTATGGAGGGTGGTGATAAGGTCCGTGTGTTGAATATCCAAATCCTGGAGTAGAGGTCAGTATCCAATGAGGTCGACAGGAATCCTGAAGAATGGTAAATCCAATATAAGAGCAAAAACACTACGAAATAACATTAATCCTAGGAACACTAGAGGTAACACGAGTGGCTGGTTACTACCAAAACTGAGGCAATCTTCTGGCGTCAAATTGTGTCCTCCATCCACCTTAAATAGGAAAGCACCCCGCTGATCGCTGATCAGGAACGGCTGGGGTGGAGTCACCAGAACCATGAAGAACGTGTCTCCAGAGACAACTCGGGTCCTGGTACCGATCAGGAATGCGGACCTTATCACCCAGAGCTGCCAGGTCACGCTCAAAGCCTTCATGTTCACGCTGCAGAGCCTGAACGCTGGCCAGGTGGTGGCCGTAGTTGTCTGTGTTCAGGGCCTGGTTCTTCTCCTCGATCCACTCTTTGGTCTCATCAGCGTCTCTGAGAAGACATCAGAACTCCGTCTGAGTGTGGGTCCAAACTCTACTGACCCGTAAGCGGCGCATAAGTGTGCGGGGTACCTGTGGAAGCGCTACACCTCATGGGCGCTGCCCAGCATGTTGCAGCGAGCGCCAGCGGTTGTTCAGCTCCTGGAGAGAAACCAAACCCAGTGAGATGAAGGTGGACGCCAGCGGGCTGGACGCCGGACGAGGAAACCTGGAGACGGATCGCTCAGACAGGAAGGGAAGAGCTTCCTCTTACTTTATGGAATTAAAGTTAGCCGTCGTCTGAACGCCCAACCGTACGGTCTGAGGTCAAAGGTCACAGGAAACACACACCAGTCAGCAGTCATACAGATGCATAAAGATAACTGTAGCCATGGCAACCAGCTGACATGTCCCCACTTTCACCAGCACCTGGTGCCTGCCGGGTCACCTGAATTCCTGTGTGATGTCAGCACGGTCGGCCGTGACTGCGGCCATCAGAGGTGACCTCTGATCAGCTGAATGAACTCACCTTCTAGGGTGACGCCGTGTTACCCCGGGTTTCCACGGGAGCCGTCAGCAGCACGTTACTGCAGCAGCACGTCTTGCTCGCGTAAGCTGCTGCTTGGCCCTTCCCACGAGACGCGAAGCAGCAGGGGAGCAGCTGTCACCGACCGAGCACGAAGTCACTCGAGTGACTTCGTCAGTAAACACAACAACAAGCAGGAGAAAACTACAACATGGTTTGTGTTTTATGTTCTGTCCGTTTTATAATCGCCAATACGGACCTGAAAAACAAAGGAGACCGCTAGCTAGGTGATAACTTCTCACGGGGCCGCTCAGTTAGTAACCTTTTTTAAAAGTAAAGCAACCGGAAGGCAGTACGTTCTTTTTTCTGAAAATCTCGGTAGCTTCTCTCAATTTCCGCGTCCGATTTCCTGTCTTTCCTTCCCCAAAAATGTCGAACTTGACCCGTTTCAGAGGCGTCGCGCGTAGAAAATAGAACCGGCGCGTAAGGGCCGCGACATGCTGCTCCTGAGACGTGGCCGACTCGCGCTGCTGACGGCTCCGGTGGAAAAGGTTCTGTTGACCACAGCGGTTCCTATCAGCAGCTATGACGTGCTGCTGCAGTAAACGTGCTGCTGACGACTCCTGTGGAAAGCCGGGGTTAGAGTCGGCTTCATCCTGTAAACAAACAAATGAGTGGTAACAAAAACACCACGTCTGGTTCTGGTGGAGGCGGAGGACAACACGCACCTTTCCAGGAGCAGAACCCAGATGTTCTTGTTGCTACAAACAGAGACGAGCAGAGTTAACAAACCAGGAAGTGAGAGGGACCAGCTGCTGCAGACAGGTGACGCTCACCTGAGCCTGAACCATAGGAGCCTCCTCAGCCATCAGACCTTCTGACTCCAGTTCAGATGCCACCTTGTTGATGTCCCTCAGGCGGGACTCGTTGGCCTTCAGGTCCTGCAGGACAAAAGCACCTGCTGATTATCACCTGAGCTGATCTGACAGCTGCTGCTGGAAGACAGAGAGGAGGAAAAGTCCGACCTTCTGGAAGTCGTCAAACTTCTTCTGCAAGACCTCGACCTGCTCCAGGTCCGACCCGTCTCTCCATCCTCATTCAGCTAAAGACGCGAGTTCAAGTAAAACAACCTAAAGTCACACAAACACAAAGCAGGTGTGGAGATGTTCGCTCTGAGCTGGAGGTCGTTCCTCGGCTGTGAAGGGCACACAAACCTTGTTGGTGCTGTTGAGCAGCGTGAGGATGTCGCCCTTCTTCATGGTGACCTCTCCAGGACTCTTCTCCTGGTAGTCGTACAGAGCCAGAACCAGCTCCTTCCCGGTCTCATCGTCAGTTGGAGCCACTTGTTGCTGTCGGGTTAACAGGTCTGGTGTTAGAACGTGGTGGATAAGAATGTTCTGACGGGCCGAGGGTTCTGAACCAGCGAAGTGACCTGGACCCAAACAAAGTGAGCCAGAACCTGCAGACACCTCAGAAACATGTCAGGACCAGACCTGCTCTACCTTCCTCCATTATGGTCTCTCCTTTCTGGGTGACAGCCTTGATGCGAGGTTCATGACCTGTGATCTCAGCCTGCAGAGCCTCGTGCTTCTTCAGCAGGTTCTGGACACCAATCAGGTCCTTCCCTGAGGACACATGTTAGAGTTCAGCATTATGCAGTAGACAGACCAGTTTAACCTAGGGGTTTCTTTCTTCTACTATCTGCTCTTTAACTGTATTATTTCCTGCTATTTCAGCTGTTAACTTAATTTTTTCTGTAAGTGTTTTTCTCCCCAGAAGAAGCAACAATGATGCTTTGCTGAGCTGTGGTGGCCTCATGGAGGGGGCCATCGTCTAGCACACTGCTGCTAACCACTTAATCATTCTCCCTCTCCTGATAATAACATTTTACTTTCTTTGATGTTGGATGTACTACTGCTAGTTTACCCGTTTAATTATAGATTCACTAGGATAAATACAATAAAGTTTATCTCTCGCCAAATAGAATATTTACTAAGAAATCACAATGTAACGTGTGTGTGTGTGTGTGTGTGTGTGTGTGTGTGTGTGTGTGTAAAAGCCATGCGTAGTGTTTATTTATAAAGCATATGTTGTTGGATTTTATCCAGAATCTAGACTTTGAAAATATATAGTTTAATTACAGTTTGATTTATTTGACATCTGTATAATGTTTATTATTTTGTTTTTTCCCCCTAAATACCTAACGTTTTAGTTAACATGAATATTAGTCATTCATCCCAATACATGAAGTTACACATTTTAAATTTTAATAGGGGAAGACTGCAGGAGGGAGCAGTAAAATACAGGGGGTCCCCTGCAAAAACTAACTTTACGAGTCTGATGAAAGTTGCTGGTATTCCCGCTGCTTCTTCGGTAAACAGCGCCAACAAAAACAAAGAAACTTGGGATCTTGTCGGCGTGGCAATGGGATTTAAGGGAAACGCTGTATGCCCTATAGACTTCTCAACGAGCTGCAGTATTTCTCCGGTCAGATCTGTCTCCGAGTTCCACGAGCAGTCAGCCCGCAGCAGCGAGGCGCCGCATCGATCAGCCTGCCCGGCCTGACCGCTGGGGATTACCGGATGAAAGAATAGAGCACAGAAGTGTCCCCCCAAGCGGCGCGCCCCGTCATATTTCAACCCATTTTTATCTTAAATGCACTGGGTTTTACCCTATTACCCATTTAAATATGCCCTATTAATTATTTTACCGTATTTTACATTTAAATTTCATGGTTAAACAGTACATGCTACATGTTAAACTGATAGTTAGCTAGCTACTTCGGTAAACTCAGCTAGTTTAAAGGCAGCAGTGACATAAAATACAAATATAGATTTTAACTTACCGAAAAAAATGAAGTGGAGACTCCTTGGACACTCTATTAGTGCAATTAATACCACTGCAAGTCATTTTGTCCAACAATTGCACCAATATTATCCAAAACAGAATTCACAAGCACAGAGACTCAAAATCCCGACACAGTTTCCAGGAGAGACCGAGGCTGTACTGAGGCCTTTCCACGGAGCTAGCTCTGTGGTCACGTGGGTCTGAGGCGGCGGTCACGTGTGTCGGATGCTCATTAATTATACAGAATTTTAGGCTTTCAATACACTTAAACAGAAGAGTGAGAAAAAAATTCACCCCCCTCAGAGTTGTCATGAGTATAAACTAGATAATTTAGACAAAAAAACATTTTTTGAACCAGGCTGTAAACATGTTTATTTCTGCTGTGAAAATGGCATTTTTAACATGGGAGTCAATGAGGATTTGCTCGCTTCTGGTACCAGCCCCCAGCGGATGAGGGTGGAACTGCAATTTTTCTTACTTCCGGGTTGGGACCATTTTCTGAGCGGCATTGTGGGGGCTTGAAATTAACCCAGAATGATGTGAAATTGTGCTTCGTGCAACATAATTCTGGGTGCCATTTACAAACCATAAGTGCTAATGACTCCATTCCTTTTTGTGGTTGTAGGGGCTGTTGATTGGAGTACACTAAAACAAACCTAACCTCTCTAGGACATTCAGAAGCCAAGTTATAAGCCCACAAAGATGTAACTGGACTACTTCTTTAAAGTGACACCAGGCCCGGTGACCTTTGGGACATGGTTTTACCCCCTATAGGAATGTGCGATCATCTTGAAACGTTCAAATTACTTACAACTCAATAGATTCTACCTTCTTATAGCGTTTCAGCCTGATTGGACCTTGTTTTCACACAAATGGACCCAGAATGAAGTGAAATTGTGCTTCGTGCAAGATAATTCTGGGTGCCATTTACAAACCATAAGTGCTAATGACTCCATTCCTTTTTGTGGTTGTAGGGGCTGTTGATTGGAGTACACTAAAACAAACCTGATCTCTCTAGGACATTCAGAAGCCAAGTTATAAGCCCACAAATGTGTAACTGGACTACTTTAAATTGACACCAGATCCGGTGACCTTTGGGACATGGTTTGACCCCCTTAGGAAAGTGCTATCATCATGAAACGTTCAGATCACTTACAACTCAATAGATTCTACCTTCTTGTAACGTTTCAGCCTGATTGGACCTTGTTTTCACACAAATGGACCCAGAATGATGTGAAATTGTGCTTCGTGCAACATAATTCTGGGTGCCATTTAAAAACCATAAGTGCTAATGACTCCATTCCTTTTTGTTGTTGTTGGGGCTGTTGATTGGAGTATACTAAAACAAACCTGATCTCTCTAGGACATTCAGAAGCCAAGTTATAAGCCCACAAATGTGTAACTGGACTACTTCTTTAGACACCAGATCCGGTGACCTTTGGGACATGGTTTGATCCCCTTAGGAAAGCGCTATCATCATGAAACGTTCAGATCACTTACAACTAAATAGATTCTACTTTCCTGTAACGTTTCAGCCTGATTGGACCTTGTTTTCACACAAATGAACCCAGAATGATGTGAAATTGTGCTTCGTGCAACATAATTCTGGGTGCCATTTACAAACCATAAATGCTAATGACTCCATTCCTTTTTGTGGTTGTAGGGGCTGTTGATTGGAGTACATTAAAACAAACCTGATCTCTCTAGGACATTCAGAAGCCAAGTTATAAGCCCACAAATGTGTAACTGGACTACTTCTTTAAATTGACACCAGATCCGGTGACCTTTGGGACATGGTTTGATCCCCTTAGGAAAGTGCTATCATCATGAAACGTTCAGATCACTTACAACTCAATAGATTCTAACTTCCTGTAACGTTTCAGCCTGATTGGACCTTGTTTTCACACAAATGGACCCAGAATCATGTGAAATTGTGCTTCGTGCAACATAATTCTGGGTGCCATTTAAAAACCATAAGTGCTAATGACTCCATTCCTTTTTGTGGTTGTAGGGGCTGTTAATTGGAGTATACTAAAACAAACCTGATCTCTCTAGGACATTCAGAAGCCACGTTATAAGCCCACAAATGTGTAACTGGACTACTTCTTTAAATTGACACCAGATCCGGTGACCTTTGGGACATGGTTTGACCCCCTTAGGAAAGTGCTATCATCATGAAACGTTCAGATCACTTACAACTCAATAGATTCTAACTTCCTGTAACGTTTCAGCCTGATTGGACCTTGTTTTCACACAAATGAACCCAGAATGATGTGAAAGTGTGCTTCGTGCAACATAATTCTGGGTGCCATTTAAAAACCATAAGTGCTAATGACTCCATTCCTCTTTGGGGTAATGGGGGCTGTTAACTGGAGTACTCTAAAACAAACCTGACCTCTCTAGGATATTCAGAAGCCAAGTTATAAGCCCACAAATGTGTAACTGGACTACTACTTTAAAGTGACACCAGGCCCGGTGACCTTTGGGACATGGTTTGACCCCCTATAGGAATGTGCGATCATCATGAAACGTTCAGATCACTTACAACTCAATAGATTCTACCTTCTTGTAACGTTTCAGCCTGATTGGACCTTGTTTTCACACAAATGAACCCAGAATGAAGTGAAATTGTGCTTCGTGCAACATAATTCTGGGTGTCATTTACAAACCACAAGTGCTAATGACTCCATTCCTTTTTGTGGTTGTATGGGCTGTTGATTGGAGTACACTAAAACAAACCTGATCTCTCTAGGACATTCAGAAGCCAAGTTATAAGCCCACCAATTTGTAACTGTACTACTTCTTTAAATTGACACCAGATCCGGTGACCTTTGGGACATGGTTTGACCCCCTTAGGAAAGTGCTATCATCATGAAACGTTCAGATCACTTACAACTCAATAGATTCTACCTTCTTGTAACGTTTCAGCCTGATTGGACCTTGTTTTCACACAAATGGCCCCAGAATGATGTGAAATTGTGCTTCGTGCAACATAATTCTGGGTGCCATTTACAAACCATAAGTGCTAATGACTCCATTCCTTTTTGTGGTTGTAGGGGCTGTTGATTGGAGTACACTAAAACAAACCTGATCTCTCCAGGACATTCAGAAGCCAAGTTATAAGCCCACAAATGTGTAACTGGACTACTTCTTTAAAGTGACACCAGGCCCGGTGACCTTTGGGACATGGTTTGACCCCCTATAGGAATGTGCGATCATCATGAAACGTTCAGATCACTTACAACTCAATAGATTCTACCTTCTTGTAACGTTTCAGCCTGATTGGACCTTGTTTTCACACAAATTAACCCAGAATGATGTGAAATTGTGCTTCGTGCAACATAATTCTGGGTGCAATTTATAAACCATAAGTGCTAATGACTCCATTCCTTTTTGTGGTTGTAGGGGCTGTTGATTGGAGTACACTAAAACAAACCTAACCTCTCTAGGACATTCAGAAGCCAAGTTATAAGCCCACAAAGATGTAACTGGACTACTTCTTTAAAGTGACACCAGGCCCGGTGACCTTTGGGACATGGTTTTACCCCCTATAGGAATGTGCGATCATCTTGAAACGTTCAAATCACTTACAACTCAATAGATTCTACCTTCTTATAGCGTTTCAGCCTGATTGGACCTTGTTTTCACACAAATGGACCCAGAATGAAGTGAAATTGTGCTTCGTGCAACATAATTCTGGGTGCCATTTACAAACCATAAGTGCTAATGACTCCATTCCTTTTTGTGGTTGTAGGGGCTGTTGATTGGAGTACACTAAAACAAACCTGATCTCTCTAGGACATTCAGAAGCCAAGTTACAAGCCCACAAATGTGTAACTGGACTACTTTAAATTGACACCAGATCCGGTGACCTTTGGGACATGGTTTGACCCCCTTAGGAAAGTGCTATCATCATGAAACGTTCAGATCACTTACAACTCAATAGATTCTACCTTCTTGTAACGTTTCAGCCTGATTGGACCTTGTTTTCACACAAATGGACCCAGAATGATGTGAAATTGTGCTTCGTGCAACATAATTCTGGGTGCCATTTACAAACCATAAGTGCTAATGACTCCATTCCTTTTTGTGGTTGTAGGGGCTGTTGATTGGAGTACACTAAAACAAACCTGATCTCTCTAGGACATTCAGAAGCCAAGTTATAAGCCCACAAATGTGTAACTGGACTAATTCTTTAAAGTGACACCAGATCCGGTGACCTTTGCGACATGGTTTGACCCCCTTAGGAAAGTGCTATCATCATGAAACGTTCAGATCACTTACAACTCAATAGATTCTACCTTCCTGTAACGTTTCTGCCTGATTGGACCTTGTTTTCACACAAATGAACCCAGAATGATGTGAAATTGTGCTTCGTGCAACATAATTCTGGGTGCCATTTACAAACCATAAGTGCTAATGACTCCATTCCTTTTTGTGGTTGTAGGGGCTGTTGATTGGAGTACATTAAAACAAACCTGATCTCTCTAGGACATTCAGAAGTCAAGTTATAAGCCTACAAAGATGTAACTGGACTACTTCTTTAAAGTGACACCAGGCCCGGTGACCTTTGGGACATGGTTTTACCCCCTATAGGAATGTGCGATCATCTTGAAACGTTCAGATCACTTACAACTCAATAGATTCTACCTTCCTGTAACGTTTCTGCCTGATTGGACCTTGTTTTCACACAAATGAACCCAGAATGATGTGAAATTTTGCTTCGTGCAACATAATTCTGGGTGCCATTTACAAACCATAAGTGCTAATGACTCCATTCCTTTTTGTGGTTGTAGGGGCTGTTGATTGGAGTACATTAAAACAAACCTGACCTCTCCAGGACATTCAGAAGCCAAGTTATAAGCCCACAAATGTGTAACTGGACTACTACTTTAAAATGACACCAGATCCGGTGACATTTGGGACATGGTTTGACCCCCTTAGGAAAGTGCTATCATCATGAAACGTTCAGATCACTTACAACTCAATAGATTCTACCTTCCTGTAACGTTTCTGCCTGATTGGACCTTGTTTTCACACAAATGAACCCAGAATGATGTGAAATTTTGCTTCGTGCAACATAATTCTGGGTGCCATTTACAAACCATAAGTGCTAATGACTCCATTCCTTTTTGTGGTTGTAGGGGCTGTTGATTGGAGTATACTAAAACAAACCTGATCTCTCTAGGACATTCAGAAGCCAAGTTATAAGCCCACAAATGTGTAACTGGACTACTTCTTTAGACACCAGATCCGGTGACCTTTGGGACATGGTTTGACCCCCTTAGGGAAGTGCTATCATCATGAAACGTTCAGATCACTTAAGATTTAATAGATTCTACCTTCCTGTAATGTTTCAGCCTGATTGGACCTTGTTTTCACACAAATGGACCCAGAATGATGTGAAATTGTGCTTCGTGCAACATAATTCTGGGTGCCATTTACAAACCATAAGTGCTAATGACTCCATTCCTTTTTGTGGTTGTAGGGGCTGTTGATTGGAGTACACTAAAACAAACCTGATCTCTCTAGGACATTTAGAAGCCAAGTTATAAGCCCACAAATGTGTAACTGGACTACTTCTTTAAATTGACACCAGATCCGGTGACCTTTGGGACATGTTTTGACCCCCTTAGGAAAGTGCTATCATCATGAAACGTTCAGATCACTTACAACTCAATAGATTCTACCTTCCTGTAATGTTTCAGCCTGATTGGACCTTGTTTTCACACAAATGAACCCAGAATGATGTGAAATTGTGCTTCGTGCAACATAATTCTGGGTGCCATTTAAAAACCATAAGTGCTAATGACTCCATTCCTTTTTGTGGTTGTAGGGGCTGTTGATTGGCGTACACTAAAACAAAACTGATCGCTCTAGGACATTCAGAAGCCAAGTTATAAGCCCACAAATGTGTAACTGGACTACTTCTTTAAATTGACACCATATCCGGTGACCTTTGGGACATGGTTTGACCCCCTTAGGAAAGTGCTACCATCATGAAACGTTCAGATCACTTACACCGCAATAGATTCTACCTTCCTGTAACGTTTCAGCCTGATTGGACCTTGTTTTCACACAAATGAACCCAGAATGATGTGAAATTGTGCTTCGTGCAACATAATTCTGGGTGCCATTTAAAAACCATAAGTGCTAATGACTCCATTCCTTTTTGTGGTTGTAGGGGCTGTTGATTGGAGTACACTAAAACAAACCTAACCTCTCTAGGACATTCAGAAGCCAAGTTATAAGCCCACAAAGGTGTAACTGGACTACTTCTTTAAAGTGACACTTGGCCCGGTGACCTTTGGGACATGGTTTGACCCCCTATAGGAATGTGCGATCATCTTGAAACGTTCAGATCACTTACAACTCAATAGATTCTACCTTCTTGTAGCGTTTCAGCCGGATTGGACCTTGTTTTCACACAAATTGACCCAGAATGATGTGAAATTGTGCTTCGTGCAACATAATTCTGGGAGCCACTTACAAACCATAAGTGCTAATGACTCCATTCCTTTTTGTGGTTGTAGGGGCTGTTGATTGGAGTACATTAAAACAAACCTGATCTCTCTAGGACATTCAGAAGCCAAGTTATAAGCCCACAAATGTGTAACTGGACTACTTCTTTAAATTGACACCAGATCCAGTGACCTTTGGGACATGGTTTGACCCCCTTAGGAAAGTGCTATCATCATGAAACGTTCAGATCACTTACAACTCAATAGATTCTACCTTCCTGTAACGTTTCAGCCTGATTGGACCTTGTTTTCACACAAATGGACCCAGAATGATGTGAAATTGTGCTTCGTGCAACATAATTCTGGGTGCCATTTAAAAACCATAAGTGCTAATGACTCCATTCCTTTTTGTGGTTGTAGGGGCTGTTGATTGGAGTACACTAAAATAAACCTGATCTCTCTAGGACATTCAGAAGCCAAGTTATAAGCCCACAAATGTGTAACTGGACTACTTCTTTAAATTGACACCAGATCCGGTGACCTTTGGGACATGGTTTGACCCCCTTAGGAAAGTGCTATCATCATGAAACGTTCAGATCACTTACAACTCAATAGATTCTACCTTCCTGTAACGTTTCAGCCTGATTGGACCTTGTTTTCACACAAATGAACCCAGAATGATGTGAAATTGTGCTTCGTGCAACATAATTCTGGGTGCCATTTACAAATCATAAGTGCTAATGACTCCATTCCTTTTTGTGGTTGTAGGGGCTGTTGATTGGAGTACACTAAAACAAACCTGATCTCTCTAGGACATTCAGAAGCCAAGTTATAAGCCCACAAATGTGTAACTGGACAACTTCTTTAAAGTGACACCAGGCCCGGTGACCTTTGGGACATGGTTTTACCCCCTATAAGAATGTGCGATCATCTTGAAACATTCAGATCACTTACAACTCAATAGATTCTACCTTCTTGTAGAGTTTCAGCCTGATTGGACCTTGTTTTCACACAAATGGACCCAGAATGATGTGAAATTGTGCTTCGTGCAACATAATTCTGGGTGCCATTTACAAACCATAAGTGCTAATGACTCCATTCCTTTTTGTGGTTGTAGGGGCTGTTGATTGGAGTACATTAAAACAAACCTGATCTCTCTAGGACATTCAGAAGTCAAGTTATAAGCCCACAAATGTGTAACTGGACTACTACTTTAAATTGACACCAGATCCGGTGACCGTTGGGACATGGTTTGACCCCCTTAGGAAAGTGCTATCATCATGAAACATTCAGATCACTTACAACTCAATAGATTCTACCTTCCTGTTACGTTTCAGCCTGATTGGACCTTGTTTTCACACAAATGAACCCAGAATGATGTGAAATTGTGCTTCGTGCAACATAATTCTGGGTGCCATTTACAAACCTTAAGTGCTAATGACTCCATTCCTTTTTGTGGTTGTAGGGGCTGTTGATTGGAGTACACTAAAACAAACCTGATTTCTCTAGGACATTCAGAAGCCAAGTTATAAGCCCACAAATGTGTAACTGGACTACTTCTTTAAATTGACACCAGATCTGGTGACCTTTGGGACATGGTTTGACCCCCTTAGGAAAGTGCTATCATCATGAAACGTTCAGATCACTTACAACTCAATAGATTCTACCTTCCTGTAACGTTTCAGCCTGATTGGACCTTGTTTTCACACAAATGAACCCAGAATGATGTGAAATTGTGCTTCGTGCAACATAATTCTGGGTGCCATTTACAAACCATAAGTGCTAATGACTCCATTCCTTTTTGTGGTTTTAGGGGCTGTTGATTGGACTACACTAAAACAAACTAACCTCTCTAGGACATTCAGAAGCCAAGTTATAAGCCCAAAAGGTGTAACAGGACTACTACTTTAAAGTGACACCAGGCCCGGTGACCTTTGGGACATGGTTTTACCCCCTATAGGAATGTGCGATCATCTTGAAATGTTCAGATCACTTACAACTCAATAGATTCTACCTTCTTGTAGCGTTTCAGCCTGATTGGACCTTGTTTTCACACAAATGGACCCAGAATGATGTGAAATTGTGCTTCGTGCAACATAATTCTGGGTGCCATTTACAAACCATAAGTGCTAATGACTCCATTCCTTTTTGTGGTTGTAGGGGCTGTTGATTGGAGTACAGTAAAACAAACCTGATCTCTCTAGGACATTCAGAAGCCAAGTTATAAGCCCACAAATGTGTAACTGGACTACTTCTTTAAATTGACACCAGATCCGGTGACTTTTGGGACATGGTTTGACCCCCTTAGGAAAGTGCTATCATCATGAAACGTTCAGATCACTTGTAACTCAATAGATTCTACCTTCCTGTAACGTTTCAGCCTGATTGGACCTTGTTTTCACACAAATGAACCCAGAATGATGTGAAATTGTGCTTCGTGCAACATAATTCTGGGTGCCATTTACAAACCATAAGTGCTAATATCTCCATTCCTTTTTGTGGTTGTAGGGGCTGTTGATTGGAGTACATTAAAACAAACCTGATCTCTCTAGGACGTTCAGAAGCCTAGTTATAAGCCCACAAATGTGTAACTGGACTACTTCTTTAAATTGACACCAGATCCGGTGACCTTTGGGACATGGTTTGATCCCCTTAGGAAAGCGCTATCATCATGAAACGTTCAGATCACTTACAACTAAATAGATTCTACCTTCCTGTAACGTTTCAGCCTGATTGGACCTTGTTTTCAAACAAATGAACCCAGAATGATGTGAAATTGTGCTTCGTGCAACATAATTCTGGGTGCCATTTACAAACCATAAATGCTAATGACTCCATTCCTTTTTGTGGTTGTAGGGGCTGTTGATTGGAGTACATTAAAACAAACCTGATCTCTCTAGGACATTCAGAAGCCAAGTTATAAGCCCACGAATGTGTAACTGGACTACTTCTTTAAAGTGACACCAGGCCCGGTGACCTTTGGGACATGGTTTGACCCCCTTAGCAAAGTGCTATCATCATGAAACGTTCAGATCACTTACAACTAAATAGATTCTACCTTCCTGTAACGTTTCAGCCTGATTGGACCTTGTTTTCACACAAATGAACCCAGAATGATGTGAAATTGTGCTTCGTGCAACATAATTCTGGGTGCCATTTACAAACCATAAATGCTAATGACTTCATTCCTTTTAGTGGTAATGGGGCTGCTAATTGGAGTACTCTAAAACAAACCTGACCTCTCTAGGATATTCAGAAGCCAAGTTATAAGCCCACAAAGGTGTAACTGGACTACTTCTTTAAAGTGACACCAGGCCCGGTGACCTTTGGGACATGGTTTTACCCCCTATAGGAATGTGCGATCATCTTGAAACGTTCAGATCACTTACAACTCAATAGATTCTACCTTCTTGTAGCGTTTCAGCCTGATTGGACCTTGTTTTCACACAAATGGACCCAGAATGATGTGAAATTGTGCTTCGTGCAACATAATTCTGGGTGCCATTTACAAACCATAAGTGCTAATGACTCCATTCCTTTTTGTGATTGTAGGGGCTGTTGATTGGAGTACACTAAAACAAACCTGATCTCTTTAGGACATTCAGAAGCTAAGTTATAAGCCCACAAATGTGTAACTGGACTACTTCTTTAAATTGACACCAGATCCGGTGATCTTTAGGACATCGTTTGACCCCCTTAGGAAAGTGCTATCATCATGAAACGTTCAGATCACTTACAACTCAGTAGATTCTACCTTCCTGTAACGTTTCAGCCTGATTGGACCTTGTTTTCACACAAATGAACCCAGAATGATGTGAAATTGTGCTTCGTGCAACATAATTCTGGGTGCCATTTAAAAACCATAAGTGCTAATGACTCCATTCCTTTTTGTGGTTGTAGGGGCTGTTGATTGGAGTACACTAAAACAACCCTGACCTCTCTAGGACATTCAGAAGCCAAGTTATAAGCCCACAAATGTGTAACTGGACTACTTCTTTAAAGTGACACCAGATCCAGTGACCTTTGGGACATGGTTTGACCCCCTTAGGAAAGTGCGATCATCATGAAACGTTCAGATCACTTACAACTCAATAGATTCTACCTTCCTGTATTGTTTCAGCCTGATTGGACCTTGTTTTCACACAAATGAACCCAGAATGATGTGAAATTGTGCTTCGTGCAACATAATTCTGGGTGCCATTTAAAAACCATAAGTGCTAATGTCTCCATTCCTTATTGTGGTTGTAGGGGCTGTTGATTGGAGTACACTAAAGCAAACCTGATCGCTCTAGGACATTCAGAAGCCAAGTTATAAGCCCACAAATGTGTAACTGGACTACTTCTTTAAATTGACACCAGATCCGGTGACCTTTGGGACATGGTTTGACCCCCTTAGGAAAGTGCTATCATCATGAAACGTTCAGATCACTTACAACTCAATAGATTCTACCTTCCTGTAACGTTTCAGCCAGATTGGACCTTGTTTTCACACAAATGAACCCAGAATGATGTGAAATTGTGCTTCGTGCAACATAATTCTGGGTGCCATTTACAAACCATAAATGCTAATGACTCCATTCCTTTTTGTGGTTGTAGGGGCTGTTGATTGGAGTACATTAAAACAAACCTGATCTCTCTAGGACATTCAGAAGCCAAGTTATAAGTCCACAAATGTGTAACTGGACTACTACTTTAAATTGACACCAGATCCGGTGACCTTTGGGACATGGTTTGACCCCCTTAGGAAAGTGCTATCATCATGAAACGTTCAGATCACTTACAACTCAATAGATTCTACCTTCCTGTAACATTTCAGCCTGATTGGACCTTGTTTTCACACACATGGACCCAGAATGATGTGAAATTGTGCTTCGTGCAACATAATTCTGGGTGCCATTTACAAACCATAAGTGCTAATGACTCCATTCCTTTTTGTGGTTGTAGGGGCTGTTGATTGGAGTACACTAAAACAAACCTGACCTCTCTAGGACATTCAGAAGCCAAGTTATAAGCCCACAAAGGTGTAACTGGACTACTTCTTTAAAGTGACACCAGGCCCGGTGACCTTTGGGACATGGTTTGACCCCCTATGGGAATGTGAGATCATCATGAAACGTTCAGATCACTTACAACTCAATAGATTTTACCTTCTTGTAACGTTTCAGCCTGATTGGACCTTGTTTTCACACAAATGGACCCAGAATGATGTGAAATTGTGCTTCGTGCAACATAATTCTGGATGCCATTTACAAACCATAAGTGCTAATGACTCCATTCCTTTTGTGGTTGTAGGGGCTGTTGATTGGAGTACACTAAAACAAACTTGATCTCTCTAGGACATTCAGAAGCCAAGTTATAAGCCCACAAATGTGTAACTGGACTACTTCTTTAAATTGACACCAGATCCGGTGACCTTTGGGACATGGTTTGACCCCCTATAGGAATGTGCGATCATCTTGAAACGTTCAGATCACTTACAACTCAATAGATTCTACCTTCTTGTAGCGTTTCGGCCGGATTGGACCTTGTTTTCACACAAATTGACCCAGAAAAATGTGAAATTGTGCTTCGTGCAACATAATTCTGGGTGCCATTTACAAACCATAAATGCTAATGACTTCATTCCTTTTAGTGGTAATGGGGGCTGCTAATTGGAGTACTCTAAAACAAACCTGACCTCTCTAGGATATTCAGAAGCCAAGTTATAAGCCCACAAAGGTGTAACTGGACTACTTCTTTAAAGTGACACCAGGCCCGGTGACCTTTGGGACATGGTTTGACCCCCTTAGGAAAGTGCTATCATCATGAAACGTTCAGATCACATACAATTCAATAGATTCTACCTTCCTGTAACGTTTCAGCCTGATTGTACCTTGTTTTCACACAAATGAACCCAGAATGATGTTAAATTGTGCTTCGTGAAACATAATTCTGGGTGCTATTTAAAAACCATAAGTGCTAATGACTCCATTCCTTATTGTGGTTGTAGGGGCTGTTGATTGGAGTATACTAAAACAAACCTGATCCCTCTAGGACATTCAGAAGCCAAGTTATAAGCCCACAAATGTGTAACTGGACTACTTCTTTAAATTGACACCAGATCCGGTGACCTTTGGGACATGGTTTGACCCCCTTAGGAAAGTGCTAGCATCATGAAACGTTCAGATCACTTACAACTCAATAGATTCTACCTTCCTGTAACGTTTCAGCCTGATTGGACCTTGTTTTCAGACAAATGGACCCAAATAATGTGAAATTGTGCTTCGTGCAACATAATTCTGGGGGCCATTTACAAACCATAAGTGCTAATTACTCCATTCCTTTTTGTGGTTGTAGGGGCTGTTGATTGGAGTACACTAAAACAAACCTGACCTCTCTAGGACATTCAGAAGCCAAGTTATAAGCCCACAAAGGTGTAACTGGACTACTTCTTTAAAGTGACACCAGGCCCGGTGACCTTTGGGACATGGTTTTACCCCCTATAGGAATGTGCGATCATCTTGAAACGTTCAGATCACTTACAACTCAATAGATTCTACCTTCTTGTAGCGTTTCAGCCTGATTGGACCTTGTTTTCACACAAATGGACCCAGAATGATGTGAAATTGTGCTTTGTGCAACATAATTCTGGGTGCCATTTACAAACCATAAGTGCTAATGACTCCATTCCTTTTTGTGGTTGTAGGGGCTGTTGATTGGAGTACACTAAAGCAAACCTGATCGCTCTAGGACATTCAGAAGCCAAGTTATAAGCCCACAAATGTGTAACTGGACTACTTCTTTAAATTGACACCAGATCCGGTGACCTTTGGGACATGGTTTGACCCCCTTAGGAAAGTGCTATCATCATGAAACGTTCAGATCACTTACAACTCAATAGATTCTACCTTCCTGTAACGTTTCAGCCGGATTGGACCTTGTTTTCACACAAATGAACCCAGAATGATGTGAAATTGTGCTTCGTGCAACATAATTCTGGGTGCCATTTACAAACCATAAATGCTAATGACTCCATTCCTTGTTGTGGTTGTATGGGCTGTTGACTGGAGTACATTAAAACAAACCTGATCTCTCTAGGACATTCAGAAGCCAAGTTATAAGTCCACAAATGTGTAACTGGACTACTACTTTAAATTGACACCAGATCCGGTGACCTTTGGGACATGGTTTGACCCCCTTAGGAAAGTGCTATCATCATGAAATGGTCAGATCACTTACAACTCAATAGATTCTACCTTCCTGTAACGTTTCAGCCTGATTGGACCTTGTTTTCACACAAATGGACCCAGAATGATGTGAAATTGTGCTTCATGCAACATAATTCTGGGTGCCATTTACAAACCATAAGTGCTAATGACTCCATTCCTTTTTGTGGTTGTAGGGGCTGTTGATTGGAGTACACTAAACCAAACCTGACCTCTCTAGGACATTCAGAAGCCAAGTTATAAGCCCACAAAGGTGTAACTGGACTACTTCTTTAAAGTGACACCAGGCCCGGTGACCTTTGGGACATGGTTTGACCCCCTATGGGAATGTGAGATCATCATGAAACGTTCAGATCACTTACAACTCAATAGATTCTACCTTCTTGTAACGTTTCAGCCTGATTGGACCTTGTTTTCACACAAATGGACCCAGAATGATGTGAAATTGTGCTTCGTGCAACATAATTCTGGGTGCCATTTACAAACCATAAGTGCTAATGACTCCATTCCTTTTGTGGTTGTAGGGGCTGTTGATTGGAGTACACTAAAACAAACTTGATCTCTCTAGGACATTCAGAAGCCAAGTTATAAGCCCACAAATGTGTAACTGGACTACTTCTTTAGACACCAGATCCGGTGACCTTTGGGACATGGTTTGACCCCCTTAGGGAAGTGCTATCATCATGAAACGTTCAGATCACTTACAACTTAATAGATTCTACCTTCCTGTAATGTTTCAGCCTGATTGGACCTTGTTTTCACACAAATGGACCCAGAATGATGTGAAATTGTGCTTTGTGCAACATAATTCTGGGTGCCATTTACAAACCATAAGTGCTAATGACTCCATTCCTTTTTGTGGTTGTAGGGGCTTTTGATTGGAGTACACTAAAACAAACCTGATCTCTCTAGGACATTCAGAAGCCAAGTTATAAGCCCACAAATGTGTAACTGGACTACTTCTTTAAATTGACACTAGATCCGGTGACCTTTGGGACATGGTTTGACCCCCTTAGGAAAGTGCTATCATCATGAAACGTTCAGATCACTTACAACTCAATAGATTCTACCTTCCTGTAACGGTTCAGCCTGATTGGACCTTGTTTTCACACAAATGAACCCAGAATGATGTGAAATTGTGCTTCGTGCAACGTAATTCTGGGTGCCATTTACAAACCATAAGTGCTAATGACTCCATTCCTTTTTGTGGTTGTAGGGGCTTTTGATTAGAGTACACTAAAACAAACCTAACCTCTCTAGGACATTCAGAAGCCAAGTTATAAGCCCACAAAGGTGTAACTGGACTACTTCTTTAAAGTGACACCAGGCCCGGTGACATTTGGGACATGGTTTGACCCCCTATAGGCATGTGCGATCATCTTGAAACGTTCAGATCACTTACAACTCAATAGATTCTACCTTCCTGTATTGTTTCAGCCTGATTGGACCTTGTTTTTACACAAATGAACCCAGAATGATGTGAAATTGTGCTTCGTGCAACATAATTCTGGGTGCCATTTAAAAACCATAAGTGCTAATGTCTCCATTCCTTTTTGTGGTTGTAGGGGCTGTTGATTGGAGTACACTGAAAAAACCTGATCGCTCTAGGACATTCAGAAGCCAAGGTTTAAGCCCACAAATGTGTAACTGGACTACTACTTTAAATTGACACCAGATCCGGTGACCTTTGGGACATGGTTTGACCCCCTATAGGAATGTGCGATCATCATGAAACGTTCAGATCACTTACAACGCAATAGATTCTACCTTCCTGTAACGTTTCAGCCTGATTGGACCTTGTTTTCACACAAATGAACCCAGAATGATGTGAAATTGTGCTTCGTGCAACATAATTCTGGGTGCCATTTAAAAACCATAAGTCTAATGACTCCATTCCTTTTTGTGGTTGTAGGGGCTGTTGATTGGAGTATACTAAAACAAACCTGATCTCTCTAGGACATTCAGAAGCCAAGTTATAAGCCCACAAATTTGTAACTGGACTACTTCTTTAGACACCAGATCCGGTGACCTTTGGGACATGGTTTGACCCCCTTAGGGAAGTGCTATCATCATGAAACGTTCAGATCACTTACAACTTAATAGATTCTACCTTCCTGTAATGATTCAGCCTGATTGGACCTTGTTTTAACACAAATGGACCCAGAATGATGTGAAATTGTGCTTCGTGCAAAATAATTCTGGGTGATATTTACAAACCATAAGTGCTAATGACTCCATTCCTTTTTGTGGTTGTAGGGGCTGTTGATTGGAGTACACTAAAACAAACCTGACCTCTCTAGGACATTCAGAAGCCAAGTTATAAGCCCACAAATGTGTAACTGGACTACTTCTTTAAATTGACACCAGATCCGGTGACCTTTGGGACATGGTTTGACCCCCTTAGGAAAGGGCTATCATCATGAAACGTTCAGATCACTTACAACTCAATAGATTCTACCTTCCTGTAACGTTTCAGCCTGATTGGACCTTGTTTTCACACAAATGAACCCAGAATGATGTGAAATTGTGCTTCGTGCAACATAATTCTGGGTGCCATTTACAAACCATAAGTGCTAATGACTCCAATCCTTTTTGTGGTTGTAGGGGCTGTTGATTGGAGTACACTAAAACAAACCTGATCTCTCCAGGACATTCAGAAGCCAAGTTATAAGCCCACAAATGTGTAACTGGACTACTTCTTTAAAGTGACACCAGGCCCGGTGACCTTTGGGACATGGTTTGACCCCCTATAGGAATGTGCGATCATCATGAAACGTTCAGATCACTTACAACTCAATAGATTCTACCTTCTTGTAACGTTTCAGCCTGATTGGACCTTGTTTTCACACAAATTAACCCAGAATGATGTGAAATTGTGCTTCGTGCAACATAATTCTGGGTGCCATTTATAAACCATAAGTGCTAATGACTCCATTCCTTTTTGTGGTTGTAGGGGCTGTTGATTGGAGTACACTAAAACAAACCTAACCTCTCTAGGACATTCAGAAGCCAAGTTATAAGCCCACAAAGATGTAACTGGACTACTTCTTTAAAGTGACACCAGGCCCGGTGACCTTTGGGACATGGTTTTACCCCCTATAGGAATGTGCGATCATCTTGAAACGTTCAAATCACTTACAACTCAATAGATTCTACCTTCTTATAGCGTTTCAGCCTGATTGGACCTTGTTTTCACACAAATGGACCCAGAATGAAGTGAAATTGTGCTTCGTGCAACATAATTCTGGGTGCCATTTACAAACCATAAGTGCTAATGACTCCATTCCTTTTTGTGGTTGTAGGGGCTGTTGATTGGAGTACACTAAAACAAACCTGATCTCTCTAGGACATTCAGAAGCCAAGTTACAAGCCCACAAATGTGTAACTGGACTACTTTAAATTGACACCAGATCCGGTGACCTTTGGGACATGGTTTGACCCCCTTAGGAAAGTGCTATCATCATGAAACGTTCAGATCACTTACAACTCAATAGATTCTACCTTCTTGTAACGTTTCAGCCTGATTGGACCTTGTTTTCACACAAATGGACCCAGAATGATGTGAAATTGTGCTTCGTGCAACATAATTCTGGGTGCCATTTACAAACCATAAGTGCTAATGACTCCATTCCTTTTTGTGGTTGTAGGGGCTGTTGATTGGAGTACACTAAAACAAACCTGATCTCTCTAGGACATTCAGAAGCCAAGTTATAAGCCCACAAATGTGTAACTGGACTAATTCTTTAAAGTGACACTAGATCCGGTGACCTTTGCGACATGGTTTGACCCCCTTAGGAAAGTGCTATCATCATGAAACGTTCAGATCACTTACAACTCAATAGATTCTACCTTCCTGTAACGTTTCTGCCTGATTGGACCTTGTTTTCACACAAATGAACCCAGAATGATGTGAAATTGTGCTTCGTGCAACATAATTCTGGGTGCCATTTACAAACCATAAGTGCTAATGACTCCATTCCTTTTTGTGGTTGTAGGGGCTGTTGATTGGAGTACATTAAAACAAACCTGATCTCTCTAGGACATTCAGAAGTCAAGTTATAAGCCTACAAAGATGTAACTGGACTACTTCTTTAAAGTGACACCAGGCCCGGTGACCTTTGGGACATGGTTTTACCCCCTATAGGAATGTGCGATCATCTTGAAACGTTCAGATCACTTACAACTCAATAGATTCTACCTTTCTGTAACGTTTCTGCCTGATTGGACCTTGTTTTCACACAAATGAACCCAGAATGATGTGAAATTTTGCTTCGTGCAACATAATTCTGGGTGCCATTTACAAACCATAAGTGCTAATGACTCCATTCCTTTTTGTGGTTGTAGGGGCTGTTGATTGGAGTACATTAAAACAAACCTGACCTCTCCAGGACATTCAGAAGCCAAGTTATAAGCCCACAAATGTGTAACTGGACTACTACTTTAAAATGACACCAGATCCGGTGACATTTGGGACATGGTTTGACCCCCTTAGGAAAGTGCTATCATCATGAAACGTTCAGATCACTTACAACTCAATAGATTCTACCTTCCTGTAACGTTTCAGCCTGATTGGACCTTGTTTTCACACAAATGAACCCAGAATGATGTGAAATTGTGCTTCGTGCAACATAATTCTGGGTGCCATTTAAAAACCATAAGTGCTAATTACTCCATTCCTTTTTGTGGTTGTAGGGGCTGTTGATTGGAGTATAATAAAACAAACCTGATCTCTCTAGGACATTCAGAAGCCAAGTTATAAGCCCACAAATGTGTAACTGGACTACTTCTTTAGACACCAGATCCGGTGACCTTTGGGACATGGTTTGACCCCCTTAGGGAAGTGCTATCATCATGAAACGTTCAGATCACTTACAATTTAATAGATTCTACCTTCCTGTAATGTTTCAGCCTGATTGGACCTTGTTTTCACACAAATGGACCCAGAATGATGTGAAATTGTGCTTCGTGCAACATAATTCTGGGTGCCATTTACAAACCATAAGTGTTAATGACTCCATTCCTTTTTGTGGTTGTAGGGGCTGTTGATTGGAGTACACTAAAACAAACCTGATCTCTCTAGGACATTCAGAAGCCAAGTTATAAGCCCACAAATGTGTAACTGGACTACTTCTTTAAATTGACACCAGATCCGGTGACCTTTGGGACATGTTTTGACCCCCTTAGGAAAGTGCTATCATCATGAAACGTTCAGATCACTTACAACTCAATAGATTCTACCTTCCTGTAATGTTTCAGCCTGATTGGACCTTGTTTTCACACAAATGAACCCAGAATGATGTGAAATTGTGCTTCGTGCAACATAATTCTGGGTGCCATTTAAAAACCATAAGTGCTAATGACTCCATTCCTTTTTGTGGTTGTAGGGGCTGTTGATTGGCGTACACTAAAACAAAACTGATCGCTCTAGGACATTCAGAAGCCAAGTTATAAGCCCACAAATGTGTAACTGGACTACTTCTTTAAATTGACACCATATCCGGTGACCTTTGGGACATGGTTTGACCCCCTTAGGAAAGTGCTACCATCATGAAACGTTCAGATCACTTACAACGCAATAGATTCTACCTTCCTGTAACGTTTCAGCCTGATTGGACCTTGTTTTCACACAAATGAACCCAGAATGATGTGAAATTGTGCTTCGTGCAACATAATTCTGGGAGCCACTTACAAACCATAAGTGCTAATGACTCCATTCCTTTTTGTGGTTGTAGGGGCTGTTGATTGGAGTACATTAAAACAAACCTGATCTCTCTAGGACATTCAGAAGCCAAGTTATAAGCCCACAAATGTGTAACTGGACTACTTCTTTAAATTGACACCAGATCCAGTGACCTTTGGGACATGGTTTGACCCCCTTAGGAAAGTGCTATCATCATGAAACGTTCAGATCACTTACAACTCAATAGATTCTACCTTCCTGTAACGTTTCAGCCTGATTGGACCTTGTTTTCACACAAATGGACCCAGAATGATGTGAAATTGTGCTTCGTGCAACATAATTCTGGGTGCCATTTAAAAACCATAAGTGCTAATGACTCCATTCCTTTTTGTGGTTGTAGGGGCTGTTGATTGGAGTACACTAAAATAAACCTGATCTCTCTAGGACATTCAGAAGCCAAGTTATAAGCCCACAAATGTGTAACTGGACTACTTCTTTAAATTGACACCAGATCCGGTGACCTTTGGGACATGGTTTGACCCCCTTAGGAAAGTGCTATCATCATGAAACGTTCAGATCACTTACAACTCAATAGATTCTACCTTCCTGTAACGTTTCAGCCTGCTTGGACCTTGTTTTCACACAAATGAACCCAGAATGATGTGAAATTGTGCTTCGTGCAACATAATTCTGGGTGCCATTTACAAACCATAAGTGCTAATGACTCCATTCCTTTTTGTGGTTGTAGGGGCTGTTGATTGGAGTACACTAAAACAAACTTGACCTCTCTAGGACATTCAGAAGCCAAGTTATAAGCCCACAAAGGTGTAACTGGACAACTTCTTTAAAGTGACACCAGGCCCGGTGACCTTTGGGACATGGTTTTACCCCCTATAAGAATGTGCGATCATCTTGAAACATTCAGATCACTTACAACTCAATAGATTCTACCTTCTTGTAGAGTTTCAGCCTGATTGGACCTTGTTTTCACACAAATGGACCCAGAATGATGTGAAATTGTGCTTCGTGCAACATAATTCTGGGTGCCATTTACAAACCATAAGTGCTAATGACTCCATTCCTTTTTGTGGTTGTAGGGGCTGTTGATTGGAGTACATTAAAACAAACCTGATCTCTCTAGGACATTCAGAAGTCAAGTTATAAGCCCACAAATGTGTAACTGGACTACTACTTTAAATTGACACCAGATCCGGTGACCGTTGGGACATGGTTTGACCCCCTTAGGAAAGTGCTATCATCATGAAACATTCAGATCACTTACAACTCAATAGATTCTACCTTCCTGTAACGTTTCAGCCTGATTGGACCTTGTTTTCACACAAATGAACCCAGAATGATGTGAAATTGTGCTTCGTGCAACATAATTCTGGGTGCCATTTACAAACCTTAAGTGCTAATGACTCCATTCCTTTTTGTGGTTGTAGGGGCTGTTGATTGGAGTACACTAAAACAAACCTGATCTCTCTAGGACATTCAGAAGCCAAGTTATAAGCCCACAAATGTGTAACTGGACTACTTCTTTAAATTGACACCAGATCCGGTGACCTTTGGGACATGGTTTGACCCCCTTAGGAAAGTGCTATCATCATGAAACGTTCAGATCACTTACAACTCAATAGATTCTACCTTCCTGTAACGTTTCAGCCTGATTGGACCTTGTTTTCACACAAATGAACCCAGAATGATGTGAAATTGTGCTTCGTGCAACATAATTCTGGGTGCCATTTACAAACCATAAGTGCTAATGACTCCATTCCTTTTTGTGGTTTTAGGGGCTGTTGATTGGACTACACTAAAACAAACTAACCTCTCTAGGACATTCAGAAGCCAAGTTATAAGCCCAAAAGGTGTAACAGGACTACTACTTTAAAGTGACACCAGGCCCGGTGACCTTTGGGACATGGTTTTACCCCCTATAGGAATGTGCGATCATCTTGAAATGTTCAGATCACTTACAACTCAATAGATTCTACCTTCTTGTAGCGTTTCAGCCTGATTGGACCTTGTTTTCACACAAATGGACCCAGAATGATGTGAAATTGTGCTTCGTGCAACATAATTCTGGGTGCCATTTACAAACCATAAGTGCTAATGACTCCATTCCTTTTTGTGGTTGTAGGGGCTGTTGATTGGAGTACAGTAAAACAAACCTGATCTCTCTAGGACATTCAGAAGCCAAGTTATAAGCCCACAAATGTGTAACTGGACTACTTCTTTAAATTGACACCAGATCCGGTGACTTTTGGGACATGGTTTGACCCCCTTAGGAAAGTGCTATCATCATGAAACGTTCAGATCACTTGCAACTCAATAGATTCTACCTTCCTGTAACGTTTCAGCCTGATTGGACCTTGTTTTCACACAAATGAACCCAGAATGATGTGAAATTGTGCTTCGTGCAACATAATTCTGGGTGCCATTTACAAACCATAAGTGCTAATATCTCCATTCCTTTTTGTGGTTGTAGGGGCTGTTGATTGGAGTACATTAAAACAAACCTGATCTCTCTAGGACGTTCAGAAGCCTAGTTATAAGCCCACAAATGTGTAACTGGACTACTTCTTTAAATTGACACCAGATCCGGTGACCTTTGGGACATGGTTTGATCCCCTTAGGAAAGCGCTATCATCATGAAACATTCAGATCACTTACAACTAAATAGATTCTACCTTCCTGTAACGTTTCAGCCTGATTGGACCTTGTTTTCAAACAAATGAACCCAGAATGATGTGAAATTGTGCTTCGTGCAACATAATTCTGGGTGCCATTTACAAACCATAAATGCTAATGACTCCATTCCTTTTTGTGGTTGTAGGGGCTGTTGATTGGAGTACATTAAAACAAACCTGATCTCTCTAGGACATTCAGAAGCCAAGTTATAAGCCCACGAATGTGTAACTGGACTACTTCTTTAAAGTGACACCAGGCCCGGTGACCTTTGGGACATGGTTTGACCCCCTTAGCAAAGTGCTATCATCATGAAACGTTCAGATCACTTACAACTAAATAGATTCTACCTTCCTGTAACGTTTCAGCCTGATTGGACCTTGTTTTCACACAAATGAACCCAGAATGATGTGAAATTGTGCTTCGTGCAACATAATTCTGGGTGCCATTTACAAACCATAAATGCTAATGACTTCATTCCTTTTAGTGGTAATGGGGCTGCTAATTGGAGTACTCTAAAACAAACCTGACCTCTCTAGGATATTCAGAAGCCAAGTTATAAGCCCACAAAGGTGTAACTGGACTACTTCTTTAAAGTGACACCAGGCCCGGTGACCTTTGGGACATGGTTTTATCCCCTATAGGAATGTGCGATCATCTTGAAACGTTCAGATCACTTACAACTCAATAGATTCTACCTTCTTGTAGCGTTTCAGCCTGATTGGACCTTGTTTTCACACAAATGGACCCAGAATGATGTGAAATTGTGCTTCGTGCAACATAATTCTGGGTGCCATTTACAAACCATAAGTGCTAATGACTCCATTCCTTTTTGTGGTTGTAGGGGCTGTTGATTGGAGTACACTAAAACAAACCTGATCTCTCTAGGACATTCAGAAGCTAAGTTATAAGCCCACTAATGTGTAACTGGACTACTTCTTTAAATTGACACCAGATCCGGTGATCTTTAGGACATCGTTTGACCCCCTTAGGAAAGTGCTATCATCATGAAACGTTCAGATCACTTACAACTCAGTAGATTCTACCTTCCTGTAACGTTTCAGCCTGATTGGACCTTGTTTTCACACAAATGAACCCAGAATGATGTGAAATTGTGCTTCGCGCAACATAATTCTGGGTGCCATTTAAAAACCATAAGTGCTAATGACTCCATTCCTTTTTGTGGTTGTAGGGGCTGTTGATTGGAGTACACTAAAACAACCCTGACCTCTCTAGGACATTCAGAAGCCAAGTTATAAGCCCACAAATGTGTAACTGGACTACTTCTTTAAAGTGACACCAGATCCAGTGACCTTTGGGACATGGTTTGACCCCCGTAGGAAAGTGCGATCATCATGAAACGTTCAGATCACTTACAACTCAATAGATTCTACCTTCCTGTATTGTTTCAGCCTGATTGGACCTTGTTTTCACACAAATGAACCCAGAATGATGTGAAATTGTGCTTCGTGCAACATAATTCTGGGTGCCATTTAAAAACCATAAGTGCTAATGTCTCCATTCCTTATTGTGGTTGTAGGGGCTGTTGATTGGAGTACACTAAAGCAAACCTGATCGCTCTAGGACATTCAGAAGCCAAGTTATAAGCCCACAAATGTGTAACTGGACTACTTCTTTAAATTGACACCAGATCCGGTGACCTTTGGGACATGGTTTGACCCCCTTAGGAAAGTGCTATCATCATGAAACGTTCAGATCACTTACAACTCAATAGATTCTACCTTCCTGTAACGTTTCAGCCGGATTGGACCTTGTTTTCACACAAATGAACCCAGAATGATGTGAAATTGTGCTTCGTGCAACATAATTCTGGGTGCCATTTACAAACCATAAATGCTAATGACTCCATTCCTTTTTGTGGTTGTAGGGGCTGTTGATTGGAGTACATTAAAACAAACCTGATCTCTCTAGGACATTCAGAAGCCAAGTTATAAGTCCACAAATGTGTAACTGGACTACTACTTTAAATTGACACCAGATCCGGTGACCTTTGGGACATGGTTTGACCCCCTTAGGAAAGTGCTATCATCATGAATTGTTCAGATCACTTACAACTCAATAGATTCTACCTTCCTGTAACGTTTCAGCCTGATTGGACCTTGTTTTCACACACATGGACCCAGAATGATGTGAAATTGTGCTTCGTGCAACATAATTCTGGGTGCCATTTACAAACCATAAGTGCTAATGACTCCATTCCTTTTTGTGGTTGTAGGGGCTGTTGATTGGAGTACACTAAAACAAACCTGACCTCTCTAGGACATTCAGAAGCCAAGTTATAAGCCCACAAAGGTGTAACTGGACTACTTCTTTAAAGTGACACCAGGCCCGGTGACCTTTGGGACATGGTTTGACCCCCTATGGGAATGTGAGATCATCATGAAACGTTCAGATCACTTACAACTCAATAGATTTTACCTTCTTGTAACGTTTCAGCCTGATTGGACCTTGTTTTCACACAAATGGACCCAGAATGATGTGAAATTGTGCTTCGTGCAACATAATTCTGGATGCCATTTACAAACCATAAGTGCTAATGACTCCATTCCTTTTGTGGTTGTAGGGGCTGTTGATTGGAGTACACTAAAACAAACTTGATCTCTCTAGGACATTCAGAAGCCAAGTTATAAGCCCACAAATGTGTAACTGGACTACTTCTTTAAATTGACACCAGATCCGGTTACCTTTGGGACATGGTTTGATCCCCTTAGGAAAGCGCTATCATCATGAAACGTTCAGATCACTTACAACTCAATAGATTCTACCTTCTTGTAACGTTGCAGCCTGATTGGACCTTGTTTTCACACAAATGAACCCAGAATGATGTGAAATTGTGCTTCGTGCAACATAATTCTGGGTGCCATTTACAAACCATAAGTGCTAATGACTCCATTCCTTTTTGTGGTTGTAGGGGCTGTTGATTGGAGTATACTAAAACAAACCTGATCTCTCTAGGACATTCAGAAGCCAAGTTATAAGCCCACAAAGGTGTAACTGGACTACTTCTTTAAAGTGACACTTGGCCCGGTGACCTTTGGGACATGGTTTGACCCCCTATAGGAATGTGCGATCATCTTGAAACGTTCAGATCACTTACAACTCAATAGATTCTACCTTCTTGTAGCGTTTCAGCCAGATTGGACCTTGTTTTCACACAAATTGACCCAGAATGATGTGAAATTGTGCTTCGTGCAACATAATTCTGGGTGCCATTTACAAACCATAAATGCTAATGACTCCATTCCTTTTTGTGGTTGTAGGGGCTGTTGATTGGAGTACATTAAAACAAACCTGATCTCTCTAGGACATTCAGAAGCCAAGTTATAAGTCCACAAATGTGTAACTGGACTACTACTTTAAATTGACACCAGATCCGGTGACCTTTGGGACATGGTTTGACCCCCTTAGGAAAGTGCTATCATCATGAAACGTTCAGATCACTTACAACTCAATAGATTCTACCTTCCTGTAACGTTTCAGCCTGATTGGACCTTGTTTTCAAACACATGGACCCAGAATGATGTGAAATTGTGCTTCGTGCAACATAATTCTGGGTGCCATTTACAAACCATAAGTGCTAATGACTCCATTCCTTTTTGTGGTTGTAGGGGCTGTTGATTGGAGTACACTAAAACAAACCTGACCTCTCTAGGACATTCAGAAGCCAAGTTATAAGCCCACAAAGGTGTAACTGGACTACTTCTTTAAAGTGACACCAGGCCCGGTGACCTTTGGGACATGGTTTGACCCCCTATGGGAATGTGAGATCATCATGAAACGTTCAGATCACTTACAACTCAATAGATTTTACCTTCTTGTAACGTTTCAGCCTGATTGGACCTTGTTTTCACACAAATGGACCCAGAATGATGTGAAATTGTGCTTCGTGCAACATAATTCTGGATGCCATTTACAAACCATAAGTGCTAATGACTCCATTCCTTTTGTGGTTGTAGGGGCTGTTGATTGGAGTACACTAAAACAAACTTGATCTCTCTAGGACATTCAGAAGCCAAGTTATAAGCCCACAAATGTGTAACTGGACTACTTCTTTAAATTGACACCAGATCCGGTGACCTTTGGGACATGGTTTGATCCCCTTAGGAAAGCGCTATCATCATGAAACGTTCAGATCACTTACAACTCAATAGATTCTACCTTCTTGTAACGTTGCAGCCTGATTGGACCTTGTTTTCACACAAATGAACCCAGAATGATGTGAAATTGTGCTTCGTGCAACATAATTCTGGGTGCCATTTACAAACCATAAGTGCTAATGACTCCATTCCTTTTTGTGGTTGTAGGGGCTGTTGATTGGAGTATACTAAAACAAACCTGATCTCTCTAGGACATTCAGAAGCCAAGTTATAAGCCCACAAAGGTGTAACTGGACTACTTCTTTAAAGTGACACTTGGCCCGGTGACCTTTGGGACATGGTTTGACCCCCTATAGGAATGTGCGATCATCTTGAAACGTTCAGATCACTTACAACTCAATAGATTCTACCTTCTTGTAGCGTTTCAGCCGGATTGGACCTTGTTTTCACACAAATTGACCCAGAATGATGTGAAATTGTGCTTCGTGCAACATAATTCTGGGTGCCATTTACAAACCATAAATGCTAATGACTTCATTCCTTTTAGTGGTAATGGGGGCTGCTAATTGGAGTACTCTAAAACAAACCTGACCTCTCTAGGATATTCAGAAGCCAAGTTATAAGCCCACAAAGGTGTAACTGGACTACTTCTTTAAAGTGACACCAGGCCCGGTGACCTTTGGGACATGGTTTGACCCCCTTAGGAAAGTGCTATCATCATGAAACGTTCAGATCACATACAATTCAATAGATTCTACCTTCCTGTAACGTTTCAGCCTGATTGTACCTTGTTTTCACACAAATGAACCCAGAATGATGTGAAATTGTGCTTCGTGCAACATAATTCTGGGTGCTATTTAAAAACCATAAGTGCTAATGACTCCATTCCTTATTGTGGTTGTAGGGGCTGTTGATTGGAGTATACTAAAACAAACCTGATCCCTCTAGGACATTCAGAAGCCAAGTTATAAGCCCACAAATGTGTAACTGGACTACTTCTTTAAATTGACACCAGATCCGGTGACCTTTGGGACATGGTTTGACCCCCTTAGGAAAGTGCTAGCATCATGAAACGTTCAGATCACTTACAACTCAATAGATTCTACCTTCCTGTAACGTTTCAGCCTGATTGGACCTTGTTTTCAGACAAATGGACCCAAATAATGTGAAATTGTGCTTCGTGCAACATAATTCTGGGGGCCATTTACAAACCATAAGTGCTAATTACTCCTTTCCTTTTTGTGGTTGTAGGGGCTGTTGATTGGAGTACACTAAAACAAACCTGACCTCTCTAGGACATTCAGAAGCCAAGTTATAAGCCCACAAAGGTGTAACTGGACTACTTCTTTAAAGTGACACCAGGCCCGGTGACCTTTGGGACATGGTTTTACCCCCTATAGGAATGTGCGATCATCTTGAAACGTTCAGATCACTTACAACTCAATAGATTCTACCTTCTTGTAGCGTTTCAGCCTGATTGGACCTTGTTTTCACACAAATGGACCCAGAATGATGTGAAATTGTGCTTCGTGCAACATAATTCTGGGTGCCATTTACAAACCATAAGTGCTAATGACTCCATTCCTTTTTGTGGTTGTAGGGGCTGTTGATTGGAGTACACTAAAGCAAACCTGATCGCTCTAGGACATTCAGAAGCCAAGTTATAAGCCCACAAATGTGTAACTGGACTACTTCTTTAAATTGACACCAGATCCGGTGACCTTTGGGACATGGTTTGACCCCCTTAGGAAAGTGCTATCATCATGAAACGTTCAGATCACTTACAACTCAATAGATTCTACCTTCCTGTAACGTTTCAGCCGGATTGGACCTTGTTTTCACACAAATGAACCCAGAATGATGTGAAATTGTGCTTCGTGCAACATAATTCTGGGTGCCATTTACAAACCATAAATGCTAATGACTCCATTCCTTTTTGTGGTTGTAGGGGCTGTTGACTGGAGTACATTAAAACAAACCTGATCTCTCTAGGACATTCAGAAGCCAAGTTATAAGTCCACAAATGTGTAACTGGACTACTACTTTAAATTGACACCAGATCCGGTGACCTTTGGGACATGGTTTGACCCCCTTAGGAAAGTGCTATCATCATGAAATGGTCAGATCACTTACAACTCAATAGATTCTACCTTCCTGTAACGTTTCAGCCTGATTGGACCTTGTTTTCACACAAATGGACCCAGAATGATGTGAAATTGTGCTTCATGCAACATAATTCTGGGTGCCATTTACAAACCATAAGTGCTAATGACTCCATTCCTTTTTGTGGTTGTAGGGGCTGTTGATTG
The DNA here is from genome assembly GCF_043380555.1 of Nothobranchius furzeri. NCBI lineage: Eukaryota > Metazoa > Chordata > Actinopteri > Cyprinodontiformes > Nothobranchiidae > Nothobranchius > Nothobranchius furzeri. The sequence continues at coordinate 758,921 of NC_091753.1, forward strand.
GAGTACACTAAACCAAACCTGACCTCTCTAGGACATTCAGAAGCCAAGTTATAAGCCCACAAAGGTGTAACTGGACTACTTCTTTAAAGTGACACCAGGCCCGGTGACCTTTGGGACATGGTTTGACCCCCTATGGGAATGTGAGATCATCATGAAACGTTCAGATCACTTACAACTCAATAGATTCTACCTTCTTGTAACGTTTCAGCCTGATTGGACCTTGTTTTCACACAAATGGACCCAGAATGATGTGAAATTGTGCTTCGTGCAACATAATTCTGGGTGCCATTTACAAACCATAAGTGCTAATGACTCCATTCCTTTTGTGGTTGTAGGGGCTGTTGATTGGAGTACACTAAAACAAACTTGATCTCTCTAGGACATTCAGAAGCCAAGTTATAAGCCCACAAATGTGTAACTGGACTACTTCTTTAGACACCAGATCCGGTGACATTTGGGACATGGTTTGACCCCCTTAGGGAAGTGCTATCATCATGAAACGTTCAGATAACTTACAACTTAATAGATTCTACCTTCCTGTAATGTTTCAGCCTGATTGGACCTTGTTTTCACACAAATGGACCCAGAATGATGTGAAATTGTGCTTTGTGCAACATAATTCTGGGTGCCATTTACAAACCATAAGTGCTAATGACTCCATTCCTTTTTGTGGTTGTAGGGGCTTTTGATTGGAGTACACTAAAACAAACCTGATCTCTCTAGGACATTCAGAAGCCAAGTTATAAGCCCACAAATGTGTAACTGGACTACTTCTTTAAATTGACACTAGATCCGGTGACATTTGGGACATGGTTTGACCCCCTTAGGAAAGTGCTATCATCATGAAACGTTCAGATCACTTACAACTCAATAGATTCTACCTTCCTGTAACGGTTCAGCCTGATTGGACCTTGTTTTCACACAAATGAACCCAGAATGATGTGAAATTGTGCTTCGTGCAACGTAATTCTGGGTGCCATTTACAAACCATAAGTGCTAATGACTCCATTCCTTTTTGTGGTTGTAGGGGCTTTTGATTAGAGTACACTAAAACAAACCTAACCTCTCTAGGACATTCAGAAGCCAAGTTATAAGACCACAAAGGTGTAACTGGACTACTTCTTTAAAGTGACACCAGGCCCGGTGACATTTGGGACATGGTTTGACCCCCTATAGGCATGTGCGATCATCTTGAAACGTTCAGATCACTTACAACTCAATAGATTCTACCTTCCTGTATTGTTTCAGCCTGATTGGACCTTGTTTTTACACAAATGAACCCAGAATGATGTGAAATTGTGCTTCGTGCAACATAATTCTGGGTGCCATTTAAAAACCATAAGTGCTAATGTCTCCATTCCTTTTTGTGGTTGTAGGGGCTGTTGATTGGAGTACACTAAAAAAACCTGATCGCTCTAGGACATTCAGAAGCCAAGGTTTAAGCCCACAAATGTGTAACTGGACTACTACTTTAAATTGACACCAGATCCGGTGACCTTTGGGACATGGTTTGACCCCCTATAGGAATGTGCGATCATCATGAAACGTTCAGATCACTTACAACGCAATAGATTCTACCTTCCTGTAACGTTTCAGCCTGATTGGACCTTGTTTTCACACAAATGAACCCAGAATGATGTGAAATTGTGCTTCGTGCAACATAATTCTGGGTGCCATTTAAAAACCATAAGTCTAATGACTCCATTCCTTTTTGTGGTTGTAGGGGCTGTTGATTGGAGTATACTAAAACAAACCTGATCTCTCTAGGACATTCAGAAGCCAAGTTATAAGCCCACAAATTTGTAACTGGACTACTTCTTTAGACACCAGATCCGCTGACCTTTGGGACATGGTTTGACCCCCTTAGGGAAGTGCTTTCATCATGAAACGTTCAGATCACTTACAACTTAATAGATTCTACCTTCCTGTAATGATTCAGCCTGATTGGACCTTGTTTTAACACAAATGGACCCAGAATGATGTGAAATTGTGCTTCGTGCAAAATAATTCTGGGTGATATTTACAAACCATAAGTGCTAATGACTCCATTCCTTTTTGTGGTTGTAGGGGCTGTTGATTGGAGTACACTAAAACAAACCTGACCTCTCTAGGACATTCAGAAGCCAAGTTATAAGCCCACAAATGTGTAACTGGACTACTTCTTTAAATTGACACCAGATCCGGTGACCTTTGGGACATGGTTTGACCCCCTTAGGAAAGGGCTATCATCATGAAACGTTCAGATCACTTACAACTCAATAGATTCTACCTTCCTGTAACGTTTCAGCCTGATTGGACCTTGTTTTCACACAAATGAACCCAGAATGATGTGAAATTGCGCTTCGTGCAACATAATTCTGGGTGCCATTTACAAACCATAAGTGCTAATGACTCCATTCCTTTTTGTGGTTGTAGGGGCTGTTGATTGGAGTACACTAAAACAAACCTGACCTCTCTAGGACATTCAGAAGCCAAGTTATGAGCCCACAAAGGTGTAACTGGACTACTTTAAAGTGACACCAGGCCCGGTGACCTTTGGGACATGGTTTGACCCCCTAGAGGAATGTGCGATCATCATGAAACGTTCAGATCACTTACAACTCAATAGATTCTACCTTCTTGTAACGTTTCAGCCTGATTGGACCTCGTTTTCACACAAATGGACCCAGAATGATGTGAAATTGTGCTTCGTGCAACATAATTCTGGGTGCCATTTACAAACCATAAGTGCTAATGACTCCATTCCTTTTTGTGGTTGTAGGGGCTGTTGATTGGAGTACACTAAAACAAACCTGATATCTCTAGGACATTCAGAAGCCAAGTTATAAGCCCACAAATGTGTAACTGGAATACTTCTTTAAATTGACACCAGATCCGGTGACCTTTGGGACATGGTTTGACCCCCTTAGGAAAGTGCTATCATCATGAAACGTTCAGATCACTTACAACTCAATAGATTCTACCTTCCTGTAACGTTTCAGCCTGATTGGACCTTGTTTTCACACAAATGGACCCAGAATGATGTGAAATTGTGCTTCATGCAACATAATTCTGGGTGTCATTTAAAAACCATAAGTGCTAATGACTCCATTCCTTTTAGTGGTAATGGGGGCTGCTAATTGGAGTACTCTAAAACAAACCTGACCTCTCTAGGATATTCAGAAGCCAAGTTATAAGCCCACAAAGGTGTAACTGGACTACTTGTTTAAAGTGACACCAGGCCCGGTGACCTTTGGGACATGGTTTGACCCCCTATAGGAATGTGCGATCATCATGAAACATTCTGATCACTTACAACTCAATAGATTCTACCTTCTTGTAACGTTTCAGCCTGATTGGACCTTGTTTTCACACAAATGGACCCAGAATGATGTGAAATTGTGCTTCGTGCAACATAATTCTGGGTGCCATTTACAAACCATAAGTGCTAATGACTCCATTCCTTTTTGTGGTTGTAGGGGCTGTTGGTTGGAGTACATTAAAACAAACCTGATCTCTCTCGGACATTCAGAAGCCAAGTTATAAGCCCACAAATGTGTAACTGGAATACTTCTTTAAATTGACACCAGATCCGGTGACCTTTGGGACATGGTTTGACCCCCTTAGGAAAGTGCTATCATCATGAAACGTTCAGATCACTTACAACTCAATAGATTCTACCTTCCTGTAACGTTTCAGCCTGATTGGACCTTGTTTTCACACAAATGGACCCAGAATGATGTGAAATTGTGCTTCATGCAACATAATTCTGGGTGTCATTTAAAAACCATAAGTGCTAATGACTCCATTCCTTTTAGTGGTAATGGGGGCTGCTAATTGGAGTACTCTAAAACAAACCTGACCTCTCTAGGATATTCAGAAGCCAAGTTATAAGCCCACAAAGGTGTAACTGGACTACTTCTTTAAAGTGACACCAGGCCCGGTGACCTTTGGGACATGGTTTGACCCCCAATCGGAATGTGCGATCATCATGAAACGTTCAGATCACTTACAACTCAATAGATTCTACCTTCTTGTAACGTTTCAGCCTGATTGGACCTTGTTTTCACACAAATGGACCCAGAATGATGGGAAATTGTGCTTCGTGCAACATAATTCTGGGTGCCAATTAAAAACCATAAGTGCTAATGACTCCATTCCTTTTTGAGGTTGTAGGGGCTGTTGATTGGAGTACACTAAAACAAACCTGATCTCTCTAGGACATTCAGAAACCAAGTTATAAGCCCTCAAAGGTGTAATTGGACTACTTCTTTAAAGTGACACCAGGCCCGGTGACCTTTGGGACATGGTTTGACCCCCTATAGGAATGTGCGATCATCATGAAACGTTCAGATCACTTACAATTCAATAGATTCTACCGTCTTGTAACGTTTCAGCCTGATTGGACCTCGTTTTCACACAAATGGACCGAGAAAGATGTGAAATAGTGCTTCGTGCAACATAATTCTGGGTGCCATTTACAAACCATAAGTGCTAATGACTCCATTACATTTTGTGGTTGTAGGGGCTGTTGATTGGAGTACATTAAAACAAACCTGATCTCTCTAGGACATTCAAAAGCCAAGTTATAAGCCCACAAATGTGTAACTGGACTACTTCTTTAAATTGACACCAGATCCGGTGACCTTTGGGACATGGTTTGACCCCCTTAGGAAAGTGCTATCATCATGAAACGTTCAGATCACTTACAATTCAATAGATTCTACCTTCCTGTAACATTTCAGCCTGATTGTCTCTTGTTTTCACACAAATGAACCCAGAATGATGTGAAATTGTGCTTCGGCAACATAATTCTGGGTGCCATTTAAAAACCATAAGTGCTAATGACTCCATTCCTTTTTGTGGTTGTAGGGGCTGTTGATTGGAGTACATTAAAACAAACCTGATCTCTCTAGGACATTCAGAAGCCAAGTTATAAGCCTACAAATGTGTAACTGGACTACTTCTTTAAATTGACACCAGATCCGGTGACCTTTGGGACATGGTTTGACCCCCTTAGGAAAGTGCGATCATCTTGAAACGTTCAGATCACTTACAACTCAATAGATTCTACCTTCTTGTAACGTTTCAGCCTGATTGGACCTTGTTTTCACACAAGTGGACCCAGAATGATGGGAAATTGTGCTTCGTGCAACATAATTCTGGGTGCCATTTAAAAACCGTAAGTGCTAATGACTCCATTCCTTTATGAGGTTGTAGGGGCTGTTGATTGGAGTACACTAAAACAAACCTGATCTCTCTAGGACATTCAGAAACCAAGTTATAAGCCCTCAAAGGTGTAATTGGATTACTTCTTTAAAGTGACACCAGGCCCGGTGACCTTTGGGAAATGGTTTGACCCCCTATAGGAATGTGCGATCATCATGAAATGTTCAGATCACTTACAATTCAATAGATTCTACCGTCTTGTAACGTTTCAGCCTGATTGGACCTTGTTTTCACACAAATGGACCGAGAATGATGTGAAATTGTGCTTCGTGCAACATAATTCTGGGTGCCATTTACAAACCATAAGTGCTAATGACTCCATTACATTTTGTGGTTGTAGGGGCTGTTGATTGGAGTACATTAAAACAAACCTGATCTCTCTAGGACATTCAGAAGCCAAGTTATAAGCCCACAAATGTGTAACTGGACTACTTCTTTAAATTGACACCAGATCTGGTGACCTTTGGGACATGGTTTGACCCCCTTAGGAAAGTGCTATCATCATGAAACGTTCAGATCACTTACAATTCAATAGATTCTACCTTCCTGTAACATTTCAGCCTGATTGTCTCTTGTTTTCACACAAATGAACCCAGAATGATGTGAAATTGTGCTTCGTGCAACATAATTCTGGGTGCCATTTAAAAACCATAAGTGCTAATGACTCCATTCCTTTTTGTGGTTGTAGGGGCTGTGGATTGGAGTACATTAAAACAAACCTGATCTCTCTAGGACATTCAGAAGCCAAGTTATAAGCCTACAAATGTGTAACTGGACTACTTCTTTAAATTGACACCAGATCCGGTGACCTTTGGGACATGGTTTGACCCCCTTAGGAAAGTGCGATCATCTTGAAACGTTCAGATCACTTACAACTCAATAGATTCTACCCTCTTGTAACGTTTCAGCCTGATTGGACCTTGTTTTCACACAAATGGACCCAGAATGATGTGAAATTGTGCTTCATGCAACATAATTCTGGGTGCCATTTAAAAACCATAAGTGCTAATGACTCCATTCCTTTTTGTGGTTGTAGGGGCTGTTGATTGGAGTACATTAAAACAAACCTGATCTCTCTAGGACATTCAGAAGCCAAGTTATAAGCCCACAAATGTGTAACTGGACTACTTCTTTAAATTGACACCAGATCCGGTGACCTTTGGGACATGGTTTGACCCCCTTAGGAAAGTGCTATCATCATGAAACGTTCAGATCACTTACAATTCAATAGATTCTACCTTCCTGTAACATTTCAGCCTGATTGTCTCTTGTTTTCACACAAATGAACCCAGAATGATGTGAAATTGTGCTTCGGCAACATAATTCTGGGTGCCATTTAAAAACCATAAGTGCTAATGACTCCATTCCTTTTTGTGGTTGTAGGGGCTGTTGATTGGAGTACATTAAAACAAACCTGATCTCTCTAGGACATTCAGAAGCCAAGTTATAAGCCTACAAATGTGTAACTGGACTACTTCTTTAAATTGACACCAGATCCGGTGACCTTTGGGACATGGTTTGACCCCCTTAGGAAAGTGCGATCATCTTGAAACGTTCAGATCACTTACAACTCAATAGATTCTACCTTCTTGTAACGTTTCAGCCTGATTGGACCTTGTTTTCACACAAGTGGACCCAGAATGATGGGAAATTGTGCTTCGTGCAACATAATTCTGGGTGCCATTTAAAAACCGTAAGTGCTAATGACTCCATTCCTTTATGGGGTTGTAGGGGCTGTTGATTGGAGTACACTAAAACAAACCTGATCTCTCTAGGACATTCAGAAACCAAGTTATAAGCCCTCAAAGGTGTAATTGGATTACTTCTTTAAAGTGACACCAGGCCCGGTGACCTTTGGGAAATGGTTTGACCCCCTATAGGAATGTGCGATCATCATGAAACGTTCAGATCACTTACAATTCAATAGATTCTACCGTCTTGTAACGTTTCAGCCTGATTGGACCTTGTTTTCACACAAATGGACCGAGAATGATGTGAAATTGTGCTTCGTGCAACATAATTCTGGGTGCCATTTACAAACCATAAGTGCTAATGACTCCATTACATTTTGTGGTTGTAGGGGCTGTTGATTGGAGTACATTAAAACAAACCTGATCTCTCTAGGACATTCAGAAGCCAAGTTATAAGCCCACAAATGTGTAACTGGACTACTTCTTTAAATTGACACCAGATCTGGTGACCTTTGGGACATGGTTTGACCCCCTTAGGAAAGTGCTATCATCATGAAACGTTCAGATCACTTACAATTCAATAGATTCTACCTTCCTGTAACATTTCAGCCTGATTGTCTCTTGTTTTCACACAAATGAACCCAGAATGATGTGAAATTGTGCTTCGTGCAACATAATTCTGGGTGCCATTTAAAAACCATAAGTGCTAATGACTCCATTCCTTTTTGTGGTTGTAGGGGCTGTGGATTGGAGTACATTAAAACAAACCTGATCTCTCTAGGACATTCAGAAGCCAAGTTATAAGCCTACAAATGTGTAACTGGACTACTTCTTTAAATTGACACCAGATCCGGTGACCTTTGGGACATGGTTTGACCCCCTTAGGAAAGTGCGATCATCTTGAAACGTTCAGATCACTTACAACTCAATAGATTCTACCCTCTTGTAACGTTTCAGCCTGATTGGACCTTGTTTTCACACAAATGGACCCAGAATGATGTGAAATTGTGCTTCATGCAACATAATTCTGGGTGCCATTTAAAAACCATAAGTGCTAATGACTCCATTCCTTTTTGTGGTTGTAGGGGCTGTTGATTGGAGTACATTAAAACAAACCTGATCTCTCTAGGACATTCAGAAGCCAAGTTATAAGCCCACAAATGTGTAACTGGACTACTTCTTTAAATTGACACCAGATCCGGTGACCTTTGGGACATGGTTTGACCCCCTTAGGAAAGTGTGATCATCTTGAAACGTTCAGATCACTTACAACGCAATAGATTCTACCTTCTTGTAACGTTTCAGCCTGATTGGACCTTGTTTTCACACAAATGGACCCAGAATGATGTGAAATTGTGCTTCATGCAACATAATTCTGGGTGCCATTTAAAAACCATAAGTGCTAATGACCACATTCCTTTTTGTGGTTGTAGGGGCTGTTGATTGGAGTACATTAAAACAAACCTGATCTCTCTAGGACATTCAGAAGCCAAGTTATAAGCCACAAATGTATAACTGGACTACTTCTTTAAATTGACCCCAGATCCGGTGACCTTTGGGACATGGTTTGATCCCCTTAGGAAAGTTCTATCATCATGAAACGTTCAGATCCCTTACAACTCAATATATTCTACCTTCCTGTAACGTTTCAGCCTGATTGGACCTTGTTTTCACACAAATGAACCCAGAATGATGTGAAATTGTGCTTCGTGCCACATAATTCTGGGTGCCATTTAAATACCATAAGTGCTAATGACTCCATTCCTTTTTGTGGTTATAGGAGCTGTTGATTGGAGTATACTAAAACAAACCTGATCTCTCTAGGACATTCAGAAGCCAAGCTATAAGCCCACAAATGTGTAACTGGACTACTTCTTTAAATTGACACCAGATCCGGTGACCTTTGGGACATGGTTTGACACCCTTAGGAAAGTGAAATCATTTTGAAACGTTCAGATCACTTACAACTCAATAGATTCTACCTTCCTGTAACGTTTCAGCCTGATTGGACCTTGTTTTCACACAAATGAACCCAGAATGATGTGAAATTGTGCTTCGTGCAACATAATTCTGGGTGCCATTTAAAAACCATAAGTGCTAATGATTCCATTCCTTTTTGAGGTTGTAGGGGCTGTTGATTGGAGTACACTAAAACAAACCTGATCTCTCTAGAACATTCAGAAGCCAAGTTATAAGCCCTCAAAGGTGTAATTGGACTACTTCTTTAAAGTGACACCAGGCCCGGTGACCGTTGGGACATGGTTTGACCCCCTATAGGAATGTGCGATCATCTTGAAACGTTCAGATCACTTACAACTCAATAGATTCTACCTTCTTGGAACGTTTCAGCCTAATTGGACCTTGTTTTCACACAAATGGACCCAGAATGATGTGAAATTGTGCTTCATGCAACATAATTCTGGGTGCCATTTAAAAACCATAAGTGCTAATGACTCCATTCCTTTTTGTGGTTGTAGGGGCTGTTGATTGGAGTACACTAAAACAAACCTGATCTCTCTAGGACATTCAGAAGCCAAGTTATAAGCCCACAAATGTGTAACTGGACTACTTTAAATTGACACCAGATCCGGTGACCTTTGGGACATGGTTTGACCCCCTTAGGAAAGTGCTATCATCATGAAACGTTCAGATCACTTACAACTCAATAGATTCTACCTTCCTGTAACGTTTCAGCCTGATTGGACCTTGTTTTCACACAAATGAACCCAGAATGTTGTGAAATTGTGCTTCGTGCAACATAATTCTGGGTGCCATTTACAAACCATAAATGCTAATGACTCCATTCCTTTTTGTGGTTGTAGGGGCTGTTGATTGGAGTACATTAAAACAAACCTGATCTCTCTAGGACATTCAGAAGCCAAGTTATAAGCCCACGAATGTGTAACTGGACTACTTCTTTAAAGTGACACCAGGCCCGGTGACCTTTGGGACATGGTTTGACCCCCTTAGCAAAGTGCTATCATCATGAAACGTTCAGATCACTTACAACTAAATAGATTCTACCTTCCTGTAACGTTTCAGCCTGATTGGACCTTGTTTTCACACAAATGAACCCAGAATGATGTGAAATTGTGCTTCGTGCAACATAATTCTGGGTGCCATTTACAAACCATAAATGCTAATGACTTCATTCCTTTTAGTGGTAATGGGGCTGCTAATTGGAGTACTCTAAAACAAACCTGACCTCTCTAGGATATTCAGAAGCCAAGTTATAAGCCCACAAAGGTGTAACTGGACTACTTCTTTAAAGTGACACCAGGCCCGGTGACCTTTGGGACATGGTTTTACCCCCTATAGGAATGTGCGATCATCTTGAAACGTTCAGATCACTTACAACTCAATAGATTCTACCTTCTTGTAGCGTTTCAGCCTGATTGGACCTTGTTTTCACACAAATGGACTCAGAATGATGTGAAATTGTGCTTCGTGCAACATAATTCTGGGTGCCATTTACAAACCATAAGTGCTAATGACTCCATTCCTTTTTGTGGTTGTAGGGGCTGTTGATTGGAGTACACTAAAACAAACCTGATCTCTCTAGGACATTCAGAAGCTAAGTTATAAGCCCACAAATGTGTAACTGGACTACTTCTTTAAATTGACACCAGATCCGGTGATCTTTAGGACATCGTTTGACCCCCTTAGGAAAGTGCTATCATCATGAAACGTTCAGATCACTTACAACTCAGTAGATTCTACCTTCCTGTAACGTTTCAGCCTGATTGGACCTTGTTTTCACACAAATGAACCCAGAATGATGTGAAATTGTGCTTCGTGCAACATAATTCTGGGTGCCATTTAAAAACCATAAGTGCTAATGACTCCATTCCTTTTTGTGGTTGTAGGGGCTGTTGATTGGAGTACACTAAAACAACCCTGACCTCTCTAGGACATTCAGAAGCCAAGTTATAAGCCCACAAATGTGTAACTGGACTACTTCTTTAAAGTGACACCAGATCCAGTGACCTTTGGGACATGGTTTGACCCCCTTAGGAAAGTGCGATCATCATGAAACGTTCAGATCACTTACAACTCAATAGATTCTACCTTCCTGTATTGTTTCAGCCTGATTGGACCTTGTTTTCACACAAATGAACCCAGAATGATGTGAAATTGTGCTTCGTGCAACATAATTCTGGGTGCCATTTAAAAACCATAAGTGCTAATGTCTCCATTCCTTATTGTGGTTGTAGGGGCTGTTGATTGGAGTACACTAAAGCAAACCTGATCGCTCTAGGACATTCAGAAGCCAAGTTATAAGCCCACAAATGTGTAACTGGACTACTTCTTTAAATTGACACCAGATCCGGTGACCTTTGGGACATGGTTTGACCCCCTTAGGAAAGTGCTATCATCATGAAACGTTCAGATCACTTACAACTCAATAGATTCTACCTTCCTGTAACGTTTCAGCCGGATTGGACCTTGTTTTCACACAAATGAACCCAGAATGATGTGAAATTGTGCTTCGTGCAACATAATTCTGGGTGCCATTTACAAACCATAAATGCTAATGACTCCATTCCTTTTTGTGGTTGTAGGGGCTGTTGATTGGAGTACATTAAAACAAACCTGATCTCTCTAGGACATTCAGAAGCCAAGTTATAAGTCCACAAATGTGTAACTGGACTACTACTTTAAATTGACACCAGATCCGGTGACCTTTGGGACATGGTTTGACCCCCTTAGGAAAGTGCTATCATCATGAAACATTCAGATCACTTACAACTCAATAGATTCTACCTTCCTGTAACGTTTCAGCCTGATTGGACCTTGTTTTCACACACATGGACCCAGAATGATGTGAAATTGTGCTTCGTGCAACATAATTCTGGGTGCCATTTACAAACCATAAGTGCTAATGACTCCATTCCTTTTTGTGGTTGTAGGGGCTGTTGATTGGAGTACACTAAAACAAACCTGACCTCTCTAGGACATTCAGAAGCCAAGTTATAAGCCCACAAAGGTGTAACTGGACTACTTCTTTAAAGTGACACCAGGCCCGGTGACCTTTGGGACATGGTTTGACCCCCTATGGGAATGTGAGATCATCATGAAACGTTCAGATCACTTACAACTCAATAGATTTTACCTTCTTGTAACGTTTCAGCCTGATTGGACCTTGTTTTCACACAAATGGACCCAGAATGATGTGAAATTGTGCTTCGTGCAACATAATTCTGGATGCCATTTACAAACCATAAGTGCTAATGACTCCATTCCTTTTGTGGTTGTAGGGGCTGTTGATTGGAGTACACTAAAACAAACTTGATCTCTCTAGGACATTCAGAAGCCAAGTTATAAGCCCACAAATGTGTAACTGGACTACTTCTTTAAATTGACACCAGATCCGGTTACCTTTGGGACATGGTTTGATCCCCTTAGGAAAGCGCTATCATCATGAAACGTTCAGATCACTTACAACTCAATAGATTCTACCTTCTTGTAACGTTGCAGCCTGATTGGACCTTGTTTTCACACAAATGAACCCAGAATGATGTGAAATTGTGCTTCGTGCAACATAATTCTGGGTGCCATTTACAAACCATAAGTGCTAATGACTCCATTCCTTTTTGTGGTTGTAGGGGCTGTTGATTGGAGTATACTAAAACAAACCTGATCTCTCTAGGACATTCAGAAGCCAAGTTATAAGCCCACAAAGGTGTAACTGGACTACTTCTTTAAAGTGACACTTGGCCCGGTGACCTTTGGGACATGGTTTGACCCCCTATAGGAATGTGCGATCATCTTGAAACGTTCAGATCACTTACAACTCAATAGATTCTACCTTCTTGTAGCGTTTCAGCCAGATTGGACCTTGTTTTCACACAAATTGACCCAGAATGATGTGAAATTGTGCTTCGTGCAACATAATTCTGGGTGCCATTTACAAACCATAAATGCTAATGACTCCATTCCTTTTTGTGGTTGTAGGGGCTGTTGATTGGAGTACATTAAAACAAACCTGATCTCTCTAGGACATTCAGAAGCCAAGTTATAAGTCCACAAATGTGTAACTGGACTACTACTTTAAATTGACACCAGATCCGGTGACCTTTGGGACATGGTTTGACCCCCTTAGGAAAGTGCTATCATCATGAAACGTTCAGATCACTTACAACTCAATAGATTCTACCTTCCTGTAACGTTTCAGCCTGATTGGACCTTGTTTTCAAACACATGGACCCAGAATGATGTGAAATTGTGCTTCGTGCAACATAATTCTGGGTGCCATTTACAAACCATAAGTGCTAATGACTCCATTCCTTTTTGTGGTTGTAGGGGCTGTTGATTGGAGTACACTAAAACAAACCTGACCTCTCTAGGACATTCAGAAGCCAAGTTATAAGCCCACAAAGGTGTAACTGGACTACTTCTTTAAAGTGACACCAGGCCCGGTGACCTTTGGGACATGGTTTGACCCCCTATGGGAATGTGAGATCATCATGAAACGTTCAGATCACTTACAACTCAATAGATTTTACCTTCTTGTAACGTTTCAGCCTGATTGGACCTTGTTTTCACACAAATGGACCCAGAATGATGTGAAATTGTGCTTCGTGCAACATAATTCTGGATGCCATTTACAAACCATAAGTGCTAATGACTCCATTCCTTTTGTGGTTGTAGGGGCTGTTGATTGGAGTACACTAAAACAAACTTGATCTCTCTAGGACATTCAGAAGCCAAGTTATAAGCCCACAAATGTGTAACTGGACTACTTCTTTAAATTGACACCAGATCCGGTGACCTTTGGGACATGGTTTGATCCCCTTAGGAAAGCGCTATCATCATGAAACGTTCAGATCACTTACAACTCAATAGATTCTACCTTCTTGTAACGTTGCAGCCTGATTGGACCTTGTTTTCACACAAATGAACCCAGAATGATGTGAAATTGTGCTTCGTGCAACATAATTCTGGGTGCCATTTACAAACCATAAGTGCTAATGACTCCATTCCTTTTTGTGGTTGTAGGGGCTGTTGATTGGAGTATACTAAAACAAACCTGATCTCTCTAGGACATTCAGAAGCCAAGTTATAAGCCCACAAAGGTGTAACTGGACTACTTCTTTAAAGTGACACTTGGCCCGGTGACCTTTGGGACATGGTTTGACCCCCTATAGGAATGTGCGATCATCTTGAAACGTTCAGATCACTTACAACTCAATAGATTCTACCTTCTTGTAGCGTTTCAGCCGGATTGGACCTTGTTTTCACACAAATTGACCCAGAATGATGTGAAATTGTGCTTCGTGCAACATAATTCTGGGTGCCATTTACAAACCATAAATGCTAATGACTTCATTCCTTTTAGTGGTAATGGGGGCTGCTAATTGGAGTACTCTAAAACAAACCTGCCCTCTCTAGGATATTCAGAAGCCAAGTTATAAGCCCACAAAGGTGTAACTGGACTACTTCTTTAAAGTGACACCAGGCCCGGTGACCTTTGGGACATGGTTTGACCCCCTTAGGAAAGTGCTATCATCATGAAACGTTCAGATCACATACAATTCAATAGATTCTACCTTCCTGTAACGTTTCAGCCTGATTGTACCTTGTTTTCACACAAATGAACCCAGAATGATGTGAAATTGTGCTTCGTGCAACATAATTCTGGGTGCTATTTAAAAACCATAAGTGCTAATGACTCCATTCCTTATTGTGGTTGTAGGGGCTGTTGATTGGAGTATACTAAAACAAACCTGATCCCTCTAGGACATTCAGAAGCCAAGTTATAAGCCCACAAATGTGTAACTGGACTACTTCTTTAAATTGACACCAGATCCGGTGACCTTTGGGACATGGTTTGACCCCCTTAGGAAAGTGCTAGCATCATGAAACGTTCAGATCACTTACAACTCAATAGATTCTACCTTCCTGTAACGTTTCAGCCTGATTGGACCTTGTTTTCAGACAAATGGACCCAAATAATGTGAAATTGTGCTTCGTGCAACATAATTCTGGGGGCCATTTACAAACCATAAGTGCTAATTACTCCTTTCCTTTTTGTGGTTGTAGGGGCTGCTGATTGGAGTACACTAAAACAAACCTGACCTCTCTAGGACATTCAGAAGCCAAGTTATAAGCCCACAAAGGTGTAACTGGACTACTTCTTTAAAGTGACACCAGGCCCGGTGACCTTTGGGACATGGTTTTACCCCCTATAGGAATGTGCGATCATCTTGAAACGTTCAGATCACTTACAACTCAATAGATTCTACCTTCTTGTAGCGTTTCAGCCTGATTGGACCTTGTTTTCACACAAATGGACCCAGAATGATGTGAAATTGTGCTTCGTGCAACATAATTCTGGGTGCCATTTACAAACCATAAGTGCTAATGACTCCATTCCTTTTTGTGGTTGTAGGGGCTGTTGATTGGAGTACACTAAAGCAAACCTGATCGCTCTAGGACATTCAGAAGCCAAGTTATAAGCCCACAAATGTGTAACTGGACTACTTCTTTAAATTGACACCAGATCCGGTGACCTTTGGGACATGGTTTGACCCCCTTAGGAAAGTGCTATCATCATGAAACGTTCAGATCACTTACAACTCAATAGATTCTACCTTCCTGTAACGTTTCAGCCGGATTTGACCTTGTTTTCACACAAATGAACCCAGAATGATGTGAAATTGTGCTTCGTGCAACATAATTCTGGGTGCCATTTACAAACCATAAATGCTAATGACTCCATTCCTTTTTGTGGTTGTAGGGGCTGTTGACTGGAGTACATTAAAACAAACCTGATCTCTCTAGGACATTCAGAAGCCAAGTTATAAGTCCACAAATGTGTAACTGGACTACTACTTTAAATTGACACCAGATCCGGTGACCTTTGGGACATGGTTTGACCCCCTTAGGAAAGTGCTATCATCATGAAATGGTCAGATCACTTACAACTCAATAGATTCTACCTTCCTGTAACGTTTCAGCCTGATTGGACCTTGTTTTCACACAAATGGACCCAGAATGATGTGAAATTGTGCTTCATGCAACATAATTCTGGGTGCCATTTACAAACCATAAGTGCTAATGACTCCATTCCTTTTTGTGGTTGTAGGGGCTGTTGATTGGAGTACACTAAACCAAACCTGACCTCTCTAGGACATTCAGAAGCCAAGTTATAAGCCCACAAAGGTGTAACTGGACTACTTCTTTAAAGTGACACCAGGCCCGGTGACCTTTGGGACATGGTTTGACCCCCTATGGGAATGTGAGATCATCATGAAACGTTCAGATCACTTACAACTCAATAGATTCTACCTTCTTGTAACGTTTCAGCCTGATTGGACCTTGTTTTCACACAAATGGACCCAGAATGATGTGAAATTGTGCTTCGTGCAACATAATTCTGGGTGCCATTTACAAACCATAAGTGCTAATGACTCCATTCCTTTTGTGGTTGTAGGGGCTGTTGATTGGAGTACACTAAAACAAACTTGATCTCTCTAGGACATTCAGAAGCCAAGTTATAAGCCCACAAATGTGTAACTGGACTACTTCTTTAGACACCAGATCCGGTGACATTTGGGACATGGTTTGACCCCCTTAGGGAAGTGCTATCATCATGAAACGTTCAGATCACTTACAACTTAATAGATTCTACCTTCCTGTAATGTTTCAGCCTGATTGGACCTTGTTTTCACACAAATGGACCCAGAATGATGTGAAATTGTGCTTTGTGCAACATAATTCTGGGTGCCATTTACAAACCATAAGTGCTAATGACTCCATTCCTTTTTGTGGTTGTAGGGGCTTTTGATTGGAGTACACTAAAACAAACCTGATCTCTCTAGGACATTCAGAAGCCAAGTTATAAGCCCACAAATGTGTAACTGGACTACTTCTTTAAATTGACACTAGATCCGGTGACATTTGGGACATGGTTTGACCCCCTTAGGAAAGTGCTATCATCATGAAATGTTCAGATCACTTACAACTCAATAGATTCTACCTTCCTGTAACGGTTCAGCCTGATTGGACCTTGTTTTCACACAAATGAACCCAGAATGATGTGAAATTGTGCTTCGTGCAACGTAATTCTGGGTGCCATTTACAAACCATAAGTGCTAATGACTCCATTCCTTTTTGTGGTTGTAGGGGCTTTTGATTAGAGTACACTAAAACAAACCTAACCTCTCTAGGACATTCAGAAGCCAAGTTATAAGCCCACAAAGGTGTAACTGGACTACTTCTTTAAAGTGACACCAGGCCCGGTGACATTTGGGACATGGTTTGACCCCCTATAGGCATGTGCGATCATCTTGAAACGTTCAGATCACTTACAACTCAATAGATTCTACCTTCCTGTATTGTTTCAGCCTGATTGGACCTTGTTTTTACACAAATGAACCCAGAATGATGTGAAATTGTGCTTCGTGCAACATAATTCTGGGTGCCATTTAAAAACCATAAGTGCTAATGTCTCCATTCCTTTTTGTGGTTGTAGGGGCTGTTGATTGGAGTACACTAAAAAAACCTGATCGCTCTAGGACATTCAGAAGCCAAGGTTTAAGCCCACAAATGTGTAACTGGACTACTACTTTAAATTGACACCAGATCCGGTGACCTTTGGGACATGGTTTGACCCCCTATAGGAATGTGCGATCATCATGAAACGTTCAGATCACTTACAACGCAATAGATTCTACCTTCCTGTAACGTTTCAGCCTGATTGGACCTTGTTTTCACACAAATGAACCCAGAATGATGTGAAATTGTGCTTCGTGCAACATAATTCTGGGTGCCATTTAAAAACCATAAGTCTAATGACTCCATTCCTTTTTGTGGTTGTAGGGGCTGTTGATTGGAGTATACTAAAACAAACCTGATCTCTCTAGGACATTCAGAAGCCAAGTTATAAGCCCACAAATTTGTAACTGGACTACTTCTTTAGACACCAGATCCGGTGACCTTTGGGACATGGTTTGACCCCCTTAGGGAAGTGCTATCATCATGAAACGTTCAGATCACTTACAACTTAATAGATTCTACCTTCCTGTAATGATTCAGCCTGATTGGACCTTGTTTTAACACAAATGGACCCAGAATGATGTGAAATTGTGCTTCGTGCAAAATAATTCTGGGTGATATTTACAAACCATAAGTGCTAATGACTCCATTCCTTTTTGTGGTTGTAGGGGCTGTTGATTGGAGTACACTAAAACAAACCTGACCTCTCTAGGACATTCAGAAGCCAAGTTATAAGTCCACAAATGTGTAACTGGACTACTTCTTTAAATTGACACCAGATCCGGTGACCTTTGGGACATGGTTTGACCCCCTTAGGAAAGGGCTATCATCATGAAACGTTCAGATCACTTACAACTCAATAGATTCTACCTTCCTGTAACGTTTCAGCCTGATTGGACCTTGTTTTCACACAAATGAACCCAGAATGATGTGAAATTGCGCTTCGTGCAACATAATTCTGGGTGCCATTTACAAACCATAAGTGCTAATGACTCCATTCCTTTTTGTGGTTGTAGGGGCTGTTGATTGGAGTACACTAAAACAAACCTGACCTCTCTAGGACATTCAGAAGCCAAGTTATGAGCCCACAAAGGTGTAACTGGACTACTTTAAAGTGACACCAGGCCCGGTGACCTTTGGGACATGGTTTGACCCCCTAGAGGAATGTGCGATCATCATGAAACGTTCAGATCACTTACAACTCAATAGATTCTACCTTCTTGTAACGTTTCAGCCTGATTGGACCTCGTTTTCACACAAATGGACCCAGAATGATGTGAAATTGTGCTTCGTGCAACATAATTCTGGGTGCCATTTACAAACCATAAGTGCTAATGACTCCATTCCTTTTTGTGGTTGTAGGGGCTGTTGATTGGAGTACACTAAAACAAACCTGATATCTCTAGGACATTCAGAAGCCAAGTTATAAGCCCACAAATGTGTAACTGGACTACTTCTTTAAATTGACACCAGATCCGGTGACCTTTGGGACATGGTTTGACCCCCTTAGGAAAGTGCTATCATCATGAAACGTTCAGATCACTTACAACTCAATAGATTCTACCTTCCTGTAACGTTTCAGCCTGATTGGACCTTGTTTTCACACAAATGAACCCAGAATGATGTGAAATTGTGCTTCGTGCAACATAATTCTGGGTGCCATTTAAAAACCATGAGTGCTAATGACTCCGTTCCTTTTAGAGGTAATGGGGGCTGCTAATTGGAGTGCTCTAAAACAAACCTGACCTCTCTAGGATATTCAGAAGCCAAGTTATAAGCCCACAAAGGTGTAACTGGACTACTTCTTTAAAGTGACACCAGGCCCGGTGACCTTTGGGACATGGTTTGACCCCCTATAGGAATGTGCGATCATCATGAAACATTCTGATCACTTACAACTCAATAGATTCTACCTTCTTGTAACGTTTCAGCCTGATTGGACCTTGTTTTCACACAAATGGACCCAGAATGATGTGAAATTGTGCTTCGTGCAACATAATTCTGGGTGCCATTTACAAACCATAAGTGCTAATGACTCCATTCCTTTTTGTGGTTGTAGGGGCTGTTGGTTGGAGTACATTAAAACAAACCTGATCTCTCTCGGACATTCAGAAGCCAAGTTATAAGCCCACAAAAGTGTAACTGGAATACTTCTTTAAATTGACACCAGATCCGGTGACCTTTGGGACATGGTTTGACCCCCTTAGGAAAGTGCTATCATCATGAAACGTTCAGATCACTTACAACTCAATAGATTCTACCTTCCTGTAACGTTTCAGCCTGATTGGACCTTGTTTTCACACAAATGGACCCAGAATGATGTGAAATTGTGCTTCATGCAACATAATTCTGGGTGTCATTTAAAAACCATAAGTGCTAATGACTCCATTCCTTTTAGTGGTAATGGGGGCTGCTAATTGGAGTACTCTAAAACAAACCTGACCTCTCTAGGATATTCAGAAGCCAAGTTATAAGCCCACAAAGGTGTAACTGGACTACTTCTTTAAAGTGACACCAGGCCCGGTGACCTTTGGGACATGGTTTGACCCCCAATCGGAATGTGCGATCATCATGAAACGTTCAGATCACTTACAACTCAATAGATTCTACCTTCTTGTAACGTTTCAGCCTGATTGGACCTTGTTTTCACACAAATGGACCCAGAATGATGGGAAATTGTGCTTCGTGCAACATAATTCTGGGTGCCAATTAAAAACCATAAGTGCTAATGACTCCATTCCTTTTTGAGGTTGTAGGGGCTGTTGATTGGAGTACACTAAAACAAACCTGATCTCTCTAGGACATTCAGAAACCAAGTTATAAGCCCTCAAAGGTGTAATTGGACTACTTCTTTAAAGTGACACCAGGCCCGGTGACCTTTGGGACATGGTTTGACCCCCTATAGGAATGTGCGATCATCATGAAACGTTCAGATCACTTACAATTCAATAGATTCTACCGTCTTGTAACGTTTCAGCCTGATTGGACCTCGTTTTCACACAAATGGACCGAGAAAGATGTGAAATTGTGCTTCGTGCAACATAATTCTGGGTGCCATTTACAAACCATAAGTGCTAATGACTCCATTACATTTTGTGGTTGTAGGGGCTGTTGATTGGAGTACATTAAAACAAACCTGATCTCTCTAGGACATTCAAAAGCCAAGTTATAAGCCCACAAATGTGTAACTGGACTACTTCTTTAAATTGACACCAGATCCGGTGACCTTTGGGACATGGTTTGACCCCCTTAGGAAAGTGCTATCATCATGAAACGTTCAGATCACTTACAATTCAATAGATTCTACCTTCCTGTAACATTTCAGCCTGATTGTCTCTTGTTTTCACACAAATGAACCCAGAATGATGTGAAATTGTGCTTCGTGCAACATAATTCTGGGTGCCATTTAAAAACCATAAGTGCTAATGACTCCATTCCTTTTTGTGGTTGTAGGGGCTGTTGATTGGAGTACATTAAAACAAACCTGATCTCTCTAGGACATTCATAAGCCAAGTTATAAGCCTACAAATATGTAACTGGACTACTTCTTTAAATTGACACCAGATCCGGTGACCTTTGGGACATGGTTTGACCCCCTTAGGAAAGTGCGATCATCTTGAAACGTTCAGATCACTTACAACTCAATAGATTCTAGCTTCTTGTAACGTTTCAGCCTGATTGGACCTTGTTTTCACACAAGTGGACCCAGAATGATGGGAAATTGTGCTTCGTGCAACATAATTCTGGGTGCCATTTAAAAACCGTAAGTGCTAATGACTCCATTCCTTTATGAGGTTGTAGGGGCTGTTGATTGGAGTACACTAAAACAAACCTGATCTCTCTAGGACATTCAGAAACCAAGTTATAAGCCCTCAAAGGTGTAATTGGATTACTTCTTTAAAGTGACACCAGGCCCGGTGACCTTTGGGAAATGGTTTGACCCCCTATAGGAATGTGCGATCATCATGAAACGTTCAGATCACTTACAATTCAATAGATTCTACCGTCTTGTAACGTTTCAGCCTGATTGGACCTTGTTTTCACACAAATGGACCGAGAATGATGTGAAATTGTGCTTCGTGCAACATAATTCTGGGTGCCATTTACAAACCATAAGTGCTAATGACTCCATTACATTTTGTGGTTGTAGGGGCTGTTGATTGGAGTACATTAAAACAAACCTGATCTCTCTAGGACATTCAGAAGCCAAGTTATAAGCCCACAAATGTGTAACTGGACTACTTCTTTAAATTGACACCAGATCTGGTGACCTTTGGGACATGGTTTGACCCCCTTAGGAAAGTGCTATCATCATGAAACGTTCAGATCACTTACAATTCAATAGATTCTACCTTCCTGTAACATTTCAGCCTGATTGTCTCTTGTTTTCACACAAATGAACCCAGAATGATGTGAAATTGTGCTTCGTGCAACATAATTCTGGGTGCCATTTAAAAACCATAAGTGCTAATGACTCCATTCCTTTTTGTGGTTGTAGGGGCTGTGGATTGGAGTACATTAAAACAAACCTGATCTCTCTAGGACATTCAGAAGCCAAGTTATAAGCCTACAAATGTGTAACTGGACTACTTCTTTAAATTGACACCAGATCCGGTGACCTTTGGGACATGGTTTGACCCCCTTAGGAAAGTGCGATCATCTTGAAACGTTCAGATCACTTACAACTCAATAGATTCTACCCTCTTGTAACGTTTCAGCCTGATTGGACCTTGTTTTCACACAAATGGACCCAGAATGATGTGAAATTGTGCTTCATGCAACATAATTCTGGGTGCCATTTAAAAACCATAAGTGCTAATGACTCCATTCCTTTTTGTGGTTGTAGGGGCTGTTGATTGGAGTACATTAAAACAAACCTGATCTCTCTAGGACATTCAGAAGCCAAGTTATAAGCCCACAAATGTGTAACTGGACTACTTCTTTAAATTGACACCAGATCCGGTGACCTTTGGGACATGGTTTGACCCCCTTAGGAAAGTGCGATCATCTTGAAACGTTCAGATCACTTACAACGCAATAGATTCTACCTTCTTGTAACGTTTCAGCCTGATTGGACCTTGTTTTCACACAAATGGACCCAGAATGATGTGAAATTGTGCTTCATGCAACATAATTCTGGGTGCCATTTAAAAAGCATAAGTGCTAATGACCACATTCCTTTTTGTGGTTGTAGGGGCTGTTGATTGGAGTACATTAAAACAAACCTGATCTCTCTAGGACATTCAGAAGCCAAGTTATAAGCCACAAATGTATAACTGGACTACTTCTTTAAATTGACCCCAGATCCGGTGACCTTTGGGACATGGTTTGATCCCCTTAGGAAAGTTCTATCATCATGAAACGTTCAGATCCCTTACAACTCAATATATTCTACCTTCCTGTAACGTTTCAGCCTGATTGGACCTTGTTTTCACACAAATGAACCCAGAATGATGTGAAATTGTGCTTCGTGCCACATAATTCTGGGTGCCATTTAAATACCATAAGTGCTAATGACTCCATTCCTTTTTGTGGTTATAGGAGCTGTTGATTGGAGTATACTAAAACAAACCTGATCTCTCTAGGACATTCAGAAGTCAAGCTATAAGCCCACAAAGGTGTAACTGGACTACTTCTTTAAATTGACACCAGATCCGGTGACCTTTGGGACATGGTTTGACCCCCTTAGGAAAGTGCTATCATCATGAAACGTTCAGATCACTTACAACTCAATAGATTCTACCTTCCTGTAACGTTTCAGCCTGATTGGACCTTGTTTTCACACAAATGGACCCAGAATGATGTGAAATTGTGCTTCATGCAACATAATTCTGGGTGTCATTTAAAAACCATAAGTGCTAATGACTCCATTCCTTTTAGTGGTAATGGGGGCTGCTAATTGGAGTACTCTAAAACAAACCTGACCTCTCTAGGATATTCAGAAGCCAAGTTATAAGCCCACAAAGGTGTAACTGGACTACTTCTTTAAAGTGACACCAGGCCCGGTGACCTTTGGGACATGGTTTGACCCCCAATCGGAATGTGCGATCATCATGAAACGTTCAGATCACTTACAACTCAATAGATTCTACCTTCTTGTAACGTTTCAGCCTGATTGGACCTTGTTTTCACACAAATGGACCCAGAATGATGGGAAATTGTGCTTCGTGCAACATAATTCTGGGTGCCAATTAAAAACCATAAGTGCTAATGACTCCATTCCTTTTTGAGGTTGTAGGGGCTGTTGATTGGAGTACACTAAAACAAACCTGATCTCTCTAGGACATTCAGAAACCAAGTTATAAGCCCTCAAAGGTGTAATTGGACTACTTCTTTAAAGTGACACCAGGCCCGGTGACCTTTGGGACATGGTTTGACCCCCTATAGGAATGTGCGATCATCATGAAACGTTCAGATCACTTACAATTCAATAGATTCTACCGTCTTGTAACGTTTCAGCCTGATTGGACCTCGTTTTCACACAAATGGACCGAGAAAGATGTGAAATTGTGCTTCGTGCAACATAATTCTGGGTGCCATTTACAAACCATAAGTGCTAATGACTCCATTACATTTTGTGGTTGTAGGGGCTGTTGATTGGAGTACATTAAAACAAACCTGATCTCTCTAGGACATTCAAAAGCCAAGTTATAAGCCCACAAATGTGTAACTGGACTACTTCTTTAAATTGACACCAGATCCGGTGACCTTTGGGACATGGTTTGACCCCCTTAGGAAAGTGCTATCATCATGAAACGTTCAGATCACTTACAATTCAATAGATTCTACCTTCCTGTAACATTTCAGCCTGATTGTCTCTTGTTTTCACACAAATGAACCCAGAATGATGTGAAATTGTGCTTCGTGCAACATAATTCTGGGTGCCATTTAAAAACCATAAGTGCTAATGACTCCATTCCTTTTTGTGGTTGTAGGGGCTGTTGATTGGAGTACATTAAAACAAACCTGATCTCTCTAGGACATTCATAAGCCAAGTTATAAGCCTACAAATATGTAACTGGACTACTTCTTTAAATTGACACCAGATCCGGTGACCTTTGGGACATGGTTTGACCCCCTTAGGAAAGTGCGATCATCTTGAAACGTTCAGATCACTTACAACTCAATAGATTCTACCTTCTTGTAACGTTTCAGCCTGATTGGACCTTGTTTTCACACAAGTGGACCCAGAATGATGGGAAATTGTGCTTCGTGCAACATAATTCTGGGTGCCATTTAAAAACCGTAAGTGCTAATGACTCCATTCCTTTATGAGGTTGTAGGGGCTGTTGATTGGAGTACACTAAAACAAACCTGATCTCTCTAGGACATTCAGAAACCAAGTTATAAGCCCTCAAAGGTGTAATTGGATTACTTCTTTAAAGTGACACCAGGCCCGGTGACCTTTGGGAAATGGTTTGACCCCCTATAGGAATGTGCGATCATCATGAAACGTTCAGATCACTTACAATTCAATAGATTCTACCGTCTTGTAACGTTTCAGCCTGATTGGACCTTGTTTTCACACAAATGGACCGAGAATGATGTGAAATTGTGCTTCGTGCAACATAATTCTGGGTGCCATTTACAAACCATAAGTGCTAATGACTCCATTACATTTTGTGGTTGTAGGGGCTGTTGATTGGAGTACATTAAAACAAACCTGATCTCTCTAGGACATTCAGAAGCCAAGTTATAAGCCCACAAATGTGTAACTGGACTACTTCTTTAAATTGACACCAGATCTGGTGACCTTTGGGACATGGTTTGACCCCCTTAGGAAAGTGCTATCATCATGAAACGTTCAGATCACTTACAATTCAATAGATTCTACCTTCCTGTAACATTTCAGCCTGATTGTCTCTTGTTTTCACACAAATGAACCCAGAATGATGTGAAATTGTGCTTCGTGCAACATAATTCTGGGTGCCATTTAAAAACCATAAGTGCTAATGACTCCATTCCTTTTTGTGGTTGTAGGGGCTGTGGATTGGAGTACATTAAAACAAACCTGATCTCTCTAGGACATTCAGAAGCCAAGTTATAAGCCTACAAATGTGTAACTGGACTACTTCTTTAAATTGACACCAGATCCGGTGACCTTTGGGACATGGTTTGACCCCCTTAGGAAAGTGCGATCATCTTGAAACGTTCAGATCACTTACAACTCAATAGATTCTACCCTCTTGTAACGTTTCAGCCTGATTGGACCTTGTTTTCACACAAATGGACCCAGAATGATGTGAAATTGTGCTTCATGCAACATAATTCTGGGTGCCATTTAAAAACCATAAGTGCTAATGACTCCATTCCTTTTTGTGGTTGTAGGGGCTGTTGATTGGAGTACATTAAAACAAACCTGATCTCTCTAGGACATTCAGAAGCCAAGTTATAAGCCCACAAATGTGTAACTGGACTACTTCTTTAAATTGACACCAGATCCGGTGACCTTTGGGACATGGTTTGACCCCCTTAGGAAAGTGCGATCATCTTGAAACGTTCAGATCACTTACAACGCAATAGATTCTACCTTCTTGTAACGTTTCAGCCTGATTGGACCTTGTTTTCACACAAATGGACCCAGAATGATGTGAAATTGTGCTTCATGCAACATAATTCTGGGTGCCATTTAAAAACCATAAGTGCTAATGACCACATTCCTTTTTGTGGTTGTAGGGGCTGTTGATTGGAGTACATTAAAACAAACCTGATCTCTCTAGGACATTCAGAAGCCAAGTTATAAGCCACAAATGTATAACTGGACTACTTCTTTAAATTGACCCCAGATCCGGTGACCTTTGGGACATGGTTTGATCCCCTTAGGAAAGTTCTATCATCATGAAACGTTCAGATCCCTTACAACTCAATATATTCTACCTTCCTGTAACGTTTCAGCCTGATTGGACCTTGTTTTCACACAAATGAACCCAGAATGATGTGAAATTGTGCTTCGTGCCACATAATTCTGGGTGCCATTTAAATACCATAAGTGCTAATGACTCCATTCCTTTTTGTGGTTATAGGAGCTGTTGATTGGAGTATACTAAAACAAACCTGATCTCTCTAGGACATTCAGAAGTCAAGCTATAAGCCCACAAATGTGTAACTGGACTACTTCTTTAAATTGACACCAGATCCGGTGACCTTTGGGACATGGTTTGACACCCTTAGGAAAGTGAAATCATTTTGAAACGTTCAGATCACTTACAACTCAATAGATTCTACCTTCCTGTAACGTTTCAGCCTGATTGGACCTTGTTTTCACACAAATGAACCCAGAATGATGTGAAATTGTGCTTCGTGCAACATAATTCTGGGTGCCATTTAAAAACCATAAGTGCTAATGATTCCATTCCTTTTTGAGGTTGTAGGGGCTGTTGATTGGAGTACACTAAAACAAACCTGATCTCTCTAGAACATTCAGAAGCCAAGTTATAAGCCCTCAAAGGTGTAATTGGACTGCTTCTTTAAAGTGACACCAGGCCCGGTGACCGTTGGGACATGGTTTGACCCCCTATAGGAATGTGCGATCATCTTGAAACGTTCAGATCACTTACAACTCAATAGATTCTACCTTCTTGGAACGTTTCAGCCTAATTGGACCTTGTTTTCACACAAATGGACCCAGAATGATGTGAAATTGTGCTTCGTGCAACATAATTCTGGGTGCCATTTACAAACCATAAGTGCTAATGACTCCATTCCTTTTTGTGGTTGTAGGGCCTGTTGATTGGAGTACACTAAAACAAACCTGATCTCTCTAGGACATTCAGAAGCCAAGTTATAAGCCCACAAATGTGTAACTGGACTACTTCTTTAAAGTGACACCAGTTCCGGTGACCTTTGGGACATGGTTTTACCCCCTATAGGAATGTGCGATCATCATGAAACGTTCAGATCACTTACAACTCAATAGATTCTACCTTCCTGTAACGTTTCAGCCTGATTGGACCTTGTTTTCACACAAATGAACCCAGAATGATGTGAAATTGTGCTTCATGCAACATAATTCTGGGTGCCATTTAAAAACCATAAGTGCTAATGACTCCATTCCTTTTTGTGGTTGTAGGGGCTGTTGATTGGAGTACACTAAAACAAACCTGATCTCTCTAGGACATTCAGAAGCCAAGTTATAAGCCCACAAATGTGTAACTGGACTACTTTAAATTGACACCAGATCCGGTGACCTTTGGGACATGGTTTGACCCCCTTAGGAAAGTGCTATCATCATGAAACGTTCAGATCACTTACAACTCAATAGATTCTACCTTCCTGTAACGTTTCAGCCTGATTGGACCTAGTTTTCACACAAATGAACCCAGAATGTTGTGAAATTGTGCTTCGTGCAACATAATTCTGGGTGCCATTTAAAAACCATAAGTGCTAATGACTCCATTCCTTTTTGTGGTAATGGGGGCTGCTAATTGGAGTGCTCTAAAACAAACCTGACCTCTCTAGGATATTCAGAAGCCAAGTTATAAGCCCACAAAGGTGTAACTGGACTACTTCTTTAAATTGACACCAGATCCGGTGATCTTTGGGACATGGTTTGACCCCCTATAGGAATGTGCGATCATCATGAAACGTTCTGATCACTTACAACTCAATAGATTCTACCTTCTTGTAACGTTTAAGCCTGATTGGACCTTGTTTTCACACAAATGAACCCAGAATGATGTGAAATTGTGCTTCGTGCAACATAATTCTGGGTGCCATTTACAAACCATAAGTGCTAATGACTCCATTCCTTTTTGTGGTTGTAGGGGCTGTTGGTTGGAGTACATTAAAACAAACCTAATCTCTCTCGGACATTCAGAAGCCAAGTTATAAGCCCACAAATGTGTAACTGGACTACTTCTTTAAATTGACACCAGATCCGGTGACCTTTGGGACATGGTTTGACCCCCTTAGGAAAGTGCTATCATCATGAAATGTTCAGATCACTTACAACTCAATAGATTCTACCTTCCTGTAACATTTCAGCCTAATTGGACCTTGTTTTCACACAAATGAACCCAGAATGATGTGAAATTGTGCTTCGTGCAACATAATTCTGGGTGCCATTTAAAAACCATAAGTGCTAATGACTCCATTCCTTTTAGCGGTAATGGGGGCTGTTAAATGGAGTACTCTAAAACAAACCTGACCTCTCTAGGATATTCAGAAGCCAAGTTATAAGCCCACAAAGGTGTAACTGGACTACTTCTTTAAAGTGACACCAGGCCCGGTGACCTTTGGGACATGGTTTGACCCCCTATAGGAATGTGCGATCATCATGAAACGTTCAGATCACTTACAACTCAATAGATTCTACCTTCTTGTAACGTTTCAGCCTGATTGGACCTTGTTTTCACACAAATGGACCCAGAATGATGTGAAATTGTGCTTCGTGCAACATAATTCTGGGTGCCATTTAAAAATCATAAGTGCTAATGACTCCATTCCTTTTAATGGTAATGGGGGCTGTTAATTGGAGTACTCTAAAACAAACCTGACCTCTCTAGGATATTCAGAAGCCCAGTTATAAGCCCACAAAGGTGTAACTGGACTACTTCTTTAAAGTGACACCAGGCCCGGTGACCTTTGGGACATGGTTTGACCCCCTATAGGAATGTGCGATCATCATGAAACGTTCAGATCACTTACAACTCAATAGATTCTACCTTCTTGTAACATTTCAGCCTGATTGGACCTTGTTTTCACACAAATGGACCCAGAATGATGTGAAATTGTGCTTTGTGCAACATAATTCTGGGTGCCATTTAAAAACCATAAGTGCTAATGATTCCATTCCTTTTTGAG
Organism: Nothobranchius furzeri; assembly: GCF_043380555.1. NCBI lineage: Eukaryota > Metazoa > Chordata > Actinopteri > Cyprinodontiformes > Nothobranchiidae > Nothobranchius > Nothobranchius furzeri. The sequence continues at coordinate 788,122 of NC_091753.1, forward strand.
GTTGTAGGGGCTGTTGATTGGAGTACACTAAAACAAACCTGATCTCTCTAGGACATTCAGAAGCCAAGTTATAAGCCCTCAAAGGTGTAATTGGACTACTTCTTTAAAGTGACACCAGGCCTGGTGACCTTTGGGACATGGTTTGACCCCCTATAGGAATGTGCGATCATCATGAAACGTTCAGATCACTTATAACTCAATAGATTCTACCTTCTTGTAACGTTTCAGCCTGATTGGACCTTGTTTTCACACAAATGGACCCAGAATGATGTGAAATTGTGCTTCGTGCAACATAATTCTGGGTGCCATTTACAAACCATAAGTGCTAATGACTCCATTCCTTTTTGTGGTTGTAGGGCCTGTTGATTGGAGTACACTAAAACAAACCTGATCTCTCTAGGACATTCAGAAGCCAAGTTATAAGCCCACAAATGTGTAACTGGACTACTTCTTTAAAGTGACGTAGAAGTTTGTTCACTTGCTTCCATGCGCTCATGGAACACAGGACATCGCAACCTCTGTGATACTCAAGTAAAGCGTCACACACCAGCTGCTTGCACGTTGGAAATACAATCGGTAGTAACTTCTTACTCCACTCTATGTTGAACTCGTATAGTACGTATATGGGCGGTTGCGGCGGTTTGCGCATTTTCTATCTACCCTCCGCTACTATGACTCTGTGGTCTGTCTCCTGAGAAGGTGCAGTTGGAACTTGCGAGAGTGCACTATCGACGGTCGGCGTTTCCATTTCGTCAACTGTGCCATTTTCAGCCGCTGGCAAACGGCCGTTGACGGTCGATGCGAGACACCAACATAGCGTTAGACCGCGACCCTCATGCCAGTTTTCTGTAGTACTGGTTGTAGTTTCTGGTGCACACTCGATACGCCATTACGATCACAATTACGTTGATTAATAAATCCAGTGTTGTAGCGACTGCAGCCAGCGCCGTCGCGCAACTCGTGTCGGTGTTATCTCTCGATACCTTCGTTCGTATCCGAGCGTATGCAGAATCTACGGATCTGGTGAAGTTGCTTGTCACTAGCTTGCGCACGTTAGATATGGCACTTTGCGCGAGTCTCACACAACCATTAAGTGGCGACCGTCGCGTCAGTGCAAAGTTTTTCCGATATATCGCTCGCAACATTGTTTGTCATTTGCTGTACACTGCGCACACTGGCCGCGAGGTCGCGGAGAGGGTCTTCGTTACGAGTTGTGTAATATCCGCTGACTTGCCGATTCAATTCTGGTGGCGCTGACCCAAACGAGAACGCTTTTAAGGCGCATGTCGTGGTAACTCTGATAGCGCCGTGGTTGACGAGGACGATCATCTTTAGCAATAGTTCATCTCGAAACGCAATGATGGTGAGGGCGACTAGTTGGCCGGTTCTGCCTTCAGGCCACTCGGTTGCCGCTAGATTGCCCAATGCCACACACGCAGACGAACCCTGTACACACTCAATGACCCGTGTGCGATCGTTGATTTCTGCTAGTACGTTTGCTAGTTCTACGTGCTTCCACGGATCGGGCGTGGGCACGCGCTTGTTTTAGAGGCGTTTTTGCGCAGCCTCTACCCTGCACGACCGCTCTTGGCCGCACTAGCTATATTTATCTTTATTTGTTTCACACACAGACACACACACACACACACATACACACGCACACACACACACACACACACACACACACACACACACACACACACACACACACACACACACACACACACACACACACACACACACAGGCCCTTGCGTGCAAACCCCGGTCAGGCCTGCAGTGTACACATCAGAGACATGATGTTCTTTCACAGAACTGAGGTTGTTCATTACTAAATGACTTTTACAGGAATATTGTTATTATACTATTCAACAGGTTGATCATAATGATCTGTATTAAACCCACAACCTAGCACTGAGGACAGAGGGACTTTATTTAAATTAGTACTTAATGGAAACGATACATAATGATACATAAGAGCCATGTCATACATTCAGCCTAGGAATAGTAGCATTGTGCACTATTAAAAATATACACATCAATTGCTCGAATCCCATTGTTGCAAAGTAAAACTCTAATAAAACTCTAGTCTGACATCAACAGAGAAGACTTAGTGTATGTACTACAAATACAGCATTAGGATTTCGAGTGGACCGTGCACCTTGTGAACCATCAGAGGCTTATGACGCAACATATCTTCCAGTTGCTGTTAGACAAGTTATAATTCTCAACCATTTTTCGGAACTGGTTTCTTGGGTCCGTGAGTAAATGCCAAATGAGATGATAGTCCTTAAGTAAGTTCCTGGCGATCCCATGTCACGCTCTTGCCCATCAGCCGGTGAACGCTGAGACGGAACTCGATGAGAGCGATGTATTTTTTAAGTGCTCCGAATGTACTTCTAACAAGCGTGCGATTCACTTCGTGAGTAAACCGCAACTGCAGCTGATTCAAACAGTCGAGCCAACTTTCTACATCACAATATGCGTTTTGTAGTTAGTCGAGTTACCTTTTGTGTGGCGCATGCACGGGTCGTTAGCGTCCAGCTCCCAGCTTAGAGAGTCCTGTATTGACACAGACGTCAATACATCTCGATGTCAGGCAACACACAAAGTCTGTCGCATACAGGTGGGTTAACACATGTACGATACCTTTTGTGTGGCGCATGCACGGGTCGTTAGCGTCCAGCTCCCGGCTTATAGAGAGTCCTGTATTGACACAGACGTCAATACATCTCGATGTCATGCAACACACAAAGTCTGTCGCATACAGGTGGGTTAACACACATGTACGATGTGTGCGATGGCGCGCCCGTTTACAATGGGACACGACGATGATCATTGTTAACCAAACTCTTGTTTCTCACGACAGGTGGTAGCGTTGTCTCCTGCACCTGGTCTTCGTGCACAGAGGGTGTTGTAATGTGCTCGTCATAGTCGCGATCGTTGTCACTCGAATCCGTTGTTCTCACGACAGGTGTTAGCGTTGTCTCCTGCATGTTGTCGTCGCGTGCGGCAAGCGTTGTGCTGTGCTCGTTATAATGGTTGTCTTCGTACAAAGGGGGTGTTGAATACTCCTTCGCGAGTAGTCTAGGAGGTGGTGTGATGGGACGTATCTCAGAGGCGTTATGTGAGCGTACCACCATGGCCTGAGCAACTGCGGCTACTGAGAGTACACCCAGTACAGACAGCGAGATCATTTTTTTTCTTGGGTGTTATACGTGTGGGTACAGCCATTTTAATGGCAGTGAGAGCAAGTCGGCAAATGTATTTATAGGTCACTAGCAGAAACTAAGGTGTGTGGTCAGTGTAATCGTAACCACCGTAGCTCTTGTCATAATTTAATATACATAGAAATCAGAAACGGGCATGTCAGGATAGACATCACGAGTGATAATGCGGCCAGTATCTATGTGCGCTTGAGAGCACCTTGTTGTTCTACTGTGGTGCCCACGCCGCCGGGTCTGTAAATGTCATCGACCTTCTTTATATACGCATACGCTAAAGACTGTATATTCTCTATGGATTTGAACACGTCCTTTGTTTCGCGTAACGCTTGAGCTGTCTCGAGCGTGATGTTGTGAGTGTACGCCAGTGTTTCGCGTGCACCGAGGTCCGAAAGGGCGTGCGCTACAACTATTAACCTTGGTTTGGGAGTGTGGCGAAACGCTCGCTCCGCTGTAATGGGCGGATGCAATGTTATCACCTGGTACGTTTCGTTAGTCGGGTCGTAACACACCGGTCAGTCACACGGACCGTCACATTGTATGGGGCACAGTAAGGACAACACACCGCCGACCGTGACTTCGCACTCGACCGCGGTGGTGTTGTCGATTTGCAAAGGATCACATACGCCTCTCCAGTCGCAATGAGGCACATTGTAGTCGACGCGACCGTCGGTCACCATAGCTTTCGTCAGCCAACACACTCGATTGCCCTTCGAAACATCGGCAATCAACGTGAGCGTAGAGGTCGCCGTCGCTTTAATATCCGTGTGTGAGTGCACGCTCGACGTCGATTGAACACCGGTCATGTCAGACCTGATCAGACCTTCCGAACACATGACCATTAGTTGTTGTGCGGCCGAGAGTATCGCGATCATACCGTTGAGATGTGTAGAAAGCGCGTACACGCCAGCCTTCCACGTTTCCAAAGTTTCCAGCAGTCTAGAGGGACTTGTCTTAGCGCTACGGCTGTGCTGAATTTGCGTTGAGTAGACACAACGGCTTCGACCTCGCTTAGGATCTGTGGGCTCATGTACTCGTGGTAGGCCAAGACGTGTATAGTCGAGCGCGGTGACGCCCCGAACACTTGACCCGGTTTTGTTGTGGCGATATGCGTGTCCAGTAACGCGGCAAAGTCCGCGTGTCTAGCGTGTATTGATTTTACAGCTCACTCATACCCCAACAGTACGGTCCGTAGAAGTTCGTTCACTTGTTTCCATGCGCTCGTGGAACACAGGACATCGCAACCTCTGTGATACTCAAGTAAAGCGTCACACAGCAGCTGCTTGCACGTTGGAAATACAATCGGTAGTAACTTCTTACTCCACTCTATGTTGAACTCGGATAGTATGTATATGGGCGGTTGCGGCGGTTTGCGCATTTTCTATCCACCCTCCGCTAAAATGACTCTGTGGTCTGTCTCCTGAGATGGTGCGGTTGGAACTTGCGAGAGTGCACTATCGACGGTCGGCGTTTCCATTTCGTCAACTGTGCCATTTTCAGCTGCTGGCAAACGGCCGTCGACGGTCGATGCGAGACACCAACATAACGTTAGACCGCGACCCTCATGCCAGTTTTCTGTAGTACTGGTTGTAGTTTCTCATGCACACTCGAAACGCCATTACGATCACAATTACGTTGATTAATAAATCCAGTGTTGTAGCGACTGCAGCCAGCGCCGTCGCGCAACTCGTGTCGGTGTTATCTCTTGATACTTTCATTCGTATCCGAGCTTATGCAGAATCTACGGATCTGGTGAAGTTGCTTGTCACAAGCTTGCGCACATTTTATATGGCACTTTGCGCGAGACTCACACAACCTGCAGTGGCGACCGTCGCGTCAGTGCAAAGTTTTTCCGATATATCGCTCGCAACATCGTTTGTCATTTGCTGTACACTGCGCACACTGGCCGCGAGGTCGCGGAGAGGGTTTTCCTTACGAGTTGTGTAATATCCGCTGACTTGCCGATTCAATTCTGGTGGCGCTGACCCAAACGAGAACGCTTTTAAGGCGCATGTCGTGGTAACTCTGGTAGCGCCGTGGTTGACGAGGACGATCATCTTTAGCAATAGTTCATCTCGAAGCGCAACGATGGTGAGGGCGACGGGTTGGCCGGTTCCGCCTTCAGGCCACTCGGTTGCCGCTAGATTGCCCAATGCCACATACGCAGACAAACCCTGTACACACTCAATGACCCGTGTGCGATCGTTGATTTCTGCTAGTACGTTTGCTAGTTCTACGTGCTTCCACGGATCGGGCGTGGGCACGCGCTTGTTTTAGAGGCGTTTTCGTGCAGCCTCTACCCTGCACGACCGCTCGTGGCCACACTAGCTATATTTATCTTTAATTGTTTCACACACACACACACACACACACACACACACACACACACACACACACACACACACACACACACACACACACACACACACACACACACACACACACACACACACACACACACACAGGCCCTTGCGTGCAAACCCCGGTCAGGCCTGCAGTGTACACATCAGAGACATGATGTTCTTTCACAGAACTGAGGTTGTTCATTACTAAATGACTTTTACAGGAATATTGTTATTATACTATTCAACAGGTTGATCATAATGATGTGTATTAAACCCACAACCTAGCACTGAGGACAGAGGGACTTTATTTAAATTAGTACTTAATGGAAACGATACATAATGATACATAAGAGCCATGTCATACATTCAGCCTAGGAATAGTAGCATTGTGCACTATTAAAAATATACACATCAATTGCTTGAATCCCATTGTTGCAAAGTAAAACTCTAATAAAACTCTAGTCTGACATCAACAGAGAAGACTTAGTGTATGTACTACAAATACAGCATTAGGATTTCGAGTGGACCGTGCACCTTGTGAACCATCAGAGGCTTATGATGCAACATATCTTCCAGTTGCTATTAGACAAGTTATAATTCTCGACCATTTTTCGGAACTGGTTTCTTGGGTCCGTGAGTAAATGCCAAATGAGATGATAGTCCTTAAGTAAGTTCCTGGCGATCCCATGTCACGCTCTTGCCCATCAGCCGGTGAACGCTGAGACGGAACTCGATGAGAGCGATGTATTTTTTAAGTGCTCCGAATGTACTTCTAACAAGCGTGCGATTCACTTCGTGAGTAAACCGCAGCTGCAGCTGATTCAAACAGTCGAGCCAACTTTCTACATCACAATATGCGTTTTGTAGTTAGTCGAGTTACCTTTTGTGTGGCGCATGCACGGGTCGTTAGCGTCCAGCTCCCAGCTTATAGAGTCCTGTATTGACACAGACGTCAATACATCTCGATGTCATGCAACACACAAAGTCTGTCGTATACAGGTGGGTTAACACATGTACGATACCTTTTGTGTGGCGCATGCATGGGTCGTTAGCGTCCAGCTCCCGGCTTATAGAGAGTCCTGTATTGACACAGACGTCAATACATCTCGATGTCATGCAACACACAAAGTCTGTCGCATACAGGTGGGTTAACACACATGTACGATGTGTGCGATGGCGCGCCCGTATACAATGGGACACGACGATGATCATTGTTAACCAAATTCTTGTTTCTCACGACAGGTGGTAGCGTTGTCTCCTGCACCTGGTCTTCGTGCACAGAGGGTGTTGTAATGTGCTCGTCATAGTCGCGATCGTTGTCACTCGAATCCGTTGTTCTCACGACAGGTGGTAGCGTTGTCTCCTGCATGTTGTCGTCGCGTGCGGCAAGCGTTGTGCTGTGCTCGTTATAATGGTTGTCTTCGTACAAAGGGGGTGTTGAATACTCCTTCGCGAGTAGTCTAGGAGGTGGTGTGATGGGACGTATCTCAGAGGCGTTATGTGAGCGTATCACCATGGCCTGAGCAACTGCGACTACTGAGAGTACACCCAGTACATACAGCGAGATCATTTTTTTTCTTGGGTGTTGTACGTGTGGGTACAGCCGCTTTAATGGCAGTGAGAGCAAGTGGGTATATGTATTTATAGGTCACTAGCAGAAACTAAGGCACGTGGTCATAGTGTAATCGTAACCACCTAAAGTAGCTCTTGTCATAATTTAATATACATAGAAATCAGAAACGGGCATGTCAGGATAGACATCACGAATGATAATGCGGCCAGTATCTGTGTGCGCTTGAGAGCACCTTGTTGTTCTACTGTGGTGCCCATGCCGCCGGGTCTGTAAATGTCATCGACCTTCTTTATATACGCATACGCTAAAGACCGTATATTCTCTATGGATTTGAACACGTCCTTTGTTTCGCGTAACGCTTGAGCTGTCTCGAGCGTGATGTTGTGAGCGTACACCAGAGTTTCGCGTGCACCGAGGTCCGAAAGGGCGTGCGCTACAACTATTAACCTTGGTTTGGGAGTGTGGCGAAACGCTCGCTCCGCTGTAATGGGCGGATGCAATGTTATCACCTGGTACGTTTCGTTAGTCGGGTCGTAACACACCGGTCCGTGTCACGGACCGTCACATTGTATGGGGCAAAGTAAGGACAACACGCCGCCGACCGTGACTTCGCACTCGACCGCGGTGGTGCTGTCAATTTGCAAAGGATCACATACGCCTCTCCAGTCGCAATGAGGCACATTGTAGTCGACGCGACCGTCGGTCACCATAGCTTTCGTCAGCCAACACACTCGATTGCCCTTCGAAACATCGGCGATCAACGTGAGCGTAGAGGTCGCCGTCGCTTTAATGTACGCCAGGATATCCGTGTGTGAGTGCACGCTCGACGTCGATTGACAACCGGTCATGTCAGACCTGATCAGACCTTCCGAACACATGACCATTAGTTGTTGTGCGGCAGAGAGTATCGCGATCATACCGTTGAGATGTGTAGAAAGCGCGTACACGCCAGCCTTCCACGTTTCCAAAGTTTCCAGCAGTCTAGAGGGACTTGTCTTAGCGCTACGGCTGTGCTGAATTTGCGTTGAGTAGACACAACGGCTTCAACCTCGCTTAGGATCTGTGGGCTCATGTACTCGTGGTAGGCCAAGACGTGTATAGTCGAGCGCGGTGATGCCCCGAACACTTGACCCGGTTTTGTTGTGGCGATATGCGTGTCCAGTAACGCGGCAAAGTCCGCGTGTCTAGCTTGTATTGATTTTACAGCTCGCTCATACCCCAGCAGTACGGTCCGTAGAAGTTCGTTCACTTGTTTGCATGCGCTCGCGGAACACAGGACATCGCAACCTCTGTGATACTCAAGTAAAGCGTCACACACCAGCTGCTTGCACGTTGGAAATACAATCGGTAGTAACTTCTTACTCTACTCTATGTTGAACTCGTATAGTATGTATATGGGCGGTTGCGGCGATTTGCGCATTTTCTATCTACCCTACGCTAATATGACTCTGTGGTCTGTCTCCTGAGATGGTGCGGTTGGAACTTGCGAGAGTGCACTATCGACGGTCGGCGTTTCCATTTCGTCAACTGTGCCATTTTCAGCCGCTGGCAAACGGCCGTCGACGGTCGATGCGAGACACCAACATAACGTTAGACCGTGACCCTCATGCCAGTTTTCTGTAGTACTGGTTGTAGTTTCTGGTGCACACTCGATACGCCATTAAGATCACAATTACGTTGATTAATAAATCCAGTGTTGTAGCGACTGCAGCCAGCGCCGTCGCGCAACTCGTGTCGGTGTTATCTCTCGATACTTTCATTCGTATCCGAGCGTATGCAGAATCTACGGATCTGGTGAAGTTGCTTGTCACTAGCTTGCGCACGTTTGATATGGCACTTTGTGCAAGACTCACACAACCTGCAGTGGCGACCGTCGCGTCAGTGCAAAGTTTTTCCGATATATCGCTCGCAACATCGTTTGTCATTTGCTGTACACTGCGCACAATGGCCGCGAGGTCGCGGAGAGGGTTTTCTTTACGAGTTGTGTAATATCCGCTGACTTGCCGATTCAATTCTGGTGGCGCTGACCCAAACGAGAACGCTTTTAAGGCGCATGTCGTGGTAACTCTGGTAGCGCCGTGGTTGACGAGGACGATCGTCTTTAGCAATAGTTCATCTCGAAGCGCAACGATGGTGAGGGCGACGGGTTGGCCGGTTCCGCCTTCAGGCCACTCGGTTGCCGCTAGATTGCCCAATGCCACACACGCAGACGAACCCTGTACACACTCAATGACCCGTGTGCGATCGTTGATTTCTGCTAGTACGTTTGCTAGTTCTACGTGCTTCCACGGATCGGGCGTGGGCACGCGCTTGTTTTAGAGGCGTTTTCGCGCAGCCTCTACCCTGCACGACCGCTCGTGGCCGCACTAGCTATATTTATCTTTATTTGTTTCACACACACACACACACACACACACACACACACACACACACACACACACACACACACACACACACACACACACACACGCACACACACACACACACACACACACACACACACACACACACACACACACACACACACACACACACACACACAGGCCCTTGCGTGCAAACCCCGGTCAGGCCTGCAGTGTACACATCAGAGACATGATGTTCTTTCACAGAACTGAGGTTGTTCATTACTAAATGACTTTTACAGGAATATTGTTATTATACTATTCAACAGGTTGATCATAATAATGTGTATTAAACCCACAACCTAGCACTGAGGACAGAGGGACTTTATTTAAATTAGTACTTAATGGAAACGATACATAATGATACATAAGAGCCATGTCATACATTCAGCCTAGGAATAGTAGCATTGTGCACTATTAAAAATATACACATCAATTGCTCGAATCCCATTGTTGCAAAGTAAAACTCTAATAAAACTCTAGTCTGACATCAACAGAGAAGACTTAGTGTATGTACTACAAATACAGCATTAGGATTTCGAGTGGACCATGCACCTTGTGAACCATCAGAGGCTTATGACGCAACATATCTTCCAGTTGCTATTAGACAAGTTATAATTCTCAACCATTTTTCGGAACTGGTTTCTTGGGTCCGTGAGTAAATGCCAAATGAGATGATAGTCCTTAAGTAAGTTCCTGGCGATCCCATGTCACGCTCTTGCCCATCAGCCGGTGAACGCTGAGACGGAACTCGATGAGAGCGATGTATTTTTTAAGTGCTCCGAATGTATTTCTAACAAGCGTGCAATTCACTTCGTGAGTAAACCGCAGCTGCAGCTGATTCAAACAGTCGAGCCAACTTTCTACATCACAATATGCGTTTTGTAGTTAGTCGAGTTACCTTTTGTGTGGCACATGCACGGGTCGTTAGCGTCCAGCTCCCAGCTTATAGAGTCCTGTATTGACACAGACGTCAATACATCTCGATGTCATGCAACACACAAAGTCTGTCGTATACAGGTGGGTTAACACATGTACGATACCTTTTGTGTGGCCTATGCACGGGTCGTTAGCGTCCAGCTCCCGGCTTATAGAGAGTCCTGTATTGACACAGACGTCAATACATCTCGATGTCAAGCAACACACAAAGTCTGTCGCATACAGGTGGGTTAACACACATGTACGATGTGTGCGATGGCGCGCCCGTTTACAATGGGACACGACGATGATCATTGTTAACCAAACTACTTTAAAGAAGTAGTCCAGTTACACATTTGTGGGCTTATAACTTGGCTTCTGAATGTCCTAGAGCGATCAGGTTTGTTTTAGTGTACTCCAATCAACAGCCCCTACAACCACAAAAAGGAATGGAGTCATTAGCACTTATGGTTTTTAAATGGCACCCAGAATTATGTTGCACGAAGCACAATTTCACATCATTCTGGGTTCATTTGTGTGAAAACAAGGTCCAATCAGACTGAAACGTTACAGGAAGGTAGAATCTATTGAGTTGTAAGTGATCTGAACGTTTCATGATGATAGCACTTTCCTAAGGGGTACAAACCATGTCCCAAAGGTCACCGGATCTGGTGTCAATTTAAAGAAGTAGTCCAGATACACATTTGTGGGCTTATAACTTGGCTTCTGAATGTCCTAGAGATATCAGGTTTGTTTTAGTGTACTCCAATCAACAGCCCCTACAACCACAAAAAGGAATGGAGTCATTAGCACTTATGGTTTGTAAATGGCACCCAGAATTATGTTGCATGAAGCACAATTTCACATCATTCTGGGTCCATTTGTGTGAAAACGAGGTCCAATCAGGCTGAAACGTTACAAGAAGGTAGAATCTATTGAGTTGTAAGTGATCTGAACGTTTCATGATGATCGCACATTCCTCTAGGGGGTCAAACCATGTCCCAAAGGTCACCGGGCCTGGTGTCACTTTAAAGAAGTAGTCCAGTTACACCTTTGTGGGCTTATAACTTGGCTTCTGAATGTCCTAGAGAGGTCAGGTTTGTTTTAGTGTACTCCAATCAACAGCCCCTACAACCACAAAAAGGAATGGAGTCATTAGCACTTATGGTTTGTAAATGGCACCCAGAATTATGTTGCACGAAGCACAATTTCACATCATTCTGGGTTCATTTGTGTGAAAACAAGGTCCAATCAGGCTGAAACGTTACAGGAAGGTAGAATCTATTGAGTTGTAAGTGATCTGAACGTTTCATGATGATAGCCCTTTCCTAAGGGGGTCAAACCATGTCCCAAAGGTCACCGGATCTGGTGTCATTTAAAGAAGTAGTCCAGTTACACATTTGTGGGCTTATAACTTGGCTTCTGAATGTCCTAGAGAGGTCAGGTTTGTTTTAGTGTACTCCAATCAACAGCCCCTACAACCACAAAAAGGAATGGAGTCATTAGCACTTATGGTTTGTAAATATCACCCAGAATTATGTTGCACGAAGCACAATTTCACATCATTCTGGGTCCATTTGTGTTAAAACAAGGTCCAATCAGGCTGAAACATTACAGGAAGGTAGAATCTATTAAGTTGAAAGTGATCTGAACGTTTCATGATGATAGCACTTCCCTAAGGGGGTCAAACCATGTCCCAAAGGTCACCGGATCTGGTGTCTAAAGAAGTAGTCCAGTTACAAATTTGTGGGCTTATAACTTGGCTTCTGAATGTCCTAGAGAGATCAGGTTTGTTTTAGTATACTCCAATCAACAGCCCCTACAACCACAAAAATGAATGGAGTCATTAGACTTATGGTTTTTAAATGGCACCCAGAATTATGATGCACGAAGCACAATTTCACATCATTCTGGGTTCATTTGTGTAAAAACAAGGTCCAATCAGGCTGAAACAATACAGGAAGGTAGAATCTATTGAGTTGTAAGTGATCTGAACGTTTCATGATGATCGCACATTCCTATAGGGGGCCAAACCATGTCCCAAAGGTCACCGGATCTGGTGTCAATTTAAAGTAGTAGTCCAGTTACACATTTGTGGGCTTAAACCTTGGCTTCTGAATGTCCTAGAGCGATCAGATTTTTTTAGTGTACTCCAATCAACAGCCCCTACAACCACAAAAAGGAATGGAGACATTAGCACTTATGGTTTTTAAATGGCACCCAGAATTATGTTGCACCAAGCACAATTTCACTTCATTCTGGGTTCATTTGTGTAAAAACAAGGTCCAATCAGGCTGAAACAATACAGGAAGGTAGAATCTATTGAGTTGTAAGTGATCTGAACGTTTCAAGATGATCGCACATGCCTATAGGGGGTCAAACCATGTCCCAAATGTCACCGGGCCTGGTGTTACTTTAAAGAAGTAGTCCAGTTACACCTTTGTGGGCTTATAACTTGGCTTCTGAATGTCCTAGAGAGGTTAGGTTTGTTTTAGTGTACTCTAATCAAAAGCCCCTACAACCACAAAAAGGAATGGAGTCATTAGCACTTATGGTTTGTAAATGGCACCCAGAATTACGTTGCACGAAGCACAATTTCACATCATTCTGGGTTCATTTGTGTGAAAACAAGGTCCAATCAGGCTGAAACGTTACAGGAAGGTAGAATCTATTGAGTTGTAAGTGATCTGAACGTTTCATGATGATAGCACTTTCCTAAGGGGGTCAAACCATGTCCCAAAGGTCACCGGATCTGGTGTCAATTTAAAGAAGTAGTCCAGTTACACATTTGTGGGCTTATAACTTGGCTTCTGAATGTCCTAGAGAGATCAGGTTTGTTTTAGTGTACTCCAATCAACAGCCCCTACAACCACAAAAAGGAATGGAGTCATTAGCACTTATGGTTTGTAAATGGCACCCAGAATTATGTTGCACAAAGCACAATTTCACATCATTCTGGGTCCATTTGTGTGAAAAGAAGGTCCAATCAGGCTGAAACATTACAGGAAGGTAGAATCTATTAAGTTGTAAGTGATCTGAACGTTTCATGATGATAGCACTTCCCTAAGGGGGTCAAACCATGTCCCAAAGGTCACCGGATCTGGTGTCTAAAGAAGTAGTCCAGTTACACATTTGTGGAATTATAACTTGGCTTCTGAATGTCCTAGAGAGATCAAGTTTGTTTTAGTGTACTCCAATCAACAGCCCCTACAACCACAAAAGGAATGGAGTCATTAGCACTTATGGTTTGTAAATGGCACCCAGAATTATGTTGCACGAAGCACAATTTCACATCATTCTGGGTCCATTTGTGTGAAAACAAGGTCCAATCAGGCTGAAACGTTACAAGAAGGTAGAATCTATTGAGTTGTAAGTGATCTGATCGTTTCATGATGATCTCACATTCCCATAGGGGGTCAAACCATGTCCCAAAGGTCACCGGGCCTGGTGTCACTTTAAAGAAGTAGTCCAGTTACACCTTTGTGGGCTTATAACTTGGCTTCTGAATGTCCTAGAGAGGTCAGGTTTGTTTTAGTGTACTCCAATCAACAGCCCCTACAACCACAAAAAGGAATGGAGTCATTAGCACTTATGGTTTGTAAATGGCACCCAGAATTATGTTGCACGAAGCACAATTTCACATCATTCTGGGTCCATTTGTGTGAAAACAAGGTCCAATCAGGCTGAAACGTTACAGGAAGGTAGAATCTATTGAGTTGTAAGTGATCTGAACGTTTCATGATGATAGCACTTTCCTAAGGGGGTCAAACCATGTCCCAAAGGTCACCGGATCTGGTGTCAATTTAAAGTAGTAGTCCAGTTACACATTTGTGGAGTTATAACTTGGCTTCTGAATGTCCTAGAGAGATCAGGTTTGTTTTAATGTACTCCAATCAACAGCCCCTACAACCACAAAAAGGAATGGAGTCATTAGCATTTATGGTTTGTAAATGGCACCCAGAATTATGTTGCACGAAGCACAATTTCACATCATTCTGGGTTCATTTGTGTGAAAACAAGGTCCAATCCGGCTGAAACGTTACAGGAAGGTAGAATCTATTGAGTTGTAAGTGATCTGAACGTTTCATGATGATAGCACTTTCCTAAGGGGGTCAAACCATGTCCCAAAGGTCACCGGGTCTGGTGTCAATTTAAAGAAGTAGTCCAGTTACACATTTGTGGGCTTATAACTTGGCTTCTGAATGTCCTAGAGCGATCAGGTTTGCTTTAGTGTACTCCAATCAACAGCCCCTACAACCACAAAAAGGAATGGAGTCATTAGCACTTATGGTTTGTAAATGGCACCCAGAAATATGTTGCACGAAGCACAATTTCACATCATTCTGGGTCCATTTGTGTGAAAACAAGGTCCAATCAGGCTGAAACGCTACAAGAAGGTAGAATCTATTGAGTTGTAAGTGATCTGAACGTTTCAAGATGATCGCACATTCCTATAGGGGGTAAAACCATGTCCCAAAGGTCACCGGGCCTGGTGTCACTTTAAAGAAGTAGTCCAGTTACACCTTTGTGGGCTTATAACTTGGCTTCTGAATGTCCTAGAGAGGTCAGGTTTGTTTTAGTGTACTCCAATCAACAGCCCCTTCAACCACAAAAAGGAATGGAGTCATTAGCACTTATGGTTTTTAAATGGCACCCAGAATTATGTTGCACGAAGCACAATTTCACATCATTCTGGGTTCATTTGTGTGAAAACAAGGTCCAATCAGGCTGAAACGTTACAGGAAGGTAGAATCTATTGAGTTGTAAGTGATCTGAACGTTTCATGATGATAGCACTTTCCTAAGGGGGTCAAACCATGTCCCAAAGGTCACCGGATCTGGTGTCAATTTAAAGAAGTAGTCCAGTTACACATTTGTGGGCTTATAACTTGGCTTCTGAATGTCCTAGAGATATCAGGTTTGTTTTAGTGTACTCCAATCAACAGCCCCTACAACCACAAAAAGGAATGGAGTCATTAGCACTTATGGTTTGTAAATGGCACCCAGAATTATGTTGCACGAAGCACAATTTCACATCATTCTGGGTCCATTTGTGTGAAAACGAGGTCCAATCAGGCTGAAACGTTACAAGAAGGTAGAATCTATTGAGTTGTAAGTGATCTGAACGTTTCATGATGATCGCACATTCCTCTAGGGGGTCAAACCATGTCCCAAAGGTCACCGGGCCTGGTGTCACTTTAAAGAAGTAGTCCAGTTACACCTTTGTGGGCTTATAACTTGGCTTCTGAATGTCCTAGAGAGGTCAGGTTTGTTTTAGTGTACTCCAATCAACAGCCCCTACAACCACAAAAAGGAATGGAGTCATTAGCACTTATGGTTTGTAAATGGCACCCAGAATTATGTTGCACGAAGCACAATTTCACATCATTCTGGGTTCATTTGTGTGAAAACAAGGTCCAATCAGGCTGAAACGTTACAGGAAGGTAGAATCTATTGAGTTGTAAGTGATCTGAACGTTTCATGATGATAGCCCTTTCCTAAGGGGGTCAAACCATGTCCCAAAGGTCACCGGATCTGGTGTCATTTAAAGAAGTAGTCCAGTTACACATTTGTGGGCTTATAACTTGGCTTCTGAATGTCCTAGAGAGGTCAGGTTTGTTTTAGTGTACTCCAATCAACAGCCCCTACAACCACAAAAAGGAATGGAGTCATTAGCACTTATGGTTTGTAAATATCACCCAGAATTATGTTGCACGAAGCACAATTTCACATCATTCTGGGTCCATTTTTGTTAAAACAAGGTCCAATCAGGCTGAAACATTACAGGAAGGTAGAATCTATTAAGTTGAAAGTGATCTGAACGTTTCATGATGATAGCACTTCCCTAAGGGGGTCAAACCATGTCCCAAAGGTCACCGGATCTGGTATCTAAAGAAGTAGTCCAGTTACAAATTTGTGGGCTTATAACTTGGCTTCTGAATGTCCTAGAGAGATCAGGTTTGTTTTAGTATACTCCAATCAACAGCCCCTACAACCACAAAAAGGAATGGAGTCATTAGACTTATGGTTTTTAAATGGCACCCAGAATTATGATGCACGAAGCACAATTTCACATCATTCTGGGTTCATTTGTGTAAAAACAAGGTCCAATCAGGCTGAAACAATACAGGAAGGTAGAATCTATTGAGTTGTAAGTGATCTGAACGTTTCATGATGATCGCACATTCCTATAGGGGGTCAAACCATGTCCCAAAGGTCACCGGATCTGGTGTCAATTTAAAGTAGTAGTCCAGTTACACATTTGTGGGCTTAAACCTTGGCTTCTGAATGTCCTAGAGCGATCAGATTTTTTTTAGTATACTCCAATCAACAGCCCCTACAACCACAAAAAGGAATGGAGTCATTAGACTTATGGTTTTTAAATGGCACCCAGAATTATGATGCACGAAGCACAATTTCACATCATTCTGGGTTCATTTGTGTGAAAACAAGGAACAATCAGGCTGAAACGTTACAGGAAGGTAGAATCTATTGAATTGTAAGTGATCTGAACGTTTCATGATGATAGCACTTTCCTAAGGGGGTCAAACCATGTCCCAAAGGTCACCGGGCCTGGTGTCACTTTAAAGAAGTAGTCCAGTTACACCTTTGTGGGCTTATATCTTGGCTTCTGAATATCCTAGAGAGGTCAGGTTTGTTTTAGAGTACTCCAATTAGCAGCCCCCATTACCACTAAAAGGAATGAAGTCATTAGCATTTATGGTTTGTAAATGGCACCCAGAATTATGTTGCACGAAGCACAATTTCACATCATTCTGGGTCAATTTGTGTGAAAACAAGGTCCAATCCGGCTGAAACGCTACAAGAAGGTAGAATCTATTGAGTTGTAAGTGATCTGAACGTTTCAAGATGATCGCACATTCCTATAGGGGGTCAAACCATGTCCCAAAGGTCACCGGGCCAAGTGTCACTTTAAAGAAGTAGTCCAGTTACACCTTTGTGGGCTTATAACTTGGCTTCTGAATGTCCTAGAGAGATCAGGTTTGTTTTAGTATACTCCAATCAACAGCCCCTACAACCACAAAAAGGAATGGAGTAATTAGCACTTATGGTTTGTAAATGGCACCCAGAATTATGTTGCACGAAGCACAATTTCACATCATTCTGGGTTCATTTGTGTGAAAACAAGGTCCAATCAGGCTGAAACGTTACAGGAAGGTAGAATCTATTGAGTTGTAAGTGATCTGAACGTTTCATGATGATAGCACTTTCCTAAGGGGGTCAAACCATGTCCCAAAGGTCACCGGATCTGGTGTCAATTTAAAGAAGTAGTCCAGTTACACATTTGTGGGCTTATAACTTGGCTTCTGAATGTCCTAGAGATATCAGGTTTGTTTTAGTGTACTCCAATCAACAGCCCCTACAACCACAAAAAGGAATGGAGTCATTAGCACTTATGGTTTGTAAATGGCACCCAGAATTATGTTGCACGAAGCACAATTTCACATCATTCTGGGTCCATTTGTGTGAAAACGAGGTCCAATCAGGCTGAAACGTTACAAGAAGGTAGAATCTATTGAGTTGTAAGTGATCTGAACGTTTCATGATGATCGCACATTCCTCTAGGGGGTCAAACCATGTCCCAAAGGTCACCGGGCCTGGTGTCACTTTAAAGAAGTAGTCCAGTTACACCTTTGTGGGCTTATAACTTGGCTTCTGAATGTCCTAGAGAGGTCAGGTTTGTTTTAGTGTACTCCAATCAACAGCCCCTACAACCACAAAAAGGAATGGAGTCATTAGCACTTATGGTTTGTAAATGGCACCCAGAATTATGTTGCACGAAGCACAATTTCACATCATTCTGGGTTCATTTGTGTGAAAACAAGGTCCAATCAGGCTGAAACGTTACAGGAAGGTAGAATCTATTGAGTTGTAAGTGATCTGAACGTTTCATGATGATAGCCCTTTCCTAAGGGGGTCAAACCATGTCCCAAAGGTCACCGGATCTGGTGTCATTTAAAGAAGTAGTCCAGTTACACATTTGTGGGCTTATAACTTGGCTTCTGAATGTCCTAGAGAGGTCAGGTTTGTTTTAGTGTACTCCAATCAACAGCCCCTACAACCACAAAAAGGAATGGAGTCATTAGCACTTATGGTTTGTAAATATCACCCAGAATTATGTTGCACGAAGCACAATTTCACATCATTCTGGGTCCATTTGTGTTAAAACAAGGTCCAATCAGGCTGAAACATTACAGGAAGGTAGAATCTATTAAGTTGAAAGTGATCTGAACGTTTCATGATGATAGCACTTCCCTAAGGGGGTCAAACCATGTCCCAAAGGTCACCGGATCTGGTATCTAAAGAAGTAGTCCAGTTACAAATTTGTGGGCTTATAACTTGGCTTCTGAATGTCCTAGAGAGATCAGGTTTGTTTTAGTATACTCCAATCAACAGCCCCTACAACCACAAAAAGGAATGGAGTCATTAGACTTATGGTTTTTAAATGGCACCCAGAATTATGATGCACGAAGCACAATTTCACATCATTCTGGGTTCATTTGTGTAAAAACAAGGTCCAATCAGGCTGAAACAATACAGGAAGGTAGAATCTATTGAGTTGTAAGTGATCTGAACGTTTCATGATGATCGCACATTCCTATAGGGGGTCAAACCATGTCCCAAAGGTCACCGGATCTGGTGTCAATTTAAAGTAGTAGTACAGTTACACATTTGTGGGCTTAAACCTTGGCTTCTGAATGTCCTAGAGCGATCAGATTTTTTTTAGTATACTCCAATCAACAGCCCCTACAACCACAAAAAGGAATGGAGTCATTAGACTTATGGTTTTTAAATGGCACCCAGAATTATGATGCACGAAGCACAATTTCACATCATTCTGGGTTCATTTGTGTGAAAACAAGGTACAATCAGGCTGAAACGTTACAGGAAGGTAGAATCTATTGAATTGTAAGTGATCTGAACGTTTCATGATGATAGCACTTTCCTAAGGGGGTCAAACCATGTCCCAAAGGTCACCGGGCCTGGTGTCACTTTAAAGAAGTAGTCCAGTTACACCTTTGTGGGCTTATATCTTGGCTTCTGAATATCCTAGAGAGGTCAGGTTTGTTTTAGAGTACTCCAATTAGCAGCCCCCATTACCACTAAAAGGAATGAAGTCATTAGCATTTATGGTTTGTAAATGGCACCCAGAATTATGTTGCACGAAGCACAATTTCACATCATTCTGGGTCAATTTGTGTGAAAACAAGGTCCAATCCGGCTGAAACGCTACAAGAAGGTAGAATCTATTGAGTTGTAAGTGATCTGAACGTTTCAAGATGATCGCACATTCCTATAGGGGGTCAAACCATGTCCCAAAGGTCACCGGGCCAAGTGTCACTTTAAAGAAGTAGTCCAGTTACACCTTTGTGGGCTTATAACTTGGCTTCTGAATGTCCTAGAGAGATCAGGTTTGTTTTAGTATACTCCAATCAACAGCCCCTACAACCACAAAAAGGAATGGAGTAATTAGCACTTATGGTTTGTAAATGGCACCCAGAATTATGTTGCACGAAGCACAATTTCACATCATTCTGGGTTCATTTGTGTGAAAACAAGGTCCAATCAGGCTGCAACGTTACAAGAAGGTAGAATCTATTTAGTTGTAAGTGATCTGAACGTTTCATGATGATAGCGCTTTCCTAAGGGGATCAAACCATGTCCCAAAGGTCACCGGATCTGGTGTCAATTTAAAGAAGTAGTCCAGTTACACATTTGTGGGCTTATAACTTGGCTTCTGAATTTCCTAGAGAGATCAAGTTTGTTTTAGTGTACTCCAATCAACAGCCCCTACAACCACAAAAGGAATGGAGTCATTAGCACTTATGGTTTGTAAATGGCATCCAGAATTATGTTGCACGAAGCACAATTTCACATCATTCTGGGTCCATTTGTGTGAAAACAAGGTCCAATCAGGCAGAAACGTTACAAGAAGGTAAAATCTATTGAGTTGTAAGTGATCTGAACGTTTCATGATGATCTCACATTCCCATAGGGGGTCAAACCATGTCCCAAAGGTCACCGGGCCTGGTGTCACTTTAAAGAAGTAGTCCAGTTACACCTTTGTGGGCTTATAACTTGGCTTCTGAATGTCCTAGAGAGGTCAGGTTTGTTTTAGTGTACTCCAATCAACAGCCCCTACAACCACAAAAAGGAATGGAGTCATTAGCACTTATGGTTTGTAAATGGCACCCAGAATTATGTTGCACGAAGCACAATTTCACATCATTCTGGGTCCATGTGTGTGAAAACAAGGTCCAATCAGGCTGAAACGTTACAGGAAGGTAGAATCTATTGAGTTGTAAGTGATCTGAACGTTTCATGATGATAGCCCTTTCCTAAGGGGGTCAAACCATGTCCCAAAGGTCACCGGATCTGGTGTCAATTTAAAGTAGTAGTCCAGTTACACATTTGTGGACTTGTAACTTGGCTTCTGAATGTCCTAGAGAGATCAGGTTTGTTTTAATGTACTCCAATCAACAGCCCCTACAACCACAAAAAGGAATGGAGTCATTAGCATTTATGGTTTGTAAATGGCACCCAGAATTATGTTGCACGAAGCACAATTTCACATCATTCTGGGTTCATTTGTGTGAAAACAAGGTCCAATCCGGCTGAAACGTTACAGGAAGGTAGAATCTATTGAGTTGTAAGTGATCTGAACGTTTCATGATGATAGCACTTTCCTAAGGGGGTCAAACCATGTCCCAAAGGTCACCGGATCTGGTGTCAATTTAAAGAAGTAGTCCAGTTACACATTTGTGGGCTTATAACTTGGCTTCTGAATGTCCTAGAGCGATCAGGTTTGCTTTAGTGTACTCCAATCAACAGCCCCTACAACCACAAAAAGGAATGGAGACATTAGCACTTATGGTTTTTAAATGGCACCCAGAATTATGTTGCACGAAGCACAATTTCACATCATTCTGGGTTCATTTGTGTGAAAACAAGGTCCAGTCAGGCTGAAACAATACAGGAAGGTAGAATCTATTGAGTTGTAAGTGATCTGAACGTTTCATGATGATCGCACTTTCCTAAGGGGGTCAAACCATGTCCCAAAGGTCACTGGATCTGGTGTCACTTTAAAGAAGTAGTCCAGTTACACATTTGTGGGCTTATAACTTGGCTTCTGAATGTCCTAGAGAGGTCAGGGTTGTTTTAGTGTACTCCAATCAACAGCCCCTACAACCACAAAAAGGAATGGAGTCATTAGCACTTATGGTTTTTAAATGGCACCCAGAATTATGTTGCACGAAGCACAATTTCACATCATTCTGGGTTCATTTGTGTGAAAACAAGGTCCAATCAGGCTGAAACGTTACAGGAAGGTAGAATCTACTGAGTTGTAAGTGATCTGAACGTTTCATGATGATAGCACTTTCCTAAGGGGGTCAAACGATGTCCCAAAGATCACCGGATCTGGTGTCAATTTAAAGAAGTAGTCCAGTTACACATTTGTGGGCTTATAACTTGGCTTCTGAATGTCCTAGAGAGATCAGGTTTGTTTTAGTGTACTCCAATCAACAGCCCCTACAACCACAAAAATGAATGGAGTCATTAGCACTTATGGTTTGTAAATGGCACCCAGAATTATGTTGCACGAAGCACAATTTCATATCATTCTGGGTCCATTTGTGTGAAAACAAGGTCCAATCAGGCTGAAACGCTACAAGAAGGTAGAATCTATTGAGTTGTAAGTGATCTGAACGTTTCAAGATGATCGCACATTCCTATAGGGGGTAAAACCATGTCCCAAAGGTCACCGGGCCTGGTGTCACTTTAAAGAAGTAGTCCAGTTACACCTTTGTGGGCTTATAACTTGGCTTCTGAATGTCCTAGAGAGGTTAGGTTTGTTTTAGTGTACTCCAATCAACAGCCCCTACAACCACAAAAAGGAATGGAGTAAATAGCACTTATGGTTTGTAAATGGCCCCCAGAATTATGTTGCACGAAGCACAATTTCACATCATTCTGGGTCCATTTGTGTGAAAACAAGGTCCAATCAGGCTGAAACGTTACAGGAAGGTAGAATCTATTGAGTTGTAAGTGATCTGAACGTTTCATGATGATAGCACTTTCCTAAGGGGGTCAAACCATGTCCCAAAGGTCACCGGATCTGGTGTCAATTTAAAGAAGTAGTCCAGTTACACATTTGTGGGCTTATAACTTGGCTTCTGAATGTCCTAGAGACATCAGGTTTGTTTTAGTATACTCCAATCAACAGCCCCTACAACCACAATAAGGAATGGAGTCATTAGCACTTATGGTTTTTAAATGGCACCCAGAATTATGTTGCACGAAGCACAATTTCACATCATTCTGGGTTCATTTGTGTGAAAACAAGGTACAATCAGGCTGAAACGTTACAGGAAGGTAGAATCTATTGAATTGTAAGTGATCTGAACGTTTCATGATGATAGCACTTTCCTAAGGGGGTCAAACCATGTCCCAAATGTCACCGGGCCTGGTGTCACTTTAAAGAAGTAGTCCAGTTACACCTTTGTGGGCTTATAACTTGGCTTCTGAATATCCTAGAGAGGTCAGGTTTGTTTTAGAGTACTCCAATTAGCAGCCCCATTACCACTAAAAGGAATGAAGTCATTAGCATTTATGGTTTGTAAATGGCACCCAGAATTATGTTGCACGAAGCACAATTTCACATCATTCTGGGTTCATTTGTGTGAAAACAAGGTCCAATCAGGCTGAAACGTTACAGGAAGGTAGAATCTATTTAGTTGTAAGTGATCTGAACGTTTCATGATGATAGCACTTTCCTAAGGGGGTCAAACCATGTCCCAAAGGTCACCGGGCCTGGTGTCACTTTAAAGAAGTAGTCCAGTTACACATTCGTGGGCTTATAACTTGGCTTCTGAATGTCCTAGAGAGATCAGGTTTGTTTTAATGTACTCCAATCAACAGCCCCTACAACCACAAAAAGGAATGGAGTCATTAGCATTTATGGTTTGTAAATGGCACCCAGAATTATGTTGCACGAAGCACAATTTCACATCATTCTGGGTTCATTTGTGTGAAAACAAGGTCCAATCAGGCTGAAACGTTACAGGAAGGTAGAATCTATTTAGTTGTAAGTGATCAGAACGTTTCATGATGATAGCGCTTTCCTAAGGGGATCAAACCATGTCCCAAATTTCACCGGATCTGGTGTCACTTTAAAGAAGTAGTCCAGTTACACATTTGTGGGCTTATAACTTGGCTTCTGAATGTCCTAGAGAGGTCAGGGTTGTTTTAGTGTACTCCAATCAACAGCCCCTACAACCACAAAAAGGAATGGAGTCATTAGCACTTATGGTTTTTAAATGGCACCCAGAATTATGTTGCACGAAGCACAATTTCACATCATTCTGGGTTCATTTGTGTGAAAACAAGGTCCAATCAGGCTGAAACGTTACAGGAAGGTAGAATCTACTGAGTTGTAAGTGATCTGAACGTTTCATGATGATAGCACTTTCCTAAGGGGGTCAAACGATGTCCCAAAGATCACCGGATCTGGTGTCAATTTAAAGAAGTAGTCCAGTTACACATTTGTGGGCTTATAACTTGGCTTCTGAATGTCCTAGAGAGATCAGGTTTGTTTTAGTGTACTCCAATCAACAGCCCCTACAACCACAAAAATGAATGGAGTCATTAGCACTTATGGTTTGTAAATGGCACCCAGAATTATGTTGCACGAAGCACAATTTCACATCATTCTGGGTCCATTTGTGTGAAAACAAGGTCCAATCAGGCTGAAACGCTACAAGAAGGTAGAATCTATTGAGTTGTAAGTGATCTGAACGTTTCAAGATGATCGCACATTCCTATAGGGGGTAAAACCATGTCCCAAAGGTCACCGGGCCTGGTGTCACTTTAAAGAAGTAGTCCAGTTACACCTTTGTGGGCTTATAACTTGGCTTCTGAATGTCCTAGAGACATCAGGTTTGTTTTAGTATACTCCAATCAACAGCCCCTACAACCACAATAAGGAATGGAGTCATTAGCACTTATGGTTTTTAAATGGCACCCAGAATTATGTTGCACGAAGCACAATTTCACATCATTCTGGGTTCATTTGTGTGAAAACAAGGTACAATCAGGCTGAAACGTTACAGGAAGGTAGAATCTATTGAATTGTAAGTGATCTGAACGTTTCATGATGATAGCACTTTCCTAAGGGGGTCAAACCATGTCCCAAATGTCACCGGGCCTGGTGTCACTTTAAAGAAGTAGTCCAGTTACACCTTTGTGGGCTTATAACTTGGCTTCTGAATATCCTAGAGAGGTCAGGTTTGTTTTAGAGTACTCCAATTAGCAGCCCCATTACCACTAAAAGGAATGAAGTCATTAGCATTTATGGTTTGTAAATGGCACCCAGAATTATGTTGCACGAAGCACAATTTCACATCATTCTGGGTTCATTTGTGTGAAAACAAGGTCCAATCAGGCTGAAACGTTACAGGAAGGTAGAATCTATTTAGTTGTAAGTGATCTGAACGTTTCATGATGATAGCACTTTCCTAAGGGGGTCAAACCATGTCCCAAAGGTCACCGGGCCTGGTGTCACTTTAAAGAAGTAGTCCAGTTACACATTCGTGGGCTTATAACTTGGCTTCTGAATGTCCTAGAGAGATCAGGTTTGTTTTAATGTACTCCAATCAACAGCCCCTACAACCACAAAAAGGAATGGAGTCATTAGCATTTATGGTTTGTAAATGGCACCCAGAATTATGTTGCACGAAGCACAATTTCACATCATTCTGGGTTCATTTGTGTGAAAACAAGGTCCAATCAGGCTGAAACGTTACAGGAAGGTAGAATCTATTTAGTTGTAAGTGATCAGAACGTTTCATGATGATAGCGCTTTCCTAAGGGGATCAAACCATGTCCCAAAGGTCACCGGATCTGGTGTCAATTTAAAGAAGTAGTCCAGTTACACATTTGTGGGCTTATAACTTGGCTTCTGAATGTCCTAGAGAGATCAGGTTTGTTTTAATGTACTCCAATCAACAGCCCCTACAACCACAAAAAGGAATGGAGATATTAGCACTTATGGTTTGTAAATGGCACCCAGAATTATGTTGCACGAAGCACAATTTCACATCATTCTGGGTTCATTTGTGTGAAAACAAGGTCCAATCAGGCTGAAACGTTACAGGAAGGTAGAATCTATTGAGTTGCAAGTGATCTGAACGTTTCATGATGATAGCACTTTCCTAAGGGGGTCAAACCATGTCCCAAAAGTCACCGGATCTGGTGTCAATTTAAAGAAGTCGTCCAGTTACACATTTGTGGGCTTATAACTTGGCTTCTGAATGTCCTAGAGAGATCAGGTTTGTTTTAGTGTACTCCAATCAA
Organism: Nothobranchius furzeri; assembly: GCF_043380555.1. Lineage (NCBI taxonomy): Eukaryota > Metazoa > Chordata > Actinopteri > Cyprinodontiformes > Nothobranchiidae > Nothobranchius > Nothobranchius furzeri. The sequence goes on from NC_091753.1 coordinate 813,956, forward strand.
CAGCCCCTACAACCACAAAAAGGAATGGAGTCATTAGCACTTAAGGTTTGTAAATGGCACCCAGAATTATGTTGCACGAAGCACAATTTCACATCATTCTGGGTTCATTTGTGTGAAAACAAGGTCCAATCAGGCTGAAACGTTACAGGAAGGTAGAATCTATTGAGTTGTAAGTGATCTGAATGTTTCATGATGATAGCACTTTCCTAAGGGGGTCAAACCATGTCCCAACGGTCACCGGATCTGGTGTCAATTTAAAGTAGTAGTCCAGTTACACATTTGTGGGCTTATAACTTGTCTTCTGAATGTCCTAGAGAGATCAGGTTTGTTTTAATGTACTCCAATCAACAGCCCCTACAACCACAAAAAGGAATGGAGTCATTAGCACTTATGGTTTGTAAATGGCACCCAGAATTATGTTGCACGAAGCACAATTTCACATCATTCTGGGTCCATTTGTGTGAAAACAAGGTCCAATCAGGCTGAAACTCTACAAGGAGGTAGAATCTATTGAGTTGTAAGTGATCTGAATGTTTCAAGATGATCGCACATTCTTATAGGGGGTAAAACCATGTCCCAAAGGTCACCGGGCCTGGTGTCACTTTAAAGAAGTTGTCCAGTTAAACCTTTGTGGGCTTATAACTTGGCGTCTGAATGACCTAGAGAGGTCAAGTTTGTTTTAGTGTACTCCAATCAACAGCCCCTACAATCACAAAAAGGAATGGAGTCATTAGCACTTATGGTTTGTAAATGGCACCCAGAATTATGTTGCACGAAGCACAATTTCACATCATTCTGGGTTCATTTGTGTGAAAACAAGGTCCAATCAGGCAGAAACGTTACAGGAAGGTAGAATCTATTGAGTTGTAAGTGATCTGAACGGTTCATGATGATAGCACTTTCCTAAGGGGGTCAAACCATGTCCCAAAGGTCACCGGATCTGGTGTCAATTTAAAGAAGTAGTCCAGTTACACATTTGTGGGCTTATAACTTGGCTTCTGAATGTCCTAGAGAGATCAGGTTTATTTTAGTGTACTCCAATCAACAGCCCCTACAACCACAAAAAGGAATGGAGTCATTAGCACTTATGGTTTTTAAATGGCACCCAGAATTATGTTGCACGAAGCACAATTTCACATCATTCTGGGTCCATTTGTGTGAAAACAAGGTCCAATCAGGCTGAAACGTTACAGGAAGGTAGAATCTATTGAGTCCATTTACAAACCATAAGTGCTAATGACTCCATCCCTTTTTGTGGTTGTAGGGGCTGTTGATTGGAGTACACTAAAACAAACCTGATCTCTCTAGGACATTCAGAAGCCAAGTTATAAGCCCACAAATGTGTAACTGGACTACTTCTTTAAATTGACACCAGATCCGGTGACTTTTGGGACATGGTTTGACCCCCTTAGGAAAGTGCTATCATCATGAAACGTTCAGATCACTTGCAACTCAATAGATTCTACCATCCTGTAACGTTTCAGCCTGATTAGACCTTGTTTTCACACAAATGAACCCAGAATGATGTGAAATTGTGCTTCGTGCAACATAATTCTGGGTGCCATTTAAAAACCATGAGTGCTAATGACTCCATTCCTTTTTTGGGGTAATGGGGGCTGTTAATTGGAGTACGCTAAAACAAACCTGATCTCTCTAGAGCCCTTTTCAGACTGACATTCTGGAACATTTGTGGACAATTCAATCCGGTTTTTAACTGGAACTGTGTTTTCAGACACACCACTTTTGTACCGGAACTTGTCCTTTCGGCTGCGTTCACACAGCAGGGAAAAGTTCCAGATGTCTGACGGCGGCGGGGTGGTGGTGGGGGGAGAGAGAATTGGACTCATGTTAAGAAGAAGAAGAAGAAGAAAACATCATTTCTATAGCGCCTCTCAAGATAAAAATCACGAGGCGCTTAAGCATAATTCTGCGCACACGAAGACGCATAAGAGACCTGGATGATGAAGCTCAATGGTTAAAGGAATCACTGAAGCGGTGTGAAGCGCTCCATCGCGCGTCTAGGAGGTACCGTAGGAGGCGAGCTGCCGTGGTTCGCCGCATGCTACAGCAGCGAGCTATAGGTGCGCACGGCATCCCCCGGTCCCCTCCTCCTCCCCGTCCCTCTTGTCCGGAACTTTACCTCACCAGTCTGAAGCAGCCACCCTGTCCGTAACAAGTCCGGACCTGTTACTAGGGGCTTCGTCCGGATAAATTCCGGAACACATTATCCGGATGTTTGTATTCAGACAGAAAGGTCTTCAGGACAGATTCCGGAACATTTCCGTTTTTCATGGCCTGTCTGAAGGGGGCTTCTGACATTCAGAAGCCAAGTTATAAGCCCACAAATGTGTAACTGGACTACTTCTTTAAATTGACACCAGTTCCGGTGACCTTTGGGACATGGTTTGACCCCATTAGGAAAGTGCTATCATCATGAAACGTTCAGATCACTTACAACTCAGTAGATTCTACCTTCCTGTAACGTTTCAGCCTGATTGGACCTTGTTTTCACACAAATGAACTCAGAATGATGTGACATTGTGCTTCGTGCAACATAATTCTGGGTGCCATTTACAAACCATAAGTGCTAATATCTCCATTCCTTTTTGTGGTTGTAGGGGCTGTTGATTGGAGTACATTAAAACAAACCTGATCTCTCTAGGACATTCAGAAGCCAAGTTATAAGCCCACAAATGTGTAACTGGACTACTTCTTTAAAGTGACACCAGGCCCGGTGACCTTTGGGAAATGGTTTTACCCCCTATAGGAATGTGCGATCATCTTGAAAAGTTCAGATCACTTACAACTCAATAGATTCTACCTTCTTGTAGCGTTTCAGCCTGATTGGACCTTGTTTTCACACAAATGGACCCAGAATGATGTGAAATTGTGCATCGTGCAACATAATTCTGGGTGCCATTTACAAACCATAAGTGCTAATGACTCCATTCCTTTTTGTGTTTGTAGGGGCTCTTGATTGGAGTACATTAAAACAAACCTGATCTCTCTAGGACATTCAGAAGCCAAGTTATAAGCCCACAAATGTGTAACTGGACTACTTCTTTAAATTGACACCAGATCCGGTGACCTTTGGGACATGGTTTGGCCCCCTTAGGAAAGTGCTATCATCATGAAACGTTCAGATCACTTACAACTCAATACATTCTACCTTCCTGTAACGTTTCAGCCTGATTGGACCTTGTTTTCACACAAATGAACCCAGAATGATGTGAAATTGTGCTTCGTGCAACATAATTCTGGGTGCCATTTACATACCATAAGTGTTAATGACTCCATTCCTTTTTGTGGTTGTAGGGGCTGTTGATTGGAGTACATTAAAACAAACCTGATATCTCTAGGACATTCAGAAGCCAAGTTATAAGCCCACAAATGTGTAACTGGACTACTTCTTTAAATTGACACCAGATCCGGTGACCTTTGCGACATGGTTTGACCCCCTTAGGAAAGTGCTATCATCATGAAACGTTCAGATCACTTACAACTAAATAGATTCTACCTTCCTGTATTGTTTCAGCCTGATTGGACCTTGTTTTCACACAAATGAACCCAGAATGATGTGAAATTGTGCTTCGTGCAACATAATTCTGGGTGCCATTTAAAAACCATAAGTGCTAATGACTCCATTCCTTTTTGTGGTTGTAGGGGCTGTTGATTGGAGTATACTAAAACAAACCTGATCTCTCTAGGACATTCAGAAGCCAAGTTATAAGCCCACAAAGGTGTAACTGGACTAATTCTTTAAATTGACACCAGATCCGGTGACCTTTGGGACATGGTTTGACCCCCTTAGGAAAGTGCTATCATCATGAAACGTTCAGATCACTTACAACTCAATAGATTCTACCTTCCTGTAACATTTCAGCCTGATTGGACCTTGTTTTCACACAAATGAACCCAGAATGATGTGAAATTGTGCTTCGTGCAACATAATTCTGGGTGCCATTTAAAAACCATAAGTGCTAATGACTCCATTCCTTTTTGTGGTTGTAGGGGCTGTTGGTTGGAGTACATTAAAACAAACCTGATCTCTCTAGGACATTCAGAAGCCAAGTTATAAGCCCACAAATGTGTAACTGGACTACTTCTTTAAATTGACACCAGATCCGGTGACCTTTGGGACATGGTTTGACCCCCTTAGGAAAGTGCTATCATCATGAAACGTTCAGATCACTTACAACTCAATAGATTCTATCTTCCTGTAACGTTTCTGCCTGATTGGACCTTATTTTCACACAAATGAACCCAGAATGATGTGAAATTGTGCTTCGTGCAGCATAATTCTGGGTGCCATTTAAGAACCATAAGTGCTAATGACTCCATTCCTTTTTGAGGTTGTAGGGGATGTTGATTGGAGTACACTAAAACAAACCTAACCTCTCTAGGACATTCAGAAGCCAAGTTATAAGCCCACAAAGGTGTAACTGGACTACTTCTTTAAAGTGACACCAGGCCCGGTGACCTTTGGGACATGGTTTGACCCCCTATAGGAATGTGCGATCATCTTGAAACGTTCAGATCACTTACAACTGAATAGATTCTACCTTCTTGTAGCGTTTCAGCCTGATTAGACCTTGTTTTCACACAAATGGACCCAGAATGATGTGAAATTGTGCTTCGTGCAACATGATTCTGGGTGCCATTTACAAACCATAAGGGCTAATGACTCCATTCCTTTTTGTGGTTGTATGGGCTGTTGATTGGAGTACATTAAAACAAACCTGACCTCTCTAGGACTTTCAGAAGCCAAGTTATAAGCCCCCAAATGTGTAACTGGACTACTTCTTTAAATTGACACCAGATCCGGTGACCTTTGGGACATGGTTTGACCCCCTTAGGAAAGTGCTATCATCATGAAACGTTCAGATCACTTACAACTCAATAGATTCTACCTTCCTGTAACGTTTCAGCCTGATTGTACCTTGTTTTCACACAAATGGACCCAGAATGATGTGAAATTGTGCTTCGTGCAACATAATTCTGGGTGTCATTTACAAACCATAAGTGCTAATGACTCCATTCCTTTTTGTGGTTGTGGGGGCTGTTGATTGGAGAACACTAAAACAAACCTAACTCTCTAGGACATTCAGAAGCCAAGTTAAAAGCTAACAAAGGTGTAACTGGACTACTACTTTAAAGTGACACCAGGCCCGGTGACCTTTGGGACATGGTTTTACCCCCTATAGGAATGTGCGATCATCTTGAAACGTTCAGATCACTTACAACTCAATAGATTCTACCTTCTTGTAACGTATCAGCCTGATTGGACCTTGTTTTCACACAAATGGACCCAGAATGATGTGAAATTGTGCTTCGTGCAACATAATTCTGGGTGCCATTTACAAACCATAAGTGCTAATGACTCCATTCCTTTTTGTGGTTGTAGGGGCTGTTGATTGGAGTACACTAAAACAAACCTGACCTCTCTAGGACATTCAGAAGCCAAGTTATAAGCCCACAAAGGTGTAACTGGACTACTTCTTTAAAGTGACACCAGGCCCGGTGACCTTTGGGACATGGTTTGACCCCCTATGGGAATGTGAGATCATCATGAAACGTTCAGATCACTTACAACTCAATAGATTCTACCTTCTTGTAACGTTTCAGCCTGATTGGACCTTGTTTTCACACAAATGGACCCAGAATGATGTGAAATTGTGCTTCGTGCAACATAATTCTGGGTGCCATTTACAAACCATAAGTGCTAATGACTCCATTCCTTTTGTGGTTGTAGGGGCTGTTGATTGGAGTACACTAAAACAAACCTGATCTCTCTAGGACATTCAGAAGCCAAGTTATAAGCCCACAAATGTGTAACTGGACTACTTCTTTAAATTGACACCAGATCCGGTGACCTTTGGGACATGGTTTGACCCCCTTAGGAAAGTGCTATCATCATGAAACGTTCAGATCACTTGCAACTCAATAGAGTCTACCTTCCTGTAAAGTTTCAGCCTGATTGGACCTTGTTTTCACACAAATGAACCCACATTGATGTGAAATTGTGCTTCGTGCAACATAATTCTGGGTGCCATTTACAAACCATAAGTGCTAATGACTCCATTCCTTTTTGTGGTTGTAGGGGCTTTGATTGGAGTACACTAAAACAAACCTAACCTCTCTAGGACATTCAGAAGCCAAGTTATAAGCCCACAAAGGTGTAACTGGACTACTTCTTTAAAGTGACACCAGGCCCGGTGACCTTTGGGAAATGGTTTTACCCCCTATAGGAATGTGCGATCATCTTGAAACGTTCAGATCACTTACAACTCAATAGATTCTACCTTCTTGTAGCGTTTCAGCCTGATTGGACCTTGTTTTCACACAAATGGACCCAGAATGATGTGAAATTGTGCATCGTGCAACATAATTCTGGGTGCCATTTACAAACCATAAGTGCTAATGACTCCATTCCTTTTTGTGATGTTAGGGTCTCTTGATTGGAGTACATTAAAACAAACCTGATCTCTCTAGGACATTCAGAAGCCAAGTTATAAGCCCACAAATGTGTAACTGGACTACTTCTTTAAATTGACACCAGATCCGGTGACCTTTGGGACATGGTTTGACCCCCTTAGAAAAGTGCTATCATCATGAAACGTTCAGATCACTTACAACTCAATAGATTCTACCTTCCTGTAACGTTTCAGCCTGATTGGACCTTGTTTTCACACAAATGAACCCAGAATGATGTGAAATTGTGCTTCGTGCAACATAATTCTGGGTGCCATTTAAAAACCATAAGTGCTAATGACTCCATTCCTTTTTGAGGTTGTAGGGGCTGTTGACTGGAGTACACTAAAACAAACCTGATCTCTCTAGGACATTCAGAAGCCAAGTTATAAGCCCACACACAAAGATGTAACTGGACTACTTCTTTAAAGTGACACCAGGCCCGGTGACGTTTGGGAAATGGTTTTACCCCCTATAGGAATGTGCGATCATCTTGAAAAGTTCAGATCACTTACAACTCAATAGATTCTACCTTCATGTAGCATTTCAGCCTGATTGGACCTTGTTTTCACACAAATGGACCCAGAATGATGTGAAATTGTGCATCGTGCAACATAATTCTGGGTGCCATTTACAAACCATAAGTGCTAATGACTCCATTCCTTTTTGTGTTTGTAGGGGCTCTTGATTGGAGTACATTAAAACAAACCTGATCTCTCTAGGACATTCAGAAGCCAAGTTATAAGCCCACAAATGTGTAACTGGACTACTTCTTTAAATTGACACCAGATCCGGTGACCTTTGGGACATGGTTTGACCCCCTTAGGAAAGTGCTATCATCATGAAACGTTCAGATCACTTACGACTCAATACATTCTACCTTCCTGTAACGTTTCAGCCTGATTGGACCTTGTTTTCACACAAATGAACCCAGAATGATGTGAAATTGTGCTTCGTGCAACATAATTCTGGGTGCCATTTACATACCATAAGTGTTAATGACTCCATTCCTTTTTGTGGTTGTAGGGGCTGTTGATTGGAGTACATTAAAACAAACCTGATATCTCTAGGACATTCAGAAGCCAAGTTATAAGCCCACAAATGTGTAACTGGACTACTTCTTTAAATTGACACCAGATCCGGTGACCTTTGCGACATGGTTTGACCCCCTTAGGAAAGTGCTATCATCATGAAACGTTCAGATCACTTACAACTAAATAGATTCTACCTTCCTGTAACGTTTCAGCCTGATTGGACCTTGTTATCACACAAATGAACCCAGAATGATGTGAAATTGTGCTTCGTGCAACATAATTCTGGGTGCCATTTACAAACCATAAATGCTAATGACTCCATTCCTTTTTGTGGTTGTAGGGGCTGTTGATTGGAGTACATTAAAACAAACCTGATCTCTCTAGGACATTCAGAAGCCAAGTTATAAGCCCACAAATTTGTAACTGGACTACTTCTTTAAATTGACACCAGATCCGGTGACCTTTGGGACATGGTTTGATCCCCTTAGGAAAGTGCTATCATCATGAAACGTTCAGATCACTTACAACTCAATAGATTCTACCTTCCTGTAACGTTTCAGCCTGATTGGACCTTGTTTTCACACAAATGGACCCAGAATGATGTGAAATTGTGCTTCGTGCAACATAATTCTGGGTGCCATTTAAAAACCATAAGTGCTAATGACTCCATTCCTTTTTGTGGTTGTAGGGGCTGTTGATTGGAGTATACTAAAACAAACCTGATCTCTCTAGGACATTCAGAAGCCAAGTTATAAGCCCACAAAGGTGTAACTGGACTAATTCTTTAAATTGACACCAGATCCGGTGACCTTTGGGACATGGTTTGACCCCCTTAGGAAAGTGCTATCATCATGAAACGTTCAGATCACTTACAACTCAATAGATTCTACCTTCCTGTAACATTTCAGCCTGATTGGACCTTGTTTTCACACAAATGAACCCAGAATGATGTGAAATTGTGCTTCGTGCAACATAATTCTGGGTGCCATTTAAAAACCATAAGTGCTAATGACTCCATTCCTTTTTGTGGTTGTAGGGGCTGTTGGTTGGAGTACATTAAAACAAACCTGATCTCTCTAGGACATTCAGAAGCCAAGTTATAAGCCCACAAATTAGTAACTGGACTACTTCTTTAAATTGACACCAGATCCGGTGACCTTTGGGACATGGTTTGACCCCCTTAGGAAAGTGCTATCATCATGAAACGTTCAGATCACTTACAACTCAATAGATTCTATCTTCCTGTAACGTTTCAGCCTGATTGGACCTTATTTTCACACAAATGAACCCAGAATGATGTGAAATTGTGCTTCGTGCAGCATAATTCTGGGTGCCATTTAAGAACCATAAGTGCTAATGACTCCATTCCTTTTTGAGGTTGTAGGGGATGTTGATTGGAGTACACTAAAACAAACCTAACCTCTCTAGGACATTCAGAAGCCAAGTTATAAGCCCACAAAGGTGTAACTGGACTACTTCTTTAAAGTGACACCAGGCCCGGTGACCTTTGGGTCATGGTTTGACCCCCTATAGGAATGTGCGATCATCTTGAAACGTTCAGATCACTTACAACTGAATAGATTCTACCTTCTTGTAGCGTTTCAGCCTGATTGGACCTTGTTTTCACACAAATGGACCCAGAATGATGTGAAATTGTGCTTCGTGCAACATGATTCTGGGTGCCATTTACAAACCATAAGTGCTAATGACTCCATTCCTTTTTGTGGTTGTGGGGGCTGTTGATTGGAGAACACTAAAACAAACCTAACCTCTCTAGGACATTCAGAAGCCAAGTTAAAAGCCAACAAAGGTGTAACTGGACTACTTCTTTAAAGTGACACCAGGCCCGGTGACCTTTGGGACATGGTTTTACCCCCTATAGGAATGTGCGATCATATTGAAACGTTCAGATCACTTACAACTCAATAGACTCTACCTTCTTGTAGCGTTTCAGCCTGATTGGACCTTGTTTTCACACAAATGGACCCAGAATGATGTGAAATTGTGCTTCGTGCAACATAATTCTGGATGCCATTTACAAACCATAAGTGCTAATGACTCCATTCCTTTTTGTGGTTGTAGGGGCTGTTGATTGGAGTACACTAAAACAAACCTGATCTCTCTAGGACATTCAGAAGCCAAGTTATAAGCCCACAAATGTGTAACTGGACTACTTCTTTAAATTGACACCAGATCCGGTGACCTTTGCGACATGGTTTGACCCCCTTAGGAAAGTGCTATCATCATGAAACGTTCAGATCACTTACAACTCAATAGATTCTACCTTCCTGTAACGTTTCAGCCTGATTGGACCTTGTTTTCACACAAATGGACCCAGAATGATGTGAAATTGTGCTTCGTGCAACATAATTCTGGGTGCCATTTAAAAACCATAAGTGCTAATGACTCCATTCCTTTTTCTGGTTGTAGGGGCTGTTGATTGGAGTATACTAAAACAAACCTGATCTCTCTAGGACATTCAGAAGCCAAGTTATAAGCCCACAAAGGTGTAACTGGACTAATTCTTTAAATTGACACCAGATCCGGTGACCTTTGGGACATGGTTTGACCCCCTTAGGAAAGTGCTATCATCATGAAACGTTCAGATCACTTACAACTCAATAGATTCTACCTTCCTGTAACATTTCAGCCTGATTGGACCTTGTTTTCACACAAATGAACCCAGAATGATGTGAAATTGTGCTTCGTGCAACATAATTCTGGGTGCCATTTAAAAACCATAAGTGCTAATGACTCCATTCCTTTTTGTGGTTGTAGGGGCTGTTGGTTGGAGTACATTAAAACAAACCTGTCTCTCTAGGACATTCAGAAGCCAAGTTATAAGCCCACAAATGTGTAACTGGACTACTTCTTTAAATTGACACCAGATCCGGTGACCTTTGGGACATGGTTTGACCCCCTTAGGAAAGTGCTATCATCATGAAACGTTCAGATCACTTACAACTCAATAGATTCTATCTTCCTGTAACGTTTCAGCCTGATTGGACCTTATTTTCACACAAATGAACCCAGAATGATGTGAAATTGTGCTTCGTGCAGCATAATTCTGGGTGCCATTTAAGAACCATAAGTGCTAATGACTCCATTCCTTTTTGAGGTTGTAGGGGATGTTGATTGGAGTACACTAAAACAAACCTAACCTCTCTAGGACATTCAGAAGCCAAGTTATAAGCCCACAAAGGTGTAACTGGACTACTTCTTTAAAGTGACACCAGGCCCGGTGACCTTTGGGACATGGTTTGACCCCCTATAGGAATGTGCGATCATCTTGAAACGTTCAGATCACTTACAACTGAATAGATTCTACCTTCTTGTAGCGTTTCAGCCTGATTGGACCTTGTTTTCATACAAATGGACCCAGAATGATGTGAAATTGTGCTTCGTGCAACATGATTCTGGGTTCCATTTACAAACCATAAGTGCTAATGACTCCATTCCTTTTTGTGGTTGTGGGGGCTGTTGATTGGAGAACACTAAAACAAACCTAACCTCTCTAGGACATTCAGAAGCCAAGTTAAAAGCCAACAAAGGTGTAACTGGACTACTTCTTTAAAGTGACACCAGGCCCGGTGACCTTTGGGACATGGTTTTACCCCCTATAGGAATGTGCGATCATCTTGAAACGTTCAGATCACTTACAACTCAATAGACTCTACCTTCTTGTAGCGTTTCAGCCTGATTGGACCTTGTTTTCACACAAATGGACCCAGAATGATGTGAAATTGTGCTTCGTGCAACATAATTCTGGATGCCATTTACAAACCATAAGTGCTAATGACTCCATTCCTTTTTGTGGTTGTAGGGGCTGTTGATTGGAGTACACTAAAACAAACCTGATCTCTCTAGGACATTCAGAAGCCAAGTTATAAGCCCACAAATGTGTAACTGGACTACTTCTTTAAATTGACACCAGATCCGGTGACTTTTGGGACATGGTTTGACCCCCTTAGGAAAGTGCTATCATCATGAAACGTTCAGATCACTTGCAACTCAATAGATTCTACCTTCCTGTAACGTTTCAGCCTGATTGGACCTTGTTTTCACACAAATGAACCCAGAATGATGTGAAATTGTGCTTCGTGCAACATAATTCTGGGTGCCATTTAAAAGCCATAAGTGCTAATGACTCCATTCCTTTATGGGGTAATGGGGGCTGTTAATTGGAGTACGCTAAAACAAACCTGATCTCTCTAGGACATTCAGAAGCCAAGTTATAAGCCCACAAATGTGTAACTGGACTACTTCTTTAAATTGACACCAGATCCGGTGACCTTTGGGACATGGTTTGACCCCCTTAGGAAAGTGCTATCATCATGAAAAGTTCAGATCACTTACAACTCAATAGATTCTACCTTCTTGTAACGTATCAGCCTGATTGGACCTTGTTTTCACACAAATGGACCCAGAATGATGTGAAATTGTGCTTCGTGCAACATAATTCTGGGTGCCATTTACAAACCATAAGTGCTAATGACTCCATTCCTTTTTGTGGTTGTAGGGGCTGTTGATTGGAGTACACTAAAACAAACCTGACCTCTCTAGGACATTCAGAAGCCAAGTTATAAGCCCACAAAGGTGTAACTGGACTACTTCTTTAAAGTGACACCAGGCCCGGTGACCTTTGGGACATGGTTTGACCCCCTATGGGAATGTGAGATCATCATGAAACGTTCAGATCACTTACAACTCAATAGATTCTACCTTCTTGTAACGTTTCAGCCTGATTGGACCTTGTTTTCACACAAATGGACCCAGAATGATGTGAAATTGTGCTTCGTGCAACATAATTCTGGGTGCCATTTACAAACCATAAGTGCTAATGACTCCATTCCTTTATGGGGTAATGGGGGCTGTTAATTGGAGTACGCTAAAACAAACCTGATCTCTCTAGGACATTCAGAAGCCAAGTTATAAGCCCACAAATGTGTAACTGGACTACTTCTTTAAATTTACACCAGATCCGGTGACCTTTGGGACATGGTTTGACCCCCTTAGGAAAGTGCTATCATCATGAAAAGTTCAGATCACTTACAACTCAATAGATTCTACCTTCTTGTAACGTATCAGCCTGATTGGACCTTGTTTTCACACAAATGGACCCAGAATGATGTGAAATTGTGCTTTGTGCAACATAATTCTGGGTGCCATTTACAAACCATAAGTGCTAATGACTCCATTCCTTTTTGTGGTTGTAAGGGCTGTTGATTGGAGTACACTAAAACAAACCTGACCTCTCTAGGACATTCAGAAGCCAAGTTATAAGCCCACAAAGGTGTAACTGGACTACTTCTTTAAAGTGACAACAGGCCCGGTGACCTTTGGGACATGGTTTGACCCCCTATGGGAATGTGAGATCATCATGAAACGTTCAGATCACTTACAACTCAATAGATTCTACCTTCTTGTAACGTATCAGCCTGATTGGACCTTGTTTTCACACAAATGGACCCAGAATGATGTGAAATTGTGCTTCGTGCAACATAATTCTGGGTGCCATTTACAAACCATAAGTGCTAATGACTCCATTCCTTTTTGTGGTTGTAGGGGCTGTTGATTGGAGTATACTAAAACAAACCTGATCTCTCTAGGACATTCAGAAGCCAAGTTATAAGCCCTCAAATGTTTAACTGGACTACTTCTTTAAATTGACACCAGATCCGGTGACCTTTGGGACATGGTTTGACCCCCTTTGGAAAGTGCTATCATCATGAAACGTTCAGATCACTTACAACTCAATAGAGTCTACCTTCCTGTAAAGTTTCAGCCTGATTGGACCTTGTTTTCACACAAATGAACCCACAATGATGTGAAATTGTGCTTCGTGCAACATAATTCTGGGTGCCATTTACAAACCATAAGTGCTAATGACTCCATTCCTTTTTGTGGTTGTAGGGGCTTTGATTGGAGTACACTAAAACAAACCTAACCTCTCTAGGACATTCAGAAGCCAAGTTATAAGCCCACAAAGGTGTAACTGGACTACTTCTTTAAAGTGACACCAGGCCCGGTGACCTTTGGGAAATGGTTTTACCCCCTATAGGAATGTGCGATCATCTTGAAACGTTCAGATCACTTACAACTCAATAGATTCTACCTTCTTGTAGCGTTTCAGCCTGATTGGACCTTGTTTTCACACAAATGGACCCAGAATGATGTGAAATTGTGCATCGTGCAACATAATTCTGGGTGCCATTTACAAACCATAAGTCCTAATGACTCCATTCCTTTTTGTGATGTTAGGGTCTCTTGATTGGAGTACATTAAAACAAACCTGATCTCTCTAGGACATTCAGAAGCCAAGTTATAAGCCCACAAATGTGTAACTGGACTACTTCTTTAAATTGACACCAGATCCGGTGACCTTTGGGACATGGTTTGACCCCCTTAGAAAAGTGCTATCATCATGAAACGTTCAGATCACTTACAACTCAATAGATTCTACCTTCCTGTAACGTTTCAGCCTGATTGGACCTTGTTTTCACACAAATGAACCCAGAATGATGTGAAATTGTGCTTCGTGCAACATAATTCTGGGTGCCATTTAAAAACCATAAGTGCTAATGACTGCATTCCTTTTTGTGGTTGTAGGGGCTGTTTGTTGGAGTACATTAAAACAAACCTGATCTCTCTAGGACATTCAGAAGCCAAGTTATAAGCCCACAAATGTGTAACTGGACTACTTCTTTAAATTGACACCAGATCCGGTGACCTTTGGGACATGGTTTGACCCCCTTAGGAAAGGGCTATCATCATGAAACGTTCAGATCACTTAAAAACTCAATAGATTCTACCTTCCTGTAACGTTTCAGCCTGATTGGACCTTGTTTTCACACAAATGAACCCAGAATGATGTGAAATTGTGCTTAGTGCAGCATAATTCTGGGTGCCATTTAAAAACCATAAGTGCTAATGACTCCATTCCTTTTTGAGGTAATGGGGGCTGTTACTTGGAGTACTCTTAAACAAACCTGACCTCTCTAGGATATTCAGAAGCCAAGTTATAAGCCCACAAAGGTGTAACTGGACTACTTCTTTAAAGTGACACCAGGCCCGGTGACCTTTGGGACATGGTTTGACCCCCTATAAGAATGTGTGATCATCATGAAATGTTCAGATCAATTACAACTCAATAGATTCTACCTTCTTGTAACGTTTCAGCCTGATTGGACTTTGTTTTCACACAAATGGACCCAGAATGATGTGAAATTGTGCTTCGTGCAACATAATTCTGGGTGCCATTTACAAACCATAAGTGCTAATGACTCCATTCCTTTTTGAGGTTGTAGGGGCTGTTGATTGGAGTACACTAAAACAAACCTGATCTCTCTAGGACATTCAGAAGCCAAGTTATAAGCCCTCAAAGGTGTAATTGGACTACTTCTTTAAAGTGACACCAGGCCCGGTGACCTTTGGGACATGGTTTGACCCCCTATAGGAATGTGCGATCATCATGAAACGTTCAGATCACTTACAACTCAATAGATTCTACCTTCTTGTAACGTTTCAGCCTGATTGAACCTTGTTTTCACACAAATGGACCCAGAATGATGTGAAATTGTGCTTCGTTCAACATAATTCTGGGTGCCATTTACAAACTATAAGTGCTAATGACTCCATTCCTTTTTGTGGTTGTAGGGGCTGTTGGTTGGAGTACATTAAAACAAACCTGATCTCTCTAGGACATTCAGAAGCCAAGTTATAAGCCCACAAATGTGTAACTGGACTACTTCTTTAAATTGACACCAGATCCGGTGACCTTTGGGACATGGTTTGACCCCCTTAGGAAAGTGCTATCATCATGAAACGTTCAGATCACTTACAACTCAATAGATTCTACCTTCCCGTAACGTTTCAGCCGGATTGTACCTTGTTTTCACACAAATGAACCCAGAATGATGTGAAATTGTGCTTCGTGCAAAATAATTCTGGGTGCCATTTACAAACCATAAGTGCTAATGACTCCATTCCTTTTTGTGGTTCTTGGGGCTGTTGATTGGAGTATACTAAAACAAACCTGATCTCTCTAGGACATTCAGAAGCCAAGTTATAAGCCCACAAATGTGTAACTGGACTACTTGTTTAAATTGACACCAGATCCGGTGACCTTTGGGACATGGTTTGACCCCCGTAGGAAAGGGCTATCATCATGAAACGTTCAGATCACTTACAACTCAATAGATTCTACCTTCCTGTAACGTTTCAGCCTGATTGGACCTTGTTTTCACACAAATGAACCCAGAATGATGTGAAATTGTGCTTCGTGCAACATAATTCTGGGTGCCCTTTAAAAACCATAAGTGCTAATGACTCCATTCCTTTTAGTGGTAATGGGGGCTGTTAATTGGAGTACTCTAAAACAAACCTGACCTCTCTAGGATATTCAGAAGCCAAGTTATAAGCCCACAAAGGTGTAACTGGACTACTTCTTTAAAGTGACACCAGGCCCGGTGACCTTTGGGACATGGTTTTACCCCCTATAGGATTGTGTGATCATCATGAAACGTTCAGATCACTTACAACTCAATAGATTCTACCTTCTTGTAACGTTTCAGCCTGATTGGACCTTGTTTTCACACAAATGGACCCAGAATGATGTGAAATTGTGCTTCGTGCAACATAATTCTGGGTGCCATTTACAAACTATAAGTGCTAATGACTCCATTCCTTTTTGTGGTTGTAGGGACTGTTGGTTGGAGTACATTAAAACAAACCTGATCTCTCTAGGACATTCAGAAGCCAAGTTATAAGCCCACAAATGTGTAACTGGACTACTTCTTTAAATTGACACCAGATCCGGTGACCTTTGGGACATGGTTTGACCCCCGTAGGAAAGTGCTATCATCATGAAACGTTCAGATCACTTACAACTCAATAGATTCTACCTTCCTGTAACGTTTCAGCCTGATTGGACCTTGTTTTCACACAAATGAACCCAGAATGATGTGAAATTGTGCTTCGTGCAACATAATTCTGGGTGCCCTTTAAAAACCATAAGTGCTAATGACTCCATTCCTTTTAGTGGTAATGGGGGCTGTTAATTGGAGTACTCTAAAACAAACCTGACCTCTCTAGGATATTCAGAAGCCAAGTTATAAGCCCACAAAGGTGTAACTGGACTACTTCTTTAAAGTGACACCAGGCCCGGTGACCTTTGGGACATGGTTTTACCCCCTTTAGGAATGTGTGATCATCATGAAACGTTCAGATCACTTACATCTCAATAGATTCTACCTTCTTGTAACGTTTCAGCCTGATTGGACCTTGTTTTCACACAAATGGACCCAGAATGATGTGAAATTGTGCTTCGTGCAACATAATTCTGGGTGCCATTTACAAACTATAAGCGCTAATGACTCCATTCCTTTTTGTGGTTGTAGGGACTCTTGGTTGGAGTACATTAAAACAAACCTGATCTCTCTAGGACATTCAGAAGCCAAGTTATAAGCCCACAAAGGTGTAACTGGACTACTTCTTTAAAGTGACACCAGGCCCGGTGACCTTTGGGACATGGTTTGACCCCCTATGGGAATGTGAGATCATCATGAAACGTTCAGATCACTTACAACTCAATAGATTCTACCTTCTTGTAACGTTTCAGCCTGATTGGACCTTGTTTTCACACAAATGGACCCAGAATGATGTGAAATTGTGCTTCGTGCAACATAATTCTGGGTGCCATTTACAAACCATAAGTGCTAATGACTCCATTCCTTTTGTGGTTGTAGGGGCTGTTGATTGGAGTACACTAAAACAAACCTGATCTCTCTAGGACATTCAGAAGCCAAGTTATAAGCCCACAAATGTGTAACTGGACTACTTCTTTAAATTGACACCAGATCCGGTGACCTTTGGGACATGGTTTGACCCCCTTAGGAAAGTGCTATCATCATGAAAAGTTCAGATCACTTACAACTCAATAGATTCTACCTTCTTGTAACGTATCAGCCTGATTGGACCTTGTTTTCACACAAGTGGACCCAGAATGATGTGAAATTGTGCTTCGTGCAACATAATTCTGGGTGCCATTTACAAACCATAAGTGCTAATGACTCAATTCCTTTTTGTGGTTGTAGGGGCTGTTGATTGGAGTATACTAAAACAAACCTGATCTCTCTAGGACATTCAGAAGCCAAGTTATAAGCCCACAAATGTTTAACTGGACTACTTCTTTAAATTGACACCAGATCCGGTGACCTTTGGGACATGGTTTGACCCCCTTAGGAAAGTGCTATCATCATGAAACGTTCAGATCACTTACAACTCAATAGAGTCTACCTTCCTGTAAAGTTTCAGCCTGATTGGACCTTGTTTTCACACAAATGAACCCAGAATGATGTGAAATTGTGCTTCGTGCAACATAATTCTGGGTGCCATTTACAAACCATAAGTGCTAATGACTCCATTCCTTTTTGTGGTTGTAGGGGCTTTGATTGGAGTACACTAAAACAAACCTAACCTCTCTAGGACATTCAGAAGCCAAGTTATAAGCCCACAAAGGTGTCACTGGACTACTTCTTTAAAGTGACACCAGGCCCGGTGACCTTTGGGAAATGGTTTTACCCCCTATAGGAATGTGCGATCATCTTGAAACGTTCAGATCAATTACAACTCAATAGATTCTACCTTCTTGTAGCGTTTCAGCCTGATTGGACCTTGTTTTCACACAAATGGACCCAGAATGATGTGAAATTGTGCATCGTGCAACATAATTCTGGGTGCCATTTACAAACCATAAGTGCTAATGACTCCATTCCTTTTTGTGATGTTAGGGTCTCTTGATTGGAGTACATTAAAACAAACCTGATCTCTCTAGGACATTCAGAAGCCAAGTTATAAGCCCACAAATGTGTAACTGGACTACTTCTTTAAATTGACACCAGATCCGGTGACCTTTGGGACATGGTTTGACCCCCTTAGAAAAGTGCTATCATCATGAAACGTTCAGATCACTTACAACTCAATAGATTCTACCTTCCTGTAACGTTTCAGCCTGATTGGACCTTGTTTTCACACAAATGAACCCAGAATGATGTGAAATTGTGCTTCGTGCAACATAATTCTGGGTGCCATTTAAAAACCATAAGTGCTAATGACTGCATTCCTTTTTGTGGTTGTAGGGGCTGTTTGTTGGAGTACATTAAAACAAACCTGATCTCTCTAGGACATTCAGAAGCCAAGTTATAAGCCCACAAATGTGTAACTGGACTACTTCTTTAAATTGACACCAGATCCGGTGACCTTTGGGACATGGTTTGAACCCCTTAGGAAAGGGCTATCATCATGAAACGTTCAGATCACTTACAACTCAATAGATTCTATCTTCCTGTAACGTTTCAGCCTGATTGGACCTTGTTTTCACACAAATGAACCCAGAATGATGTGAAATTGTGCTTAGTGCAGCATAATTCTGGGTGCCATTTAAAAACCATAAGTGCTAATGACTCCATTCCTTTTTGAGGTAATGGGGGCTGTTACTTGGAGTACTCTAAAACAAACCTGACCTCTCTAGGATATTCAGAAGCCAAGTTATAAGCCCACAAAGGTGTAACTGGACTACTTCTTTAAAGTGACACCAGGCCCGGTGACCTTTGGGACATGGTTTGACCCCCTATAGGAATGTGTGATCATCATGAAATGTTCAGATCAATTACAACTCAATAGATTCTACCTTCTTGTAAAGTTTCAGCCTGATTGGACTTTGTTTTCACACAAATGGACCCAGAATGATGTGAAATTGTGCTTCGTGAAACATAATTCTGGGTGCCATTTAAAAACCATAAGTGCTAATGACTACATTCCTCTTTGAGGTTGTAGGGGCTGTTGATTGGAGTACACTAAAACAAACCTGATCTCTCTAGGACATTCAGAAGCCAAGTTATAAGCCCTCAAAGGTGTAATTGGACTACTTCTTTAAAGTGACACCAGGCCCGGTGACCTTTGGGACATGGTTTGACCCCCTATAGGAATGTGCGATCATCATGAAACGTTCAGATCACTTACAACTCAATAGATTCTACCTTCTTGTAACGTTTCAGCCTGATTGAACCTTGTTTTCACACAAATGGACCCAGAATGATGTGAAATTGTGCTTCGTTCAACATAATTCTGGGTGCCATTTACAAACTATAAGTGCTAATGACTCCATTCCTTTTTGTGGTTGTAGGGGCTGTTGGTTGGAGTACATTAAAACAAACCTGATCTCTCTAGGACATTCAGAAGCCAAGTTATAAGCCCACAAATGTGTAACTGGACTACTTCTTTAAATTGACACCAGATCCGGTGACCTTTGGGACATGGTTTGACCCCCTTAGGAAAGTGCTATCATCATGAAACGTTCAGATCACTTACAACTCAATAGATTCTACCTTCCTGTAACGTTTCAGCCTGATTGTACCTTGTTTTCACACAAATGAACCCAGAATGATGTGAAATTGTGCTTCGTGCAAAATAATTCTGGGTGCCATTTACAAACCATAAGTGCTAATGACTCCATTCCTTTTTGTGGTTCTTGGGGCTGTTGATTGGAGTATACTAAAACAAACCTGATCTCTCTAGGACATTCAGAAGCCAAGTTATAAGCCCACAAATGTGTAACTGGACTACTTGTTTAAATTGACACCAGATCCGGTGACCTTTGGGACATGGTTTGACCCCCGTAGGAAAGGGCTATCATCATGAAACGTTCAGATCACTTACAACTCAATAGATTCTACCTTCCTGTAACGTTTCAGCCTGATTGGACCTTGTTTTCACACAAATGAACCCAGAATGATGTGAAATTGTGCTTCGTGCAACATAATTCTGGGTGCCCTTTAAAAACCATTAGTGCTAATGACTCCATTCCTTTTAGTGGTAATGGGGGCTGTTAATTGGAGTACTCTAAAACAAACCTGACCTCTCTAGGATATTCAGAAGCCAAGTTATAAGCCCACAAAGGTGTAACTGGACTACTTCTTTAAAGTGACACCAGGCCCGGTGACCTTTGGGACATGGTTTTACCCCCTATAGGATTGTGTGATCATCATGAAACGTTCAGATCACTTACAACTCAATAGATTCTACCTTCTTGTAACGTTTCAGCCTGATTGGACCTTGTTTTCACACAAATGGACCCAGAATGATGTGAAATTGTGCTTCGTGCAACATAATTCTGGGTGCCATTTACAAACTATAAGTGCTAATGACTCCATTCCTTTTTGTGGTTGTAGGGACTGTTGGTTGGAGTACATTAAAACAAACCTGATCTCTCTAGGACATTCAGAAGCCAAGTTATAAGCCCACAAATGTGTAACTGGACTACTTCTTTAAATTGACACCAGATCCGGTGACCTTTGGGACATGGTTTGACCCCTGTAGGAAAGTGCTATCATCATGAAACGTTCAGATCACTTACAACTCAATAGATTCTACCTTCCTGTAACGTTTCAGCCTGATTGGACCTTGTTTTCACACAAATGAACCCAGAATGATGTGAAATTGTGCTTCGTGCAACATAATTCTGGGTGCCCTTTAAAAACCATAAGTGCTAATGACTCCATTCCTTTTAGTGGTAATGGGGGCTGTTAATTGGAGTACTCTAAAACAAACCTGACCTCTCTAGGATATTCAGAAGCCAAGTTATAAGCCCACAAAGGTGTAACTGGACTACTTCTTTAAAGTGACACCAGGCCCGGTGACCTTTGGGACATGGTTTTACCCCCTTTAGGAATGTGTGATCATCATGAAACGTTCAGATCACTTACAACTCAATAGATTCTACCTTCTTGTAACGTTTCACCCTGATTGGACCTTGTTTTCACACAAATGGACCCAGAATGATGTGAAATTGTGCTTCGTGCAACATAATTCTGGGTGCCATTTACAAACTATAAGTGCTAATGACTCCATTCCTTTTTGTGGTTGTAGGGACTCTTGGTTGGAGTACATTAAAACAAACCTGATCTCTCTAGGACATTCAGAAGCCAAGTTATAAGCCCACAAATGTGTAACTGGACTACTTCTTTAAATTGACACCAGATCCGGTGACCTTTGGGACATGGTTTGACCCCCTTAGGAAAGTGCTATCATCATGAAACGTTCAGATCACTAACAACTCAATAGATTCTACCTTCCTGTAACGTTTCAGCCTGATTGGACCTTGTTTTCACACAAATGGACCCAGAATGATGTGAAATTGTGCTTCGTGCAACATAATTCTGGGTGCCATTTACAAACCATAAGTGCTAATGACTCCATTCCTTTTTGTGGTTGTAGGGGCTGTTGATTGGAGTATACTAAAACAAACCTGATCTCTCTAGGACATTCAGAAGCCAAGTTATAAGCCCACAAATGTGTAAAGGGACTACTTCTTTAAAGTGACACCAGATCCGGTGACCTTTGGGACATGGTTTGACCCCCTTAGGAAAGGGCTATCATCATGAAACGTTCAGATCACTTACAACTCAATAGATTCTACCTTCCTGTAACGTTTCAGCCTGATTGGACCTTGTTTTCACACAAATGAACCCAGAATGATGTGAAATTGTGCTTCGTGCAACATAATTCTGGGTGCCATTTAAAAACCATAAGTGCTAATGACTCCATTCCTTTTAGTGGTAATGGGGGATGTTAATTGGAGTACTCTAAAACAAACCTGACCTCTCTAGGATAATCAGAAGGCAAGTTATAAGCCCACAAAGGTGTAACTGGACTACTTCTTTAAAGTGACACCAGGCCCGGTGACCTTTGGGACATGGTTTTACCCCCTATAGGAATGTGCGATCATCTTGAAATGTTCAGATCACTTACAACTCAATAGATTCTACCTTCTTGTAACGTTTCAGCCTGATTGGACCTTGTTTTCACACAAATGGACCCAGAATGATGTGAAATTGTGCTTCGTGCAACATGATTCTGGGTGCCATTTACAAACCATAAGTGCTAATGACGCCATTCCTTTTTGTGGTTGTAGGGGCTGTTGATTGGAGTATACTAAAATAAACCTGATCTCTCTAGGACATTCAGAAGCCAAGTTATAAGCCCACAAATGTGTAACTGGACTACTTTTTTAAATTGACACCAGATCCGGTGACCTTTGGGACATGGTTTGACCCCCTTAGGAAAGTGCTATCATCATGAAACGTTCAGCTCACTTACAACTCAATAGATTCTACCTTCCTGTAACGTTTCAGCCTGATTGTACCTTGTTTTCACACAAATGAACCCAGAATTATGTGAAATTGTGCTTCGTGCAACATAATTCTGGGTGTCATTTACAAACCATAAGTGCTAATGACTCCATTCCTTTTTGTGGTTGTAGGGGCTGTTGATTGGAGTATACTAAAACAAACCTGATCTCTCTAGGACTTCAGAAGCCAAGTTATAAGCCCACAAATGTGTAACTGGACTACTTCTTTAAAGTGACACCAGGCCCGGTGACCTTTGGGACATGGTTTTACCCCCTATAGGAATGTGCAATCATCTTGAAATGTTCAGATCACTTACTACTCAATAGATTCTACCTTCTTGTAACGTTTCAGCCTGATTGGACCTTGTTTTCACACAAATGGACCCAGAATGATGTGAAATTGTGCTTCGTGCAACATAATTCTGGGTGCCATTTACAAACCATAAGTGCTAATGACTCCATTGCTTTTTGTGGTTGTAGGGGCTGTTGATTGGAGTATACTAAAACAAACCGGATCTCTCTAGGACATTCAGAAGCCAAGTTATAAGCCCACAAATGTGTAACTGGACTACTTCTTTAAATAGACACCAGATCCGGTGACCTTTGGGACATGGTTTGACCCCCTTAGGAAAGTGCTATCATCATGAAACGTTCAGATAACTTACAACTCAATAGATTCTACCTTCCTGTAACGTTTCAGCCTGATTGGACCTTGTTTTCACACAAATGAACCCAGAATGATGTGAAATTGTGCTTCGTGCAACATAATTCTGGGTGCCATTTAAAAACCATAAGTGCTAATGACTCCATTCCTTTTTGTGGTTGTAGGGGCTGTTGATTGGAGTATACTAAAACAAACCTGATCTCTCTAGGACATTCAGAAGCCAAGTTATAAGCCCACAAATGTGTAACTGGACTACTTCTTTAAATTGACACCAGATCCGGTGACCTTTGGGACATGGTTTGACCCCTTAGGAAAGTGCTATCATCATGAAACGTTCAGATCACTTACAACTCATTAGATTCTACCTTCCTGTAACGTTTCAGCCTGATTGGACCTTGTTTTCACACAAATGAACCCAGAATGATGTGAAATTATAATTCGTGCAACATAATTCTGGGTGCCATTTAAAAACCATAAGTGCTAATGACTCCATTCCTTTTAGTGGTAATGGGGGCTGTTAATTGGAGTACTCTAAAAAAACCTGACCTCTCTAGGATATTCAGAAGCCAAGTTATAAGCCCACAAATGTGTAACTGGACTACTTCTTTAAATTGACACCAGATCCGGTGACCTTTGGGACATGGTTTTACCCCCTATAGGAATGTGCGATCATCTTGAAATGTTCAGATCACTTACAACTCAATAGATTCTACCTTCCTGTAACGTTTCAGCCTGATTGGACCTTGTTTTCACACAAATGAACCCAGAATGATGTCAAATTGTGCTTCGTGCAACATAATTCTGGGTGCCATTTAAAAACCATAAGTGCTAATGACTCCATTCCTTTTTGTGGTTGTAGGGGCTGTTGATTGGAGTATACTAAAACAAACCTGATCTCTCTAGGACATTCAGAAGCCAAGTTATAAGCCCACAAATGTGTAACTGGACTACTTGTTTAAATTGACACCAGATCCGGTGACCTTTGGGACATGGTTTGACCCCCGTAGGAAAGGGCTATCATCATGAAACGTTCAGATCACTTACAACTCAATAGATTCTACCTTCCTGTAACGTTTCAGCCTGATTGGACCTTGTTTTCACACAAATGAACCCAGAATGATGTGAAATTGTGCTTCGTGCAACATAATTCTGGGTGCCCTTTAAAAACCATAAGTGCTAATGACTCCATTCCTTTTAGTGGTAATGGGGGCTGTTAATTGGAGTACTCTAAAACAAACCTGACCTCTCTAGGATATTCAGAAGCCAAGTTATAAGCCCACAAAGGTGTAACTGGACTACTTCTTTAAAGTGACACCAGGCCCGGTGACCTTTGGGACATGGTTTTACCCCCTATAGGATTGTGTGATCATCATGAAACGTTCAGATCACTTACAACTCAATAGATTCTACCTTCTTGTAACGTTTCAGCCTGATTGGACCTTGTTTTCACACAAATGGACCCAGAATGATGTGAAATTGTGCTTCGTGCAACATAATTCTGGGTGCCATTTAAAAACCATAAGTGCTAATGACTCCATTCCTTTTTGTGGTTGTAGGGGCTGTTGATTGGAGTATACTAAAACAAACCTGATCTCTCTAGGACATTCAGAAGCCAAGTTATAAGCCCACAAATGTGTAACTGGACTACTTCTTTAAATTGACACCAGATCCGGTGACCTTTGGGACATGGTTTGACCCCTTAGGAAAGTGCTATCATCATGAAACGTTCAGATCACTTACAACTCATTAGATTCTACCTTCCTGTAATGTTTCAGCCTGATTGGACCTTGTTTTCACACAAATGAACCCAGAATGATGTGAAATTATAATTCGTGCAACATAATTCTGGGTGCCATTTAAAAACCATAAGTGCTAATGACTCCATTCCTTTTAGTGGTAATGGGGGCTGTTAATTGGAGTACTCTAAAAAAACCTGACCTCTCTAGGATATTCAGAAGCCAAGTTATAAGCCCACAAATGTGTAACTGGACTACTTCTTTAAATTGACACCAGATCCGGTGACCTTTGGGACATGGTTTTACCCCCTATAGGAATGTGCGATCATCTTGAAATGTTCAGATCACTTACAACTCAATAGATTCTACCTTCCTGTAACGTTTCAGCCTGATTGGACCTTGTTTTCACACAAATGAACCCAGAATGATGTCAAATTGTGCTTCGTGCAACATAATTCTGGGTGCCATTTAAAAACCATAAGTGCTAATGACTCCATTCCTTTTTGTGGTTGTAGGGGCTGTTTATTGGAGTATACTAAAACAAACCTGATCTCTCTAGGACATTCAGAAGCCAAGTTATAAGCCCACAAATGTGTAACTAGACTACTTGTTTAAATTGACACCAGATCCGGTGACCTTTGGGACATGGTTTGACCCCTTAGAAAAGTGCTATCATCATGAAACGTTCAGATCACTTACAACTCAATAGATTCTACCTTCCTGTAACGTTTCAGCCTGATTGGACCTTGTTTTCACACAAATGAACCCAGAATGATGTGAAATTGTGCTTCGTGCAACATAATTCTGGGTGCCATTTAAAAACCATAAGTGCTAATGACTCCATTCCTTTTAGTGGTAATGGGGGCTGTTAATTGGAGTACTCTAAAAAAACATGACCTCTCTAGGATATTCAGAAGCCAAGTTATAAGCCCACAAAGGTGTAACTGGACTACTTCTTTAAAGTGACACCAGGCCCGGTGACCTTTGGGACATGGTTTGACCCCCTATAGGAATATGCGATCATCATAAAACGTTCAGATCACTTACAACTCAATAGATTCTACCTTCTTGTAACGTTTCAGCCTGATTGGACCTTGTTTTCACACAAATGGACCCAGAATGATGTGAAATTGTGCTTCGTGCAACATAATTCTGGGTGCCATTTACAAACCATAAGTGCTAATGACTCCATTCCTTTTTGTGGTTGTAGGGGCTGTTGATTGGAGTACATTAAAACAAACCTGATCTCTCTAGGAAATTCAGAAGCCAAGTTATAAGCCCACAAATGTGTAACTGGACTACTTCTTTAAATTGACACCAGATCCGGTGACCTTTAGGACATGGTTTGACCCCCTGAGGGATTGCTTCATTTTGGGCATTCTAAAATGCGCTTTTTGGCACACTTTGCGTCAAAAGTGGCCCCAATGGAATTGGGCTCCTTAAATTTGGGTTACTTTTTACATTTTGGCACACCCCTGGACTCAGAATGGGTTACTTTTGCTTCACTTTGGGACTTGGACACTAGGGGAGCCCTTGGACAAGAAATTTAAAAGTGACCCGTATCGCGCCCAAACTCACCCCTTCTGAATCCATTGGCGGAGAACACCCCACACCTTCCCCCTCCCCAAAGTAACCCGTTTTGAGGTCGCCGCCCCAGAGACCTCCCCCTGGTCCGCTGACCGGCCCACCTCAACCACCCCCCACCCCCACCCCCACCCCCCACCCCCATCTGTCCCAAAATGGAGGAAAAGTAGCCCGTGGAGTCCGTTGCCCATCTCCCACCCGTTCTGACCTGACCTTTTGATTTCACACAAATGAACCCAGAATGATGTGAAATTGTGCTTCGTGCAACATAATTCTGGGTGCCATTTAAAAACCATAAGTGCTAATGTCTCCATTCCTTTTTGTGGTTCTAGGGGCTGTTGATTGGAGTACACTAAAACAAACCTGATCTCTCTAGGACATTCAGAAGCCAAGTTATAAGCCCACACACAAAGATGTAACTGGACTACTTCTTTAAAGTGACACTTGGCCCGGTGACCTTTGGGACATGGTTTGACCCCCTATAGAGCTCCGGACCCCACGTGACTCTCAGTTAGTGGACGCCATTTTGGCATGCAAAAAAAGGTAAACAAACACGGATGTAACTATGGACGTGAACGGGAGCTGCCTGGATTTTACTCCGTCGGAGTTCACTTCTCACTTTAAAACCGAAGAAATCGTTTTATATAGTCATAAATTACATAGATTAAACATCTCCGACCCTTACCATGCCCCTGGGGTACTTTTTAAAACGCCAGAAGCTGTCGGAGCCGACCTCCCGGATTTGAGATACCCTGACATTTATAATTTCCTTATTAATTTTCCCTCGTCCTACTCCGGAGCATCGCTACGAGCATATAAGAGCCTGGAGGGATACAAATGGACACAATCAGGGTTTGTTGTCGGTATCCAGATCTGGATTCTTCCTGCAAAGGACAGCGCTGTTGTCACCGGGAGGGTAAGTGGAGTTTGTTTCTTTTTTTACCGTTAGCAACAGCCCCTTGCTCGGTTATCTCTGTGTGAAACGTCGTGTGTTCATGAACCTTAGAAAAGTAACCAGTATTTAATGAAAACATAGATGTGAAACAGAACTGTACACTTGCATCGCTTAACTCTTTAGATGCCAAAGGTGCGAAATTGCGACAAGCCACATTTCTGGCTGTAACGAGCCACAGTTGCAGATTTGATCAGTCATTCTGCCAGGAGATAGACCTCTGTAACTAAAATCTCCAATACTTTTAATGTGTGTTATCATGTAAAATTTTGCCGTAAATACGGTTTGAAGTAATTAATTTTAGAAGTGTCTTAACAAATGAAATAAACAGATATTCCTACCAGCCTCTAAAAATTATTTTATAAAACATTGCCGTAGTTAAATCAATTAGACACACACACACACACACACACACACACACACACACACACATTAAATATATATAAACAGGTGCCTAAAGACTTAATGATACAGGAGCAGTTCTAATTATGGTATTCAATCTGTGTTACAGGTGAATCACTCCCAAAGATTAAATGACCCTCAGTTGAAGCCATGGGTGGTCATCAGAAAAGATGGAGTGGTGCTAGGAGCACACTGCAACTGTACAGCAGGGTTGGGAGAATGTTGCTCCCATGTGTCAGCAGTTTTGTTCAAATTATTGCAGCTTAACCATGCAAGAGATGAGGACATAGCAGTCACGTCCAAAAAGTGCAAGTGGATCAAGCCAAGTGAGGAGTCTCTGAAAAAAGTGGAGTATCAGCAAGGCAAGGACATAATATTTAACCACTCACAACAAACCAAGAAAATGAAGTCTTCAAAAGGACATGCCACTTCACCAGCCTTCCCACCTCTGACCCCCACTGAGCAAGCACAGTTTTACAGCAATCTCTCAAGCTGCTGTACACAAGATGGACAGACAATAAAGCCAGCAGTCCTATCTGTGATCAGAGACTTCTCATCATCCTATGTCCCAAAAGCTGTGACCCTCGATCTTCCACAGCCCCTCATAAATCTGTATGACAGACAGGCAAGAGATGTCAGCACAGAGGAGCTAGAAGAAAGAGCGGAAAAACTTTTAGAAAACATGACTGTTACCAAGGAACAGGTAAGTCATTGTGTTACAAATACAGCAAATTAAGGTGGTTGTTGGCCTTAGTTCATGGTTGTGATTGTGTACAATTTTGTCTGATCATATTTCCAGAGTGATATTGTGGAAGAGGAGACTCGAGCACAGTCAAAGTCCAACATTTGGTTTGACCAAAGAAGTGGTAGAATAACAGCGTCCACCTTCAAAGCAGCCACAAAGACAGACATCACAAAGCCCTCCGTGTCCCTGATTCGGAAAATATGCTACCCAAAGTCTCATAGCTTCACCAGTGAGGCCACCAGGTATCAAGTGAAATACCTTAGTTTTGTGTGCTACTTGAACTATTTATCATCGTTTTATCTAGATTGGATTTGCAAAAGTATGGAAAAGGATTTTGGTGTTTTCCAGATGGGGCTGTACCCATGAGGAGCTGGCAAGAAATTATTATGAAACTCAGCATCGCCTTGCACATTCCGATGTCCTAGTAGAAACAGCTGGTTTCAGGATCTCGCCCACACATCCATTCATCGGAGCCTCACCTGATGGTTATGTTTCTTGCAGTTGTTGTGGTCCAGGTGTTATCGAAATAAAGTGCACATTCTGTGCCAAGGACCTTTCTGTGGATGAGGCGGCAGATCTTGGCAATTTTTGCCTTGAAAAAAATGAGCAGGGAACCATCAGACTAAAGCAAGATCACGCATACTATTATCAAGTACAAATGCAGATATTTGTTACTGACAGACAATATTGTGATTTCGTCCTCTGGACTGAAAGAGACCGTGACTCACCGTTTGTCGAACGCGTGACAGCAAATGACTCATTTTTTGACAAACAGCTTGAATGTGCAAAAGCTTTTTACAAAAAATGTGTTCTCCCAGAGCTGCTTGCAAAGACTTTTTCAGCACCAAAACCAGCAGCAGCATGTGCTGATAATGGTCAACAGTGGTGTTACTGTCGCGAGCCAGAGGACGGTGACATGTTGGTGTGCACCTCAAGTTTTTGTTCTCTAAAAAAGTTTCATAAAACTTGTCTGCACTTGAAAAGGAATCCTAAACAATGGAAATGTCCAAGCTGTAGAAAAGTTATCAACTCACAAAAAAAGAAATCTCTGACAAGCTGAAGAGTAATAAACAAATGTGGGTTGCCCCTACTTGTAGCCCGTAATAGCAGACTGGCACAGCTTCAAGACTAACACATCAGTCTGTTATTAAGAATTATTTCACATACAACAAGAGGCTGATGAAAGTAAAGTTCATGTTTTATTCATGTTTGCATTTGTACAAAAATGTTACAATTTTCTGAAGACTAAGAATTGTTCCTTTTTGGTCTGTTGTACTAAATAAAAGTGAAAGTTCACATCTGTGATGACTTAAAAGAGCTTGTCAGCATTTTTTTTCTGCCCAACTACAGAAAATATATTACAAGTTCACTGAAAGGGCACAACAGATTCACAGACATTGGTAAGAGCACAACAAACTTTAACTATTTTGTCAAGGTATGTCACATCATTTTCTGTGTCAATGTCAGTGAAACCTATGGAAACACTACTTTGCAAAATTGTGTATTTCTGACGTAGAACTCCAATGACTCTTTCTATGTGTATTCTAAGAGATGCTAAGCATCTCGTGTCTTCCAGGTCAACAGGATCTAACTGTTTCTTCCCACGAGTGAATGCTGGAAGCTTTAATTCAGCATGATAAGAATTCACTGAGTCTTTGACATTGAATCCTCTGTCTGCCAAAACCAAGTCACCTGGGAGCAAATTAGAAAGAAAACCGCTTTGCTCTGTGATGAACTTATCGCTTGTGCGACCTCCCCATCCATTGGAAATGAAACAAATAGAACCTTGTGGGGTGATTGCGATTAAATATTTCATGGTGTTGTGTGACTTGTATGCTGAATAACACTGAGCACTGGCTAACAGGTTACTTGGTTTCTCCAGAAATATCTCAAAACAGTCAATAATACAGACTGTCTTTTCAAACACACTATTCCTAAATGCATAGGGAATAGATTCTCTTAAGGATTCCCTTTCAGGCCAAATAACAAGACTTGGCACTAGTGTACAATACATGACACTTACACAGTGTTTGAAAAGCTTTGAGACTGTAGTAGAATCTATGCTAAAATAAAATGCCAGAAAATCAAAAGACAGGTTCATTCTCATTTTGATTAAAGCCAAGATGTACTGTTGAAATAGTGTTAGGCTAGATTTGTGCTTTAGATAGGGCATTATAACATTAAAAATGACCATAAGTTGCGAATATGATGATAAGCCAGTGAGCATATTAACCTTCCTGTCACTTTTTTGTAGAGTAGTCTCATTTATTTCAGTACATGTAATTTTTTGTCTTAATAACATGTTTTCATTTCTCAGTGCTTGGCATTCCAGCTCAAGAGATTTGATTTGTTCCTTGCAGGTTTCATTGGAACACACCGTTGTTTCTGGATGGCTGCTGTCATGTGTAGGCTCCACTTCATTCTGAGTCACTTCCTTTACAGGGGCTTCCTCTGCTTGATCAGCTGCAGGAGGCTGTATGATGTCATGTTCACATGAGTCCTGCTGAATTAGGAGTTTAGATGATGGACTGACCGTAGCAGATGCTGACTTTGCTTGTTCTCTTCTTTGGAGTCTTCTCTTCTGTCTCCGGATGAACCCATTTAACTGCCTTCTTCTCCTCTTTTTCTCTGGGGATGTCACATGTTTGAAGATGGATGGGATGTAGTCAGGAGAGAGAGGTTGATCACTCTTTTTCCCTGAAGTGTATAAATAAGCATTGTTATAGGTTTAGTATTTGTCGGTAGGTATCCGGTCCCTTTGCACCAGAACATAAATTAATTTTAATCTGTAAACAGATAATGTCATCATTTCTATATTTCAGCACAAATCCATAAAACTAATTAAAACACAAATAACATCGATTTAACTGTAAGTAGTTTAAATAGAGTGCTGTGCTGGTTGAATGTTTAAACTGAACGCCAAGAGAAATAACTATTTTGATGTTTTTCCGTGAATACAATAAATAGGTCAGGCAGGAGCGTCTCAGGATCTGTCTGCGATCTGTCTCTGTGAGACAGAAAATAGCAATCCAAAGTGCTTTTTATGTGTGATCTGACAATTGATCAACCATTGATTACAAATTAAATACAGCTTAGCCGGTTAATTGCTGTGATCATAAAACACGTAAACGGCAGCGTCAGAACTTACGAGGCAATGTTTTACGTGATGTTTACTTGTTGCTAGGAGTAATAAGACAGAAAAAGCCACGCCAAAATAAGTTTACGAAGCCCACTAAGAATCGTAATAAAAGCATTTAAAAGAAATACCACACACACTTGAGGAAACGTTGGTTTAAGTACCTGATATGAAGTGTTCACTGCACAGGCGAAAACCTTTACTGTCGGGATCCCACTGCTTTGTTTTATACTGGAGGCTAGCGCGTTTCATTGCGATTATCCAACGTTTGCGGCGTTCCGGATCTTTGGGAATCCTGTAGAAGGATCTTCCTTTGACTTGTCCCCGTCTGTTCTGGCATCCTGGGGCACAACAGGAATCGACCATATTTCCCGTGTGAGACTTATGACAACAAATAGTCTAGCTGCGGGCTTCTGCCTGCCAAAATGGTGCCGTTTCGATCTGAACTGTTGCATGCTGGGAGAAGTGACGTCAACTCCCGGAGCTCTATAGGAATGTGCGATCATCTTGAAACGTTCAGATCACTTACAACTCAATAGATTCTACCTTCTTGTAGCGTTTCAGCCGGATTGGACCTTGTTTTCACACAAATTGACCCAGAATCATGTGAAATTGTGCTTAGTGCAGCATAATTCTGGGTGCCATTTAAGAACCATAAGTGCTAATGACTCCATTCCTTTTTGTGGTTGTAGGGGCTGTTGATTGGAGTACACTAAAATAAACCTGATCTCTCTAGGACAACCAGAAGCCAAGTTATAAGCCCACAAATGTGTAAATGGACTACTTCTTTAAATTGACACCAGATCCGGTGACCTTTGGGACATGGTTTGACCCCCTTAGGAAAGCGCTATCATCATGAAACGTTCAGATCACTTACAACTCAATAGATTCTAGCTTCCAGTAACGTTTCAGCCTGATTGGACCTTGTTTTCACACAAATGAACCCAGAATGATGTGAAATTGTGCTTCGTGCAAAATAATTCTGGGTGCCATTTACAAACCATAAGTGCTAATGACTCCATTCCTTTTTGTGGTTGTAGGGGCTGTTGATTGGAGTACACTAAAACAAACCTAACCTCTCTAGGACATTCAGAAGCCAAGTTATAAGCCCACAAAGGTGTAACTGGACTACTTCTTTAAAGAGACACTTGGCCCGGTGACCTTTGGGACATGGTTTGACCCCCTATAGGAATGTGCGATCATCTTGAAACGTTCAGATCACTTACAACTCAATAGATTCTACCTTCTTGTAGCGTTTCAGCCGGATTGGACCTTGTTTTCACACAAATTGACCCAGAATGATGTGAAATTGTGCTTCGTGCAACATAATTCTGGGTGCCACTTACAAACCATAAGTGTTAATTACTCCATTCCTTTTTGTGGTTGTAGGGGCTGTTGATTGGAGTACATTAAAACAAACCTGATCTCTCTAGGACATTCAGAAGCCAAGTTATAAGCCCACAAATGTGTAACTGGACTACTTCTTTAAATTGACACCAGATCCAGTGACCTTTGGGACATGGTTTGACCCCCTTAGGAAAGTGCTATCATCATGAAACGTTCAGATCACTTACAACTCAATAGATTCTACCTTCCTGTAACGTTTCAGCCTGATTGGACCTTGTTTTCACACAAATGGACCCAGAATGATGTGAAATTGTGCTTCGTACAACATAATTCTGGGTGCCATTTAAAAACCATAAGTGCTAATGACTCCATTCCTTTTTGTGGTTGTAGGGGCTGTTGATTGGAGTACACTAAAACAAACCTGATCTCTCTAGGACATTCAGAAGCCAAGTTATAAGCCCACAAATGTGTAACTGGACTACTTCTTTAAATTGACACCAGATCCGGTGACCTTTGGGACATGGTTTGACCCCCTTAGGAAAGTGCTATTATCATGAAACGTTCAGATCACTTACAACTCAATAGATTCTACCTTCCTGTAACGTTTCAGCCTGATTGGACCTTGTTTTCACACAAATGAACCCAGAATGATGTGAAATTGTGCTTCGTGCAACATAATTCTGGGTGCCATTTACAAACCATAAGTGCTAATGACTCCATTCCTTTTTGTGGTTTTAGGGGCTGTTGATTGGACTACACTAAAACAAACTAACCTCTCTAGGACATTCAGAAGCCAAGTTATAAGCCCACAAGGTGTAACTGGACTACTACTTTAAAGTGACACCAGGCCCGGTGACCTTTGGGACATGGTTTTACCCCCTATAGGAATGTGCGATCATCTTGAAATGTTCAGATCACTTACAACTCAATAGATTCTACCTTCTTGTAGCGTTTCTGCCTGATTGGACCTTGTTTTCACACAAATGGACCCAGAATGATGTGAAATTTTGCTTCGTGCAACATAATTCTGGGTGCCATTTACAAACCATAAGTGCTAATGACTCCATTCCTTTTTGTGGTTGTAGGGGCTGTTGATTGGAGTACACTAAACAAACCTGATCTCTCTAGGACATTCAGAAGCCAAGTTATAAGCCCACAAATGTGTAACTGGACTACTTCTTTAAATTGACACCAGATCCGGTGACTTTTGGGACATGGTTTGACCCCCTTAGGAAAGTGCTATCATCATGAAACGTTCAGATCACTTGCAACTCAATAGATTCTACCTTCCTGTAACGTTTCAGCCTGATTGGACCTTGTTTTCACACAAATGAACCCAGAATGATGTGAAATTGTGCTTCGTGCAACATAATTCTGGATGCCATTTACAAACCATAAGTGCTAATATCTCCATTCCTTTTTGTGGTTGTAGGGGCTGTTGATTGGAGTACATTAAAACAAACCTGATCTCTCTAGGACATTCAGAAGCCAAGTTATAAGCCCACAAATGTGTAACTGGACTACTTCTTTAAATTGACACCAGATCCGGTGACCTTTGGGACATGGTTTGACCCCCTTAGGAAAGTGCTATCATCATGAAACGTTCAGATCACTTACAACTCAATAGATTCTACCTTCCTGTAACGTTTCAGCCTGATTGGACCTTGTTTTCACACAAATGAACCCAGAATGATGTGAAATTGTGCTTCGTGCAACATAATTCTGGGTGCCATTTACAAACCATAAGTGCTAATGACTCCATTCCTTTTTGTGGTTTTAGGGGCTGTTGATTGGACTACACTAAAACAAACTAACCTCTCTAGGACATTCAGAAGCCAAGTTATAAGCCCACAAGGTGTAACTGGACTACTACTTTAAAGTGACACCAGGCCCGGTGACCTTTGGGACATGGTTTTACCCCCTATAGGAATGTGCAATCATCTTGAAATGTTCAGATCACTTACAACTCAATAGATTCTACCTTCTTGTAGCGTTTCTGCCTGATTGGACCTTGTTTTCACACAAATGGACCCAGAATGATGTGAAATTTTGCTTCGTGCAACATAATTCTGGGTGCCATTTACAAACCATAAGTGCTAATGACTCCATTCCTTTTTGTGGTTGTAGGGGCTGGTGATTGGAGTACACTAAACAAACCTGATCTCTCTAGGACATTCAGAAGCCAAGTTATAAGCCCACAAATGTGTAACTGGACTACTTCTTTAAATTGACACCAGATCCGGTGACTTTTGGGACATGGTTTGACCCCCTTAGGAAAGTGCTATCATCATGAAACGTTCAGATCACTTGCAACTCAATAGATTCTACCTTCCTGTAACGTTTCAGCCTGATTGGACCTTGTTTTCACACAAATTGACCCAGAATGATGTGAAATTGTGCTTCGTGCAACATAATTCTGGATGCCATTTACAAACCATAAGTGCTAATTACTCCATTCCTTTTTGTGGTTGTAGGGGCTGTTGATTGGAGTACACTAAAACAAACCTGATCTCTCTAGGACATTCAGAAGCCAAGTTATAAGCCCACAAATGTGTAACTGGACTACTTCTTTAAATTGACACCAGATCCGGTGACCTTTGGGACATGGTTTGACCCCCTAAGGAAAGTGCTATCATCATGAAACGTTCAGATCACTTGCAACTCAATAGATTCTACCTTCCTGTAACGTTTCAGCCTGATTGGACCTTGTTTTCACACAAATGAACCCAGAATGATGTGAAATTGTGCTTCGTGCAACATAATTCTGGATGCCATTTACAAACCATAAGTGCTAATATCTCCATTCCTTTTTGTGGTTGTAGGGGCTGTTGATTGGAGTACATTAAAACAAACCTGATCTCTCTAGGACATTCAGAAGCCAAGTTATAAGCCCACAAATGTGTAACTGGACTACTTCTTTAA
The DNA here is from genome assembly GCF_043380555.1 of Nothobranchius furzeri. Taxonomy (NCBI): domain Eukaryota; kingdom Metazoa; phylum Chordata; class Actinopteri; order Cyprinodontiformes; family Nothobranchiidae; genus Nothobranchius; species Nothobranchius furzeri. The sequence goes on from NC_091753.1 coordinate 850,136, forward strand.
ATTGACACCAGATCCGGTGACCTTTGGGACATGGTTTGACCCCCTAAGGAAAGTGCTATCATCATGAAACGTTCAGATCACTTGCAACTCAATAGATTCTACCTTCCTGTAACGTTTCAGCCTGATTGGACCTTGTTTTCACACAAATGAACCCAGAATGATGTGAAATTGTGCTTCGTGCAACATAATTCTGGATGCCATTTACAAACCATAAGTGCTAATATCTCCATTCCTTTTTGTGGTTGTAGGGGCTGTTGATTGGAGTACATTAAAACAAACCTGATCTCTCTACGACATTCAGAAGCCAAGTTATAAGCCCACGAATGTGTAACTGGACTACTTCTTTAAAGTGACACCAGGCCCGGTGACCTTTGGGACATGGTTTGACCCCCTTAGGAAAGTGCTATCATCATGAAATGTTCAGATCACTTACAACTAAATAGATTCTACCTTCATGTAACGTTTCAGCCTGATTGGACCTTGTTTTCACACAAATGAACCCAGAATGATGTGAAATTGTGCTTCGTGCAACATAATTCTGGGTGCCATTTACAAACCATAAATGCTAATGACTTCATTCCTTTTAGTGGTAATGGGGGCTGCTAATTGGAGTACTCTAAAACAAACCTGACCTCTCTAGGATATTCAGAAGCCAAGTTATAAGCCCACAAAGGTGTAACTGGACTACTTCTTTAAAGTGACACCAGGCCCGGTGACCTTTGGGACATGGTTTGACCCCCTTAGGAAAGTGCTATCATCATGAAACGTTCAGATCACTTACAACTCAATAGATTCTACCTTCCTGTAACGTTTCAGCCTGATTGGACCTTGTTTTCACACAAATGGACCCAGAATGATGTGAAATTGTGCTTTGTGCAACATAATTCTGGGGGCCATTTACAAACCATAAGTGCTAATTACTCCATTCCATTTTGTGGTTGTAGGGGCTGTTGATTGGAGTACACTAAAACAAACCTAACCTCTCTAGGACATTCAGAAGCCAAGTTATAAGCCCACAAAGGTGTAACTGGACTACTTCTTTAAAGTGACACCAGGCCCGGTGACCTTTGGGACATGGTTTTACCCCCTATAGGAATGTGCGATCATCTTGAAACGTTCAGATCACTTACAACTCAATAGATTCTACCTTCTTGTAGCGTTTCAGCCTGATTGGACCTTGTTTTCACATAAATGGACCCAGAATGATGTGAAATTGTGCTTCGTGCAACATAATTCTGGGTGCCATTTACAAACCATAAGTGCTAATGACTCCATTCCTTTTTGTGGTTGTAGGGGCTGTTGATTGGAGTACACTAAAACAAACCTGATCTCTCTAGGACATTCAGAAGCCAAGTTATAAGCCCACAAATGAGTAACTGGACTACTTCTTTAAATTGACACCAGATCCGGTGATCTTTGGGACATCGTTTGACCCCCTTAGGAAAGTGCTATCATCATGAAACGTTCAGATCACTTACAACTCAGTAGATTCTACCTTCCTGTAACGTTTCAGCCTGATTGGACCTTGTTTTCACACAAATGAACCCAGAATGATGTGAAATTGTGCTTCGTGCAACATAATTCTGGGTGCCATTTAAAAACCATAAGTGCTAATGACTCCATTCCTTTTTGTGGTTGTAGGGGCTGTTGATTGGAGTACACTAAAACAAACCTGACCGCTCTAGGACATTCAGAAGCCAAGTTATAAGCCCACAAATGTGTAACTGGACTAATTCTTTAAAGTGACACCAGATCCGGTGACCTTTGGGACATGGTTTTACCCCCTATAGGAATGTGCGATCATCTTGAAACGTTCAGATCACTTACAACTCAATAGATTCTACCTTCCTGTAACGTTTCAGCCTGATTGGACCTTGTTTTCACACAAATGGACCCAGAATGATGTGAAATTGTGCTTCGTGCAACATAATTCTGGGTGCCATTTAAGAACCATAAGTGCTAATGACTCCATTCCTTTTTGTGGTTGTGGGGGCTGTTGATTGGAGTACACTAAAACAACCCTGATCTCTCTAGGACATTCAGAAGCCAAGTTATAAGCCCACAAAGGTGTAACTGGACTACTTCTTTAAAGTGACACCAGGCCCGGTGACCTTTGGGACATGGTTTGACCCCCTATAGGAAAGTGCTATCATCATGAAACGTTCAGATCACGTACAACTCAATAGATTCTACCTTCCTGTAACGTTTCTGCCTGATTGGACCTTGTTTTCACACAAATGAAACCAGAATGATGTGAAATTTTGCTTCGTGCAACATAATTCTGGGTGCCATTTACAAACCATAAGTGCTAATGACTCCATTCCTTTTTGTGGTTGTAGGGGCTGTTGATTGGAGTACATTAAAACAAACCTGACCTCTCCAGGACATTCAGAAGCCAAGTTATAAGCCCACAAATGTGTAACTGGACTACTACTTTAAATTGACACCAGATCCGGTGACATTTGGGACATGGTTTGACCCCCTTAGGAAAGTGCTATCATCATGAAACGTTCAGATCACTTACAACTCAATAGATTCTACCTTTCTGTAACGTTTCAGCCTGATTGGACCTTGTTTTCACACAAATGAACCCAGAATGATGTGAAATTGTGCTTCGTGCAACATAATTCTGGGTGCCATTTAAAAACCATAAGTGCTAATGACTCCATTCCTTTTTGTGGTTGTAGGGGCTGTTGATTGGAGTATACTAAAACAAACCTGATCTCTCTAGGACATTCAGAAGCCAAGTTATAAGCCCACAAATGTGTAACTGGACTACTTCTTTAGACACCAGATCCGGTGACCTTTGGGACATGGTTTGACCCCCTTAGGGAAGTGCTATCATCATGAAACCTTCAGATCACTTACATTTTAATAGATTCTACCTTCCTGTAATGTTTCAGCCTGATTGGACCTTGTTTTCACACAAATGGACCCAGAATGATGTGAAATTGTGCTTCGTGCAACATAATTCTGGGTGCCATTTACAAACCATAAGTGCTAATGACTCCATTCCTTTTTGTGGTTGTAGGGGCTGTTGATTGGAGTACACTAAAACAAACCTGACTGCTCTAGGACATTCAGAAGCCAAGTTATAAGCCCACAAATGTGTAACTGGACTAATTCTTTAAAGTGCCACCAGATCCGGTGACCTTTGCGACATGGTTTGACCCCCTTAGGAAAGAGCTATCATCATGAAACGTTCAGATCACTTACAACTCAATAGATTCTACCTTCCTGTAACGTTTCTGCCTGATTGGACCTTGTTTTCACACAAATGAACCCAGAATGATGTGAAATTGTGCTTCGTGCAACATAATTCTGTGTGCCATTTACAAACCATAAGTGCTAATGACTCCATTCCTTTTTGTGGTTGTAGGGGCTGTTGATTGGAGTACATTAAAACAAACCTGATCTCTCTAGGACATTCAGAAGCCAAGTTATATGCCTACAAAGATGTAACTGGACTACTTCTTTAAAGTGACACCAGGCCCGGTGACCTTTGGGACATGGTTTTACCCCCTATAGGAATGTGCGATCATCTTGAAACGTTCAGATCACTTACAACTCAATAGATTCTACCTTCCTGTAACGTTTCAGCCTGATTGGACCTTGTTTTCACACAAATGGACCCAGAATGATGTGAAATTGTGCTTCGTGCAACATAATTCTGGGTGCCATTTAAGAACCATAAGTGCTAATGACTCCATTCCTTTTTGTGGTTGTGGGGGCTGTTGATTGGAGTACACTAAAACAACCCTGATCTCTCTAGGACATTCAGAAGCCAAGTTATAAGCCCACAAAGGTGTAACTGGACTACTTCTTTAAAGTGACACCAGGCCCGGTGACCTTTGGGACATGGTTTGACCCCCTATAGGAAAGTGCTATCATCATGAAACGTTCAGATCATGTACAACTCAATAGATTCTACCTTCCTGTAACGTTTCTGCCTGATTGGACCTTGTTTTCACACAAATGAACCCAGAATGATGTGAAATTGTGCTTCGTGCAACATAATTCTGGGTGCCATTTACAAACCATAAGTGCTAATGACTCCATTCCTTTTTGTGGTTGTAGGGGCTGTTGATTGGAGTACATTAAAACAAACCTGACCTCTCCAGGACATTCAGAAGCCAAGTTATAAGCCCACAAATGTGTAACTGGACTACTACTTTAAATTGACACCAGATCCGGTGACATTTGGGACATGGTTTGACCCCCTTAGGAAAGTGCTATCATCATGAAACGTTCAGATCACTTACAACTCAATAGATTCTACCTTTCTGTAACGTTTCAGCCTGATTGGACCTTGTTTTCACACAAATGAACCCAGAATGATGTGAAATTGTGCTTCGTGCAACATAATTCTGGGTGCCATTTAAAAACCATAAGTGCTAATGACTCCATTCCTTTTTGTGGTTGTAGGGGCTGTTGATTGGAGTATACTAAAACAAACCTGATCTCTCTAGGACATTCAGAAGCCAAGTTATAAGCCCACAAATGTGTAACTGGACTACTTCTTTAGACACCAGATCCGGTGACCTTTAGGACATGGTTTGACCCCCTTAGGGAAGTGCTATCATCATGAAACCTTCAGATCACTTACATTTTAATAGATTCTACCTTCCTGTAATGTTTCAGCCTGATTGGACCTTGTTTTCACACAAATGGACCCAGAATGATGTGAAATTGTGCTTCGTGCAACATAATTCTGGGTGCCATTTACAAACCATAAGTGCTAATGACTCCATTCCTTTTTGTGGTTGTAGGGGCTGTTGATTGGAGTACACTAAAACAAACCTGACCGCTCTAGGACATTCAGAAGCCAAGTTATAAGCCCACAAATGTGTAACTGGACTAATTCTTTAAAGTGACACCAGATCCGGTGACCTTTGCGACATGGTTTGACCCCCTTAGGAAAGAGCTATCATCATGAAACGTTCAGATCACTTACAACTCAATAGATTCTACCTTCCTGTAACGTTTCTGCCTGATTGGACCTTGTTTTCACACAAATGAACCCAGAATGATGTGAAATTGTGCTTCGTGCAACATAATTCTTTGTGCCATTTACAAACCATAAGTGCTAATGACTCCATTCCTTTTTGTGGTTGTAGGGGCTGTTGATTGGAGTACATTAAAACAAACCTGATCTCTCTAGGACATTCAGAAGCCAAGTTATAAGCCTACAAAGATGTAACTGGACTACTTCTTTAAAGTGACACCAGGCCCGGTGACCTTTGGGACATGGTTTTACCCCCTATAGGAATGTGCGATCATCTTGAAACGTTCAGGTCACTTACAACTCAATAGATTCTACCTTCCTGTAACGTTTCAGCCTGATTGGACCTTGTTTTCACACAAATGGACCCAGAATGATGTGAAATTGTGCTTCGTGCAACATAATTCTGGGTGCCATTTAAGAACCATAAGTGCTAATGACTCCATTCCTTTTTGTGGTTGTGGGGGCTGTTGTTTGGAGTACACTAAAACAACCCTGATCTCTCTAGGACATTCAGAAGCCAAGTTATAAGCCCACAAAGGTGTAAATGGACTACTTCTTTAAAGTGACACCAGGCCCGGTGACCTTTGGGACATGGTTTGACCCCCTATAGGAAAGTGCTATCATCATGAAACGTTCAGATCACTTACAACTCAATAGATTCTACCTTCCTGTAACGTTTCTGCCTGTTTGAACCTTGTTTTCACACAAATGAACCCAGAATGATGTGAAATTTTGCTTCGTGCAACATAATTCTGGGTGCCATTTACAAACCATAAGTGCTAATGACTCCATTCCTTTTTGTGGTTGTAGGGGCTGTTGATTGGAGTACATTAAAACAAACCTGACCTCTCCAGGACATTCAGAAGCCAAGTTATAAGCCCACAAATGTGTAACTGGACTACTACTTTAAATTGACACCAGATCCGGTGACATTTGGGACATGGTTTGACCCCCTTAGGGAAGTGCTATCATCATGAAACCTTCAGATCACTTACATTTTAATAGATTCTACCTTCCTGTAATGTTTCAGCCTGATTGGACCTTGTTTTCACACAAATGGACCCAGAATGATGTGAAATTGTGCTTCGTGCAACATAATTCTGGGTGCCATTTACAAACCATAAGTTCTAATGACTCCATTCCTTTTTGTGGTTGTAGGGGCTGTTGATTGGAGTACACTAAAACAAACCTGATCTCTCTAGGACATTCAGAAGCCAAGTTATAAGCCCACAAATGTGTAACTGGACTACTTCTTTAAATTGACACCAGATCCGGTGACCTTTGGGACATGGTTTGACCCCCTTAGGAAAGTGCTATCATCATGAAACATTCAGATCACTTACAACTCAATAGATTCTACCTTCCTGTAACGTTTCAGCCTGATTGGACCTTGTTTTCACACAAATGAACCCAGAATGATGTGAAATTGTGCTTCGTGCAACATAATTCTGGGTGCCATTTAAAAACCATAAGTGCTAATGACTCCATTCCTTTTTGTGGTTGTAGGGGCTGTTGATTGGAGTACACTAAAACAAACCTGATCGCTCTAGGACATTCAGAAGCCAAGTTATAAGCCCACAAATGTGTAACTGGACTACTTCTTTAAATTGACACCAGATCTGGTGACCTTTGGGACATGGTTTGACCCCCTTAGGAAAGTGCTATCATCATGAAACGTTCAGATCACTTACAACGCAATAGATTCTACCTTCCTGTAACGTTTCAGCCTGATTGGACCTTGTTTTCACACAAATGAACCCAGAATGATGTGAAATTGTGCTTCGTGTAACATAATTCTGGGTGCCATTTAAAAACCATAAGTCTAATGACTCCATTCCTTTTTGTGGTTCTAGGGGCTGTTGATTGGAGTACACTAAAACAAACCTGATCTCTCTAGGACATTCAGAAGCCAAGTTATAAGCCCACACACAAAGATGTAACTGGACTACTTCTTTAAAGTGACACTTGGCCCGGTGACCTTTGGGACATGGTTTGACGCCCTATAGGAATGTGCGATCATCTTGAAACGTTCAGGTCACTTACAACTCAATAGATTCTACCTTCCTGTAACGTTTCAGCCTGATTGGACCTTGTTTTCACACAAATGGACCCAGAATGATGTGAAATTGTGCTTCGTGCAACATAATTCTGGGTGCCATTTAAGAACCATAAGTGCTAATGACTCCATTCCTTTTTGTGGTTGTGGGGGCTGTTGTTTGGAGTACACTAAAACAACCCTGATCTCTCTAGGACATTCAGAAGCCAAGTTATAAGCCCACAAAGGTGTAAATGGACTACTTCTTTAAAGTGACACCAGGCCCGGTGACCTTTGGGACATGGTTTGACCCCCTATAGGAAAGTGCTATCATCATGAAACGTTCAGATCACTTACAACTCAATAGATTCTACCTTCCTGTAACGTTTCTGCCTGTTTGAACCTTGTTTTCACACAAATGAACCCAGAATGATGTGAAATTTTGCTTCGTGCAACATAATTCTGGGTGCCATTTACAAACCATAAGTGCTAATGACTCCATTCCTTTTTGTGGTTGTAGGGGCTGTTGATTGGAGTACATTAAAACAAACCTGACCTCTCCAGGACATTCAGAAGCCAAGTTATAAGCCCACAAATGTGTAACTGGACTACTACTTTAAATTGACACCAGATCCGGTGACATTTGGGACATGGTTTGACCCCCTTAGGAAAGTGCTATCATCATGAAACGTTCAGATCACTTACAACTCAATAGATTCTACCTTTCTGTAATGTTTCAGCCTGACTGGACCTTGTTTTCACACAAATGAACCCAGAATGATGTGAAATTGTGCTTCGTGCAACATAATTCTGGGTGCCATTTAAAAACCATAAGTGCTAATGACTCCATTCCTTTTTGTGGTTGTAGGGGCTGTTGATTGGAGTATACTAAAACAAACCTGATCTCTCTAGGACATTCAGAAGCCAAGTTATAAGCCCACAAATGTGTAACTGGACTACTTCTTTAGACACCAGATCCGGTGACCTTTGGGACATGGTTTGACCCCCTTAGGGAAGTGCTATCATCATGAAACCTTCAGATCACTTACATTTTAATAGATTCTACCTTCCTGTAATGTTTCAGCCTGATTGGACCTTGTTTTCACACAAATGGACCCAGAATGATGTGAAATTGTGCTTCGTGCAACATAATTCTGGGTGCCATTTACAAACCATAAGTTCTAATGACTCCATTCCTTTTTGTGGTTGTAGGGGCTGTTGATTGGAGTACACTAAAACAAACCTGATCTCTCTAGGACATTCAGAAGCCAAGTTATAAGCCCACAAATGTGTAACTGGACTACTTCTTTAAATTGACACCAGATCCGGTGACCTTTGGGACATGGTTTGACCCCCTTAGGAAAGTGCTATCATCATGAAACATTCAGATCACTTACAACTCAATATATTCTACCTTCCTGTAACGTTTCAGCCTGATTGGACCTTGTTTTCACACAAATGAACCCAGAATGATGTGAAATTGTGCTTCGTGCAACATAATTCTGGGTGCCATTTAAAAACCATAAGTGCTAATGACTCCATTCCTTTTTGTGGTTGTAGGGGCTGTTGATTGGAGTACACTAAAACAAACCTGATCGCTCTAGGACATTCAGAAGCCAAGTTATAAGTCCACAAATGTGTAACTGGACTACTTCTTTAAATTGACACCAGATCCGGTGACCTTTGGGACATGGTTTGACCCCCTTAGGAAAGTGCTATCATCATAAAACGTTCAGCTCACTTACAACGCAATAGATTCTACCTTCCTGTAACGTTTCAGCCTGATTGGACCTTGTTTTCACACAAATGAACCCAGAATGATGTGAAATTGTGCTTCGTGTAACATAATTCTGGGTGCCATTTAAAAACCATAAGTCTAATGACTCCATTCCTTTTTGTGGTTCTAGGGGCTGTTGATTGGAGTACACTAAAACAAACCTGATCTCTCTAGGACATTCAGAAGCCAAGTTATAAGCCCACACACAAAGATGTAACTGGACTACTTCTTTAAAGTGACACTTGGCCCGGTGACCTTTGGGACATGGTTTGACGCCCTATAGGAATGTGCGATCATCTTGAAACGTTCAGATCACTTACAACTTAATAGATTCTACCTTCTTGTAGCGTTTCAGCCGGATTGGACCTTGTTTTCACACAAATTGACCCAGAATCATGTGAAATTGTGCTTAGTGCAGCATAATTCTGGGTGCCATTTAAGAACCATAAGTGCTAATGACTCCATTCCTTTTTGTGGTTGTAGGGGCTGTTGATTGGAGTACACTAAAATAAACCTGATCTCTCTAGGACATTCAGAAGCCAAGTTATAAGCCCACAAATTTGTAACTGGACTACTTCTTTAGACACCAGATCCGGTGACCTTTGGGACATGGTTTGACCCCCTTAGGAAAGTGCTATCATCATGAAACGTTCAGATCACTTACAACAATAGATTCTACCTTCCTGTAACGTTTCAGCCTGATTGGACCTTGTTTTCACACAAATGAACCCAGAATGATGTGAAATTGTGCTTCGTGCAACATAATTCAGGGTGCCATTTAAAAACCATAAGTGCTAATGTCTCCATTCCTTTTTGTGGTTCTAGGGGCTGTTGATTGGAGTACACTAAAACAAACCTGATCTCTCTAGGACATTCAGAAGCCAAGTTATAAGCCCACACACAAAGATGTAACTGGACTACTTCTTTAAAGTGACACTTGGCCCGGTGACCTTTGGGACATGGTTTGACCCCCTATAGGAATGTGCGATCATCTTGAAACGTTCAGATCACTTACAACTTAATAGATTCTACCTTCTTGTAGCGTTTCAGCCGGATTGGACCTTGTTTTCACACAAATTGACCCAGAATCATGTGAAATTGTGCTTAGTGCAGCATAATTCTGGGTGCCATTTAAGAACCATAAGTGCTAATGACTCCATTCCTTTTTGTGGTTGTAGGGGCTGTTGATTGGAGTACACTAAAATAAACCTGATCCCTCTAGGACATTCAGAAGCCAAGTTATAAGCCCACAAATGTGTAACTGGACTACTTCTTTAAATTGACACCAGATCCGGTGACCTTTGGGACATGGTTTGACCCCCTTAGTAAAGCGCTATCATCATGAAACGTTCAGATCACTTACAACTCAATAGATTCTAGCTTCCAGTAACGTTTCAGCCTGATTGGACCTTGTTTTCACACAAATGAACCCAGAATGATGTGAAATTGTGCTTCGTGCAAAATAATTCTGGGTGCCATTTACAAACCATAAGTGCTAATGACTCCATTCCTTTTTGTGGTTGTAGGGGCTGTTGATTGGAGTACACTAAAACAAACCTAACCTCTCTAGGACATTCAGAAGCCAAGTTATAAGCCCACAAAGGTGTAACTGGACTACTTCTTTAAAGTGACACTTGGCCCGGTGACCTTTGGGACATGGTTTGACCCCCTATAGGAATGTGCGATCATCTTGAAACGTTCAGATCACTTACAACTCAATAGATTCTACCTTCTTGTAGCGTTTCAGCCGGATTGGACCTTGTTTTCACACAAATTGACCCAGAATGATGTGAAATTGTGCTTCGTGCAACATAATTCTGGGTGCCATTTAAAAACCATAAGTGCTAATGACTCCATTCCTTTTTGTGGTTGTAGGGGCTGTTGATTGGAGTACACTAAAATAAACCTGATCTCTCTAGGACATTCAGAAGCCAAGTTATAAGCCCACAAATGTGTAACTGGACTACTTCTTTAAATTGACACCAGATCCGGTGACCTTTGGGACATGGTTTGACCCCCTTAGGAAAGTGCTATCATCATGAAACATTCAGATCACTTACAACTCAATAGATTCTACTTTCCTGTAACGTTTCAGCCTGATTGGACCTTGTTTTCACACAAATGAACCCAGAATGATGTGAAATTGTGCTTCGTGCAACATCATTCTGGGTGCCATTTACAAACCATAAGTGCTAATGACTCCATTCCTTTTTGTGGTTGTAGGAGCTGTTGATTGGAGTACACTAAAACAAACCTGACCTCTCTAGGACATTCAGAAGCCAAGTTATAATCCCACAAAGGTGTAACTGGACAACTTCTTTAAAGTGACACCAGGTCCGGTGACCTTTGGGACATGGTTTTACCCCCTATAAGAATGTGCGATCATCTTGAAACCTTCAGATCACTTACAACTCAATAGATTCTACCTTCTTGTAGCGTTTCAGCCTGATTGGACCTTGTTTTCACACAAATGGACCCAGAATGATGTGAAATTGTGCTTCGTGCAACATAATTCTGGGTGCCATTTACAAACCATAAGTGCTAATGACTCCATTCCTTTTTGTGGTTGTAGGGGCTGTTGATTGGAGTACATTAAAACAAACCTGATCTCTCTAGGACATTCAGAAGTCAAGTTATAAGCCCACAAATGTGTAACCGGACTACTACTTTAAATTGACACCAGATCCGGTGACCTTTGGGACATGGTTTGACCCCCTTAGGAAAGTGCTATCATCATGAAACATTCAGATCACTTACAACTCAATAGATTCTACCTTCCTGTAACGTTTCAGCCTGATTGGACCTTGTTTTCACACAAATGAACCCAGAATGATGTGAAATTGTGCTTCGTGCAACATAATTCTGTGTGCCATTTACAAACCATAAGTGCTAATGACTCCATTCCTTTTTGTGGTTGTAGGGGCTGTTGATTGGAGAACACTAAAACAAACCTAACCTCAGTAGGACATTCAGTAGCCAAGTTATAAGTCCACAAATGTGTAACTGGACTACTTCTTTAAAGTGACACCAGGCCCGGTGACCTTTGGGACATGGTTTTACCCCCTATAGGAATGAGCGATCATCTTGAAACGTTCAGATCACTTACAACTCAATAGATTCTACCTTCTTGTAGCGTTTCAGCCTGATTGGACCTTGTTTTCACACAAATGGACCCAGAATGATGTGAAATTGTTCTTCCTGCAACATAATTCTGGGTGCCATTTACAAACCTTAAGTGCTAATGACTCCATTCCTTTTTGTGGTTGTAGGGGCTGTTGATTGGAGTACACTAAAACAAACCTGATCTCTCTAGGACATTCAGAAGCCAAGTTATAAGCCCACAAATGTGTAACTGGACTACTTCTTTAAATTGACACCAGATCCGGTGACTTTTGGGACATGGTTTGACCCCCTTAGGAAAGTGCTATCATCATGAAACGTTCAGATCACTTGCAACTCAATAGATTCTACCTTCCTGTAACGTTTCAGCCTGATTGGACCTTGTTTTCACACAAATGAACCCAGAATGATGTGAAATTGTGCTTCGTGCAACATAATTCTGGGTGCCATTTACAAACCATAAGTGCTAATATCTCCATTCCTTTTTGTAGTTGTAGGGGCTGTTGATTGGAGTACATTAAAACAAACCTGATCTCTCTAGGTCATTCAGAAGCCAAGTTATAAGCCCACAAATGTGTAACTGGACTGCTTCTTTAAATTGACACCAGATCCGGTGACCTTTGGGACATGGTTTGACCCCCTTAGGAAAGTGCTATCATCATGAAACGTTCAGATAACTTACAACTCAATAGATTCTACCTTCCTGTAACGTTTCAGTCCTGATTGGACCTTGTTTTCACACAAATGAACCCAGAATGATGTGAAATTGTGCTTCGTGCAACATAATTCTGGGTGCCATTTACAAACCATAAGTGCTAATGACTCCATTTCCCCAAACAAAGCTATTCAGTCCAACATGGCCGGCGAAGAGCTAGAATTCCTCTCACTGATCGGACTTATGTTAAGCGTAATCCTGCGCACACGAAAACGCATTAGAGACCTGGATGATGAAGCTCAATTGGTAATAAAGGAATCACGGGAGTAGTGTGAAACGCTCCGTCGCGCGTGTAGGAGACGGTACCGTAGGAGGCGAGCTGCCATGGTTCGCCGCATGCTTCAGGAGACCGCGACCCGGCGTATATGGAAACATTCACGACCAAGTGGCGAAGTTTTCTGGTCAAACGCGTTGAAAAACTTTGGAGATGAGGAGTGGTATCAACATTTTCGAATGTCTCGCAGGACCTTCAACTACCTGTTAAGCTTGGTTAGGCCTGTTTTGGCACGGAAAACTACAAACAGGCGCAGGCCTTACGAACCTTCCCTCAGGCTAGCCGTTGTTATCTGGTGGTATGCCACACCGAGCGAATACAGAACCATAAGCTGCCTGTTTGGTGTTGGTATATCCACTGTCTGTGTTTTTTTGCGAGAGGTGACAAGTGCTCTGAAGGACTGTTTGCTAGAATGTTTCATTTCATTACCAAAGCTGGACCAGCTACAGGTCACAATGGATGGATTTGCTGCACGCGGCTACCCAATGTGTGGTGGAGCTATAGATGGAAGCCACATTCCAATCATTGCTCCGAAGGACGATCCAGCTTCATATCACAACAGAAAAGGCTGGCATTCCATTGTTCTGCAGGCTGTTGTTGACCACCGTTTCTAGTAAGACTGGTTTTGTGAGAGCATGAATTTCTATGTTGTTGTCAAGAGCAAATTTACATTTTATGCATCCCTTTGTTGTTTGGGGCTGTTATGTTGCAGCACTAACGAAATGCATTGTTCAGTTTCACAGATGTTTATGTTGGTTGGCCTGGTCGAACGCATGACGCCAGAGTACTCAGCAACTCTACCATCTTCATCAAAGCCGAACAACAAGATGGCTACCTGTTCCCCCGTGAGGTATGCCTTAACATCTAAATCTGCGCGCGCACACACACACACACACACACCCCTACACCTCTAATCTTGGTTTTCTGTCCTTCTAGATGTCCAGAGACATCAATGGTGTAGAGGTTCCCGTTCATCTGATTGGGGATGCGGCATATCCACTGAAGAAGTGGCTGATGAAGGGGTTCACACAACACCATCGTCTGACGCCTGAACAAAGCACCTTCAACTATCGTTTAAGCTCTGCTCGGATGGTTGTTGAAAATGCATTTGGGCGGCTTAAGGGCCACTGGAAGTGTCTGGCCAAGCCTTGTGATGTGGACATTCACATTATGCCGGACATTGTGATTGCTTGTTGCATTCTTCACAATGTCTGCGAGATCAACAAAGACAATTACCTTGCTGAATGGAATACTGATGCAACTGAACTACCTGAACCTAATGCAGAAGCTGTGTATGCCCCTCCAGTTGGAGGGGCACAGCAAATTCGAGGGGCAATCATGTCAGTACTTTAACTGCATTTCAAATTGATTGTGCGTCTTGTCCAAAACTGCGTTGTACATTTTGGGACTGTAACTATGTCTGCTTCCCCTAATTAAAAAGAAAAGTTTTAACAGTGTTAACCATTCTTCACATAGATGAGAATGTATTCATAGTTTCACCCAAAAAGGTTTTTATTTGCCAAGCAAAAAAAGTAAAATAGACACTGCAAACAGAGGTATAAGTTGTGTTGTGCAAAATCTGTCATTTCAAGTAAAAGACATTTAATTAAAATGTGCAAAACTTGTCCAAAAAAATTAAACTCAATACCCCCCCCCCCCCCCCAATTTAATCGAGACTAAAGGTTTGCCATGAAAGGCTTGTATAAAAAAAACACAAAAAACAACTTATTTTAGTAGATTGTATAAATGGCAAAAGTTTAAATAAAGTGTAACAAATAAAAACTGAAAATTAATACTGAAATGAAACTGTCTACAGATGGAGAATGTGGGGTGCAGCAGTCTGCACTGATGGAGCTCTGCAGGTCAGAATGTTACATCAGCCAGTGAAGGTGGAGGGACAATGAACTACAAATTGTGGTAGTTTGGACCCGGCATCCATTCCTGCTGTGGCTGAGTCAACCTGTTAACAAGTTGACGCATCAAAGATGTTATATCCTGGAATGTAGCCACTTCTTGTCGCCTGACCGCTAAGTATTCACGCATATATTGCTGTTCAAACTCCCTCTGCTCCTGCATTAATTCTCTGTCACGCTGATGGCTTCTCTCATCCATGCGTTCCAAAGCCTCGCTCCATTCTGTGTAGGAAGACTTGTCTCTCTTCCTCTTTCTTTGCCTTGGAGTGCTGGATGCCGCCTGCGATGGGGTGCTGCATGATGGCCCTATTGAAAAAGGCAGACATTAGTGTCACATATATGCTGTAGTGTTTCAATGTATTTTGTGCAGTGGGGTGATTATCTGAATATGGTGCACTACAGGTTTACCACAAAGACAAACATTTAAACTCAACTCAGATATAGTAACAAAATACATGTTCAAAATGGGACACGTAATGTATGTCCTCCATTTTTTGGTGAGTTTTCCAATAACTGTAACCCCCAATGTGCACGTAATTCAAACACGTCACCCAGCGCTTTTCTCATCACGTGCTCAGTTGGAGCAGTTTAGATACCAGAAGTTAAAAGCCTGCTGTTTAGGTCGCAGTTGTCTGCAATTAACGTTTTTATAGCTATAAGCTGTACATCTGCACACCCAGTCTTACAACAGCATCTGCTTGCTAACGTGAATATTTACCTGCTATGGAAGAGCAGTCACTGTCCGACGCGACTTGGGGCCTGTGGTTCTCGCTGCCGTCCGTTGCGTCTTCTTGGGCCCTCTCAAGGGAGCTGCAGCTGGCCTCAGAGCAGTCCTCTGGTCGGTTGGAAGCCGCCACCATGCTTCCACACACCACAAAAGGGTTTGTGGTTTTTTGAGCACCCCATATAGCTTCACGTAAGTCGAAGTAGCCCCACTCCATCCGGTCGTTACCACTTCTCCTATTGTGGTCACATACCTCGTGGTATCGACGCTTTAAGGCCTTGAGCTTCGATATGGCCTGTTGTTTGCTCCGGTGCGTTCCCAGATCACGCAACTTCGTTATTAGGCGGTCGTAGGTGACAGAGTCTCGCGCTGTACCTTGAATACTTTTCATAATGACCATGTCTCCCCTCGCCGTGAGTAGGTCTCGAATCTCTGAATCTGTCCACTTGGTCGACATGTTGGAGATGCTGTTCAGATGTTCGCCTTCTTTCCTCTGTGTGTTTGTGCTCAGGACTCGGGACATCATGTGGTATACCTTCCCGGTCACGTGACATATACGTTATCTAGGTGCGCACAGCGTCGCCCGGTCCCCTCCTCCCCCCTCCCCCTTGTCCGGAAATTTATCTCACGAGTCTGAAAGCAGCCACCCTGTCCGTAACAAGTCCGGACCTGTTACTAGGGGCTTCGTCCGGAGAAATTCCGGAGCACGTTATCCGGATGTTTGTTGCACGAAGCACAATTTCACATCATTCTGGGTTCATTTGTGTGAAAACAAGGTCCAATCAGGCTGAAACGTTACAGGAAGGTAGAATCTATTTAGTTGTAAGTGATCTGAACATTTCATGATGATAGCACTTTCCTAAGGGGGTCAAGCCATGTCGCAAAGGTCACCGGATCAGTTGTCAATTTAAAGAAGTAGTCCAGTTACACATTTGTGGGCTTATAACTTGGCTTCTGAATGTCCTAGAGATATCAGGTTTGTTTTAATGTACTCCAATCAACAGCCCCTACAACCACAAAAAGGAATGGAGTCATTAGCACTTATGGTATGTAAATGGCACCCAGAATTATGTTGCACGAAGCACAATTTCACATCATTCTGGGTTCATTTGTGTGAAAACAAGGTCCAATCAGGCTGAAATGTTACAGGAAGGTAGAATGTATTGAGTTGTAAGTGATCTGAACGTTTCATGATGATAGCACTTTCCTAAGGGGGTCACACCATGTCCCAAAGGTCACCGGATCTGGTGTCAATTTAAAGAAGTAGTCCAGTTACACATTTGTGGGCTTATAACTTGGTTTCTGAATGTCCTAGAGAGATCAGGTTTGTTTTAATGTACTCCAATCAAGAGCCCCTACAAACACAAAAGGGAATGGAGTCATTAGCACTTATGGTTTGTAAATGGCACCCAGAATTATGTTGCACGATGCACAATTTCACATCACTCTGGGTCCATTTGTGTGAAAACAAGGTCCAATCAGGCTGAAACGCTACAAGAAGGTAGAATCTATTGAGTTGTAAGTGATCTGAACGTTTCAAGATGATCGCACATTCCTATAGGGGGTAAAACCATTTCCCAAAGGTCCCCGGGCCTGGTGTCACTTTAAAGAAGTAGTCCAGTTACACCTTTGTGGGCTTATAACTTGGCTTCTGAATGTCCTAGAGAGGTTAGGTTTGTTTTAGTGTACTCCAATCAAAGCCCCTACAACCACAAAAAGGAATGGAGTCATTAGCACTTATGGTTTGTAAATGGCACCCAGAATTATGTTGCACGAAGCACAATTTCACATCATTCTGGGTTCATTTGTGTGAAAACAAGGTCCAATCAGGCTGAAACGTTACAGGAAGGTAGAATCTATTGAGTTGTAAGTTATCTGAACGTTTCATGATGATAGCACTTTCCTAAGGGGGTCAAACCATGTCCCAAAGGTCACCGGATCTGGTGTCAATTTAAAGAAGCAGTCCAGTTACACATTTGTGGGCTTATAACTTGGCTTCTGAATGACCTAGAGAGATCAGGTTTGTTTTAATGTACTCCAATCAACAGCCCCTACAACCACAAAAAGGAATGGAGATATTAGCACTTATGGTTTGTAAATGGCACCCAGAATTATGTTGCACGAAGCACAATTTCACATCATTCTGGGTTCATTTGTGTGAAAACAAGGTCCAATCAGGCTGAAACGTTACAGGAAGGTAGAATCTATTGAGTTGCAAGTGATCTGAACGTTTCATGATGATAGCACTTTCCTAAGGGGGTCAAACCATGTCCCAAAAGTCACCGGATCTGGTGTCAATTTAAAGAAGTAGTCCAGTTACACATTTGTGGGCTTATAACTTGGCTTCTGAATGTCCTAGAGAGATCAGGTTTGTTTTAGTGTACTCCAATCAACAGCCCCTACAACCACAAAAAGGAATGGAGTCATTAGCACTTATGGTTTGTAAATGGCACCCAGAATTATGTTGCACGAAGCACAATTTCACATCATTCTGGGTCCATTTGTGTGAAAACAAGGTCCAATCAGGCTGAAACGCTACAAGAAGGTAGAATCTATTGAGTTGTAAGTGATCTGAACATTTCAAGATGATCGCACATTCCTATAGGGGGTAAAACCATGTCCCAAAGGTCACCGGGCATGGTGTCACTTTAAAGTAGTAGTCCAGTTACACCTTTTGGGCTTATAACTTGGCTTCTGAATGTCCTAGAGAGGTTAGTTTGTTTTAGTGTACTCCAATCAACAGCCCCTAAAACCACAAAAAGGAATGGAGTCATTAGCACTTATGGTTTGTAAATGGCACCCAGAATTATGTTGCACGAAGCACAATTTCACATCATTCTGGGTTCATTTGTGTGGAAACAAGGTCCAATCAGGCTGAAACGTTACAGGAAGGTAGAATCTATTGAGTTGTAAGTGATCTGAACGTTTCATGATGAGAGCACTTTCCTAAGGGGGTCAAACCATGTCCCAAAGGTCACCGGATCTGGTGTCAATTTAAAGAAGTAGTCCAGTTACTCATTTGTGGGCTTATAACTTGGCTTCTGAATGTCCTAGAGAGATCAGGTTTGTTTTAGTGTACTCCAATCAACAGCCCCTACAACCACAAAAAGGAATGGAGTCATTAGCACTTAAGGTTTGTAAATGACACCCAGAATTATGTTGCAGGAAGAACAATTTCACATCATTCTGGGTCCATTTGTCTGAAAACAAGGTCCAATCAGGCTGAAACGCTACAAGAAGGTAGAATCTATTGAGTTGTAAGTGATCTGAACGTTTCAAGATGATCGCTCATTCCTATAGGGGGTAAAACCATGTCCCAAAGGTCACCGGGCCTGGTGTCACTTTAAAGAAGTAGTCCAGTTACACCTTTGTGGGCTTATAACTTGGCTTCTGAATATCCTAGAGAGGTTAGGTTTGTTTTAGTTCTCCAATCAACAGCCCCTACAACCACAAAAAGGAATGGAGTCATTAGCACTTATGGTTTGTAAATGGCACCCAGAATTATGTTGCACGAAGCACAATTTCACATCATTCTGGGTTCATTTGTGTGAAAACAAGGTCCAATCAGGCTGAAACGTTACAGGAAGGTAGAATCTATTGAGTTGTAAGTGATCTGAATGTTTCATGATGATAGCACTTTCCTAAGGGGGTCAAACCATGTCCCAAAGGTCACCGGATCTGGTGTCAATTTAAAGTAGTAGTCCAGTTACACATTTGTGGGCTTATAACTTGACTTCTGAATGTCCTAGAGAGATCAGGTTTGTTTTAATGTACTCCAATCAACAGCCCCTACAACCACAAAAAGGAATGGAGTCATTAGCACTTATGGTTTGTAAATGGCACCCAGAATTATGTTGCACGAAGCACAATTTCACATCATTCTGGGTCCATTTGTGTGAAAACAAGGTCCAATCAGGCTGAAACGCTACAAGAAGGTAGAATCTATTGAGTTGTAAGTGATCTGAAGGTTTCAAGATGATCGCACATTCTTATAGGGGGTCAAACCATGTCCCAAAGGTCACCGGGCCTGGTGTCACTTTAAAGAAGTTGTCCAGTTACACCTTTGTGGGCTTATAACTTGGCTTCTGAATGTCCTAGAGAGATCAGGTTTGTTTTAGTGTACTCCAATCAACAGCCCCTACAACCACAAAAGGAATGGAGTCATTAGCACTTATGGTTTGTAAATGGCACCCAGAATTATGTTGCACGAAGCACAATTTCACATCATTCTGGGTTCATTTGTGTGAAAACAAGGTCCAATCAGGCTGAAACGTTACAGGAAAGTAGAATCTATTGAGTTGTAAGTGATATGAATGTTTCATGATGATAGCACTTTCCTAATGGGGTCAAACCATGTCCCAAAGGTCACCGGATCTGGTGTCAATTTAAAGAAGTAGTCCAGTTACACATTTGTGGGCTTATAACTTGGCTTCTGAATGTCCTAGAGAGATCAGGTTTGTTTTAGTGTACTCCAATCAACAGCCCCTACAACCACAAAAAGGAATGGAGTCATTAGCACTTATGGTTTGTAAATGGCACCCAGAATTATGTTGCACGAAGCACAATTTCACATCATTCTGGGTCCATTTGTGTGAAAACAAGGTCCAATCAGGCTGAAACGCTACAAGAAGGTAGAATCTATTGAGTTGTAAGTGATCTGAACATTTCAAGATGATCGCACATTCCTATAGGGGGTAAAACCATGTCCCAAAGGTCACCGGGCATGGTGTCACTTTAAAGTAGTAGTCCAGTTACACCTTTTGGGCTTATAACTTGGCTTCTGAATGTCCTAGAGAGGTTAGTTTGTTTTAGTGTACTCCAATCAACAGCCCCTAAAACCACAAAAAGGAATGGAGTCATTAGCACTTATGGTTTGTAAATGGCACCCAGAATTATGTTGCACGAAGCACAATTTCACATCATTCTGGGTTCATTTGTGTGGAAACAAGGTCCAATCAGGCTGAAACGTTACAGGAAGGTAGAATCTATTGAGTTGTAAGTGATCTGAACGTTTCATGATGAGAGCACTTTCCTAAGGGGGTCAAACCATGTCCCAAAGGTCACCGGATCTGGTGTCAATTTAAAGAAGTAGTCCAGTTACTCATTTGTGGGCTTATAACTTGGCTTCTGAATATCCTAGAGAGGTTAGGTTTGTTTTAGTTCTCCAATCAACAGCCCCTACAACCACAAAAAGGAATGGAGTCATTAGCACTTATGGTTTGTAAATGGCACCCAGAATTATGTTGCACGAAGCACAATTTCACATCATTCTGGGTTCATTTGTGTGAAAACAAGGTCCAATCAGGCTGAAACGTTACAGGAAGGTAGAATCTATTGAGTTGTAAGTGATCTGAATGTTTCATGATGATAGCACTTTCCTAAGGGGGTCAAACCATGTCCCAAAGGTCACCGGATCTGGTGTCAATTTAAAGTAGTAGTCCAGTTACACATTTGTGGGCTTATAACTTGACTTCTGAATGTCCTAGAGAGATCAGGTTTGTTTTAATGTACTCCAATCAACAGCCCCTACAACCACAAAAAGGAATGGAGTCATTAGCACTTATGGTTTGTAAATGGCACCCAGAATTATGTTGCACGAAGCACAATTTCACATCATTCTGGGTCCATTTGTGTGAAAACAAGGTCCAATCAGGCTGAAACGCTACAAGAAGGTAGAATCTATTGAGTTGTAAGTGATCTGAAGGTTTCAAGATGATCGCACATTCTTATAGGGGGTCAAACCATGTCCCAAAGGTCACCGGGCCTGGTGTCACTTTAAAGAAGTTGTCCAGTTACACCTTTGTGGGCTTATAACTTGGCTTCTGAATGTCCTAGAGAGATCAGGTTTGTTTTAGTGTACTCCAATCAACAGCCCCTACAACCACAAAAGGAATGGAGTCATTAGCACTTATGGTTTGTAAATGGCACCCAGAATTATGTTGCACGAAGCACAATTTCACATCATTCTGGGTTCATTTGTGTGAAAACAAGGTCCAATCAGGCTGAAACGTTACAGGAAAGTAGAATCTATTGAGTTGTAAGTGATATGAATGTTTCATGATGATAGCACTTTCCTAATGGGGTCAAACCATGTCCCAAAGGTCACCGGATCTGGTGTCAATTTAAAGAAGTAGTCCAGTTACACATTTGTGGGCTTATAACTTGGCTTCTGAATGTCCTAGAGAGATCAGGTTTGTTTTAGTGTACTCCAATCAACAGCCCCTACAACCACAAAAAGGAATGGAGTCATTATCACTTAAGGTTTGTAAATGGCACCCAGAATTATGTTGCACGAAGCACAATTTAACATCATTCTGGGTCCATTTGTGTGAAAACAAGGGCCAATCAGGCTGAAACGTTACAGGAAGGTAGAATCTATTGAGGTGTAAGTTATCTGAACGTTTCATGATGATAGCACTTTCCTAAGGGGGTCAAACCATGTCCCAAAGGTCACCGGATCTGGTGTCAATTTAAAGAAGTAGTCCAGTTACACATTTGTGGGCTTATAACTTGGCTTCTGAATGTCCTAGAGAGATCAGGTTTGTTTTAGTGTACTCCAATCAACAGCCCCTACAACCACAAAAAGGAATGGAGTCATTAGCACTTATGGTTTGTAAATGGCACCCAGAATTATGTTGCACGAAGCACAATTTCACATCATTCTGGGTTCATTTGTGTGAAAACAAGGTCCAATCAGGCTGAAACGCTACAAGAAGGTAGAATCTATTGAGTTGTAAGTGATCTGAACATTTCAAGATGATCGCACATTCCTATAGGGGGTAAAACCATGTCCCAAAGGTCACCGGGCCTGGTGTCACTTTAAAGTAGTAGTCCAGTTACACCTTTTGGGCTTATAACTTGGCTTCTGAATGTCCTAGAGAGGTTAGTTTGTTTTAGTGTACTCCAATCAACAGCCCCTAAAACCACAAAAAGGAATGGAGTCATTAGCACTTATGGTTTGTAAATGGCACCCAGAATTATGTTGCACGAAGCACAATTTCACATCATTCTGGGTTCATTTGTGTGGAAACAAGGTCCAATCAGGCTGAAACGTTACAGGAAGGTAGAATCTATTGAGTTGTAAGTGATCTGAACGTTTCATGATGAGAGCACTTTCCTAAGGGGGTCAAACCATGTCCCAAAGGTCACCGGATCTGGTGTCAATTTAAAGAAGTAGTCCAGTTACACATTTGTGGGCTTATAACTTGGCTTCTGAATGTCCTAGAGAGATCAGGTTTGTTTTAGTGTACTCCAATCAACAGCCCCTACAACCACAAAAAGGAATGGAGTCATTAGCACTTAAGGTTTGTAAATGACACCCAGAATTATGTTGCAGGAAGAACAATTTCACATCATTCTGGGTCCATTTGTGTGAAAACAAGGTCCAATCAGGCTGAAACGCTACAAGAAGGTAGAATCTATTGAGTTGTAAGTGATCTGAATGTTTCATGATGATAGCACTTTCCTAAGGGGGTCAAACCATGTCCCAAAGGTCACCGGATCTGGTATCAATTTAAAGTAGTAGTCCAGTTACACATTTGTGGGCTTATAACTTGACTTCTGAATGTCCTAGAGAGATCAGGTTTGTTTTAATGTACTCCAATCAACAGCCCCTACAACCACAAAAAGGAATGGAGTCATTAGCACTTATGGTTTGTAAATGGCACCCAGAATTATGTTGCACGATGCACAATTTCACATCATTCTGGGTCCATTTGTGTGAAAACAAGGTCCAATCAGGCTGAAACGCTACAAGAAGGTAGAATCTATTGAGTTGTAAGTGATCTGAAGGTTTCAAGATGATCGCACATTCTTATAGGGGGTAAAACCATGTCCCAAAGGTCACCGGGCCTGGTGTCACTTTAAAGAAGTAGTCCAGTTACACCTTTGTGGGCTTATAACTTGGCTTCTGAATGTCCTAGAGAGATCAGGTTTGTTTTAGTGTACTCCAATCAACAGCCCCTACAACCACAAAAAGGAATGGAGTCATTAGCACTTATGGTTTGTAAATGGCACCCAGAATTATGTTGCACGAAGCACAATTTCACATCATTCTGGGTTCATTTGTGTGAAAACAAGGTCCAATCAGGCTGAAACGTTACAGGAAAGTAGAATCTATTGAGTTGTAAGTGATATGAATGTTTCATGATGATAGCACTTTCCTAAGGGGGTCAAACCATGTCCCAAAGGTCACCGGATCTGGTGTCAATTTAAAGAAGTAGTCCAGTTACACATTTGTGGGCTTATAACTTGGCTTCTGAATGTCCTAGAGAGATCAGGTTTGTTTTAGTGTACTCCAATCAACAGCCCCTACAACCACAAAAAGGAATGGAGTCATTAGCACTTAAGGTTTGTAAATGACACCCAGAATTATGTTGCAGGAAGAACAATTTCACATCATTCTGGGTCCATTTGTGTGAAAACAAGGTCCAATCAGGCTGAAACGCTACAAGAAGGTAGAATCTATTGAGTTGTAAGTGATCTGAACGTTTCAAGATGATCGCTCATTCCTATAGGGGGTAAAACCATGTCCCAAAGGTCACCGGGCCTGGTATCACTTTAAAGAAGTAGTCCAGTTACACCTTTGTGGGCTTATAACTTGGCTTCTGAATGTCCTAGAGAGGTTAGGTTTGTTTTAGTGTTCTCCAATCAACAGCCCCTACAACCACAAAAAGGAATGGAGTCATTAGCACTTATGGTTTGTAAATGGCACCCAGAATTATGTTGCACGAAGCCCAATTTCACATCATTCTGGGTTCATTTGTGTGAAAACAAGGTCCAATCAGGCTGAAACGTTACAGGAAGGTAGAATCTATTGAGTTGTAAGTGATCTGAACGTTTCATGATGATAGCACTTTCCTAAGGGGGTCAAACCATGTCCCAAAGGTCACCGGATCTGGTGTCAATTTAAAGTAGTAGTCCAGTTACACATTTGTGGGCTTATAACTTGACTTCTGAATGTCCTAGAGAGATCAGGTTTGTTTTAATGTACTCCAATCAACAGCCCCTACAACCACAAAGAGGAATGGAGTCATTAGCACTTATGGTTTGTAAATGGCACCCAGAATTATGTTGCACGATGCACAATTTCACATCATTCTGGGTCCATTTGTGTGAAAACAAGGTCCAATCAGGCTGAAACGCTACAAGAAGGTAGAATCTATTGAGTTGTAAGTGATCTGAAGGTTTCAAGATGATCGCACATTCTTATAGGGGGTAAAACCATGTCCCAAAGGTCACCGGGCCTGGTGTCACTTTAAAGAAGTTGTCCAGTTACACCTTTGTGGGCTTATAACTTGGCTTCTGAATGTCCTAGAGAGATCAGGTTTGTTTTAGTGTACTCCAATCAACAGCCCCTACAACCACAAAAAGGAATGGAGTCATTAGCACTTATGGTTTGTAAATGGCACCCAGAATTATGTTGCACGAAGCACAATTTCACATCATTCTGGGTTCATTTGTGTGAAAACAAGGTCCAATCAGGCTGAAACGTTACAGGAAAGTAGAATCTATTGAGTTGTAAGTGATATGAATGTTTCATGATGATAGCACTTTCCTAAGGGGGTCAAACCATGTCCCAAAGGTCACCGGATCTGGTGTCAATTTAAAGAAGTAGTCCAGTTACACATTTGTGGGCTTATAACTTGGCTTCTGAATGTCCTAGAGATATCAGGTTTGTTTTAGTGTACTCCAATCAACAGCCCCTACAACCACAAAAAGGAATGGAGTCATTATCACTTAAGGTTTGTAAATGGCACCCAGAATTATGTTGCACGAAGCACAATTTAACATCATTCTGGGTCCATTTGTGTGAAAACAAGGTCCAATCAGGCTGAAACGTTACAGGAAGGTAGAATCTATTGAGTTTTAAGTTATCTGAACGTTTCATGATGATAGCACTTTCCTAAGGGGGTCAAACCATCTCCCAAAGGTCACTGGACCTGGTGTCAATTTAAAGAAGTAGTCCAGTTACACATTTGTGGGCTTATAACTTGGCTTCTGAATGTCCTAGAGAGATCAGGTTTGTTTTAATGTACTCCAATCAACAGCCCCTACAACCACAAAAATGAATGGAGTCATTAGCACTTATGGTTTGTAAGTGGCACCCAGAATTATGTTGCACGAAGCACAATTTCACATCATTCTGGGTCAATTTGTGTGAAAACAAGGTCCAATCCGGCTGAAACGCTACAAGAAGGTAGAATCTATTGAGTTGTAAGTGATCTGAACGTTTCAAGATGATCACACATTCCTATAGGGGGTCAAACCATGTCCCAAAGGTCACCGGGCCAAGTGTCACTTTAAAGAAGTAGTCCAGTTACACCTTTGTGGGCTTATAACTTGGCTTCTGAATGTCCTAGAGAGGTTAGGTTTGTTTTAGTGTACTCCAATCAACAGCCCCTACAACCACAAAAAGGAATGGAGTCATTAGCACTTATGGTTTGTAAATGGCACCCAGAATTATGTTGCACGAAGCACAATTTCAGATCATTCTGGGTTCATTTGTGTGAAAACAAGGTCCAATCAGGCTGAAACGTTACTGGATGCTAGAATCTATTGAGTTGTAAGTGATCTGAACGTTTCATGATGATAGCGCTTTCCTAAGGGGGTCAAACCATGTCTCAAAGGTCACCGGATCTGGTGTCAATTTAAAGAAGTAGTCCAGTTACACATTTGTGGGCTTATAACTTGGCTTCTGAATGTCCTAGAGAGATTAGGTTTATTTTAGTGTACTCCAATCAACAGCCCCTACAACCACAAAAAGGAATGGAGTCATTAGCACTTATGGTTCTTAAATGGCACCCAGAATTATGCTGCACTAAGCACAATTTCACATGATTCTGGGTCAATTTGTGTGAAAACAAGGTCCAATCCGGCTGAAACGCTACAAGAAGGTAGAATCTATTGAGTTGTAAGTGATCTGAACGTTTCAAGATGATCGCACATTCCTATAGGGGG
The DNA here is from genome assembly GCF_043380555.1 of Nothobranchius furzeri. NCBI lineage: Eukaryota > Metazoa > Chordata > Actinopteri > Cyprinodontiformes > Nothobranchiidae > Nothobranchius > Nothobranchius furzeri. Next base: position 876,658 of record NC_091753.1, read on the forward strand.
TCAAACCATGTCCCAAAGGTCACCGGGCCAAGTGTCACTTTAAAGAAGTAGTCCAGTTACATCTTTGTGTGTGGGCTTATAACTTGGCTTCTGAATGTCCTAGAGAGATCAGGTTTGTTTTAATGTACTCCAATCAACAGCCCCTAGAACCACAAAAAGGAATGGAGACATTAGCACTTACGGTTTTTAAATGGCACCCAGAATTATGTTGCACGAAGCACAATTTCACATCATTCTGGGTTCATTTGTGTGAAAACAAGGTCCAATCAGGCTGAAACGTTACAGGAAGGTAGAATCTATTGTTGTAAGTGATCTGAACGTTTCATGATGATAGCACTTTCCTAAGGGGGTCAAACCATGTCCCAAAGGTCACCGGATCTGGTGTCTAAAGAAGTAGTCCAGTTACAAATTTGTGGGCTTATAACTTGGCTTCTGAATGTCCTAGAGAGATCAGGTTTGTTTTAGTATACTCCAATCAACAGCCCCTACAACCACAAAAAGGAATGGAGTCATTAGACTTATGGTTTTTAAATGGCACCCAGAATTATGTTGCACGAAGCACAATTTCACATCATTCTGGGTTCATTTGTGTGAAAACAAGGTCCAATCAGGCTGAAACGTCACAGGAAGGTAGAATCTATTGCGTTGTAAGTGATCTGAACGTTTCATGATGATAGCACTTTCCTAAGGGGGTCAAACCATGTCCCAAAGGTCACCGGATCTGGTGTCAATTTAAAGAAGTAGTCCAGTTACACATTTGTGGGCTTATAACTTGGCTTCTGAATGTCCTAGAGCGATCAGGTTTGTTTTAGTGTACTCCAATCAACAGCCCCTACAACCACAAAAAGGAATGGAGTCATTAGCACTTATGGTTTTTAAATGGCACCCAGAATTATGTTGCACGAAGCACAATTTCACATCATTCTGGGTTCATTTGTGTGAAAACAAGGTCCAATCAGGCTGAAACGTTACAGGAAGGTAGAATCTATTGAGTTGTAAGTGATCTGAAGGTTTCATGATGATAGCACTTCCCTAAGGGGGTCAAACCATGTCCCAAAGGTCACCGGATCTGGTGTCTAAAGAAGTAGTCCAGTTACACATTTGTGGGCTTATAACATGGCTTCTGAATGTCCTGGAGAGGTCAGGTTTGTTTTAATGTACTCCAATCAACAGCCCCTACAACCACAAAAAGGAATGGAGTCATTAGCACTTATGGTTTGTAAATGGCACCCAGAATTATGTTGCACGAAGCAAAATTTCACATCATTCTGGGTTCATTTGTGTGAAAACAAGGTCCAATCAGGCAGAAACGTTACAGGAAGGTAGAATCTATTGAGTTGTAAGTGATCTGAACGTTTCATGATGATAGCACTTTCCTATAGGGGGTCAAACCATGTCCCAAAGGTCACCGGGCCTGGTGTCACTTTAAAGAAGTAGTCCAGTTACACCTTTGTGGGCTTATAACTTGGCTTCTGAATGTCCTAGAGAGATCAGGTTTGTTTTAATGTACTCCAGTCAACAGCCCCTACAACCACAAAAAGGAATGGAGTCATTAGCACTTATGGTTTGTAAATGGCACACAGAATTATGTTGCACGAAGCACAATTTCACATCATTCTGGGTTCATTTGTGTGAAAACAAGGTCCAATCAGGCTGAAACGTTACAGGAAGGTAGAATCTATTGAGTTGTAAGTCATCTGAACGTTTCATGATGATAGCGCTTTCCTAAGGGGGTCAAACCATGTCCCAAAGGTCACCGGATCTGGTGTCAATTTAAAGAAGTAGTCCAGTTACACATTTGTGGGCTTATAACTTGGCTTCTGAATGTCCTAGAGAGATCAGGTTTATTTTAGTGTACTCCAATCAACAGCCCCAACAACCACAAAAAGGAATGGAGTCATTAGCACTTATGGTTCTTAAATGGCACCCAGAATTATGCTGCACTAAGCACAATTTCACATGATTCTGGGTCAATTTGTGTGAAAACAAGGTCCAATCCGGCTGAAACGCTACAAGAAGGTAGAATCTATTGAGTTGTAAGTGATCTGAACGTTTCAAGATGATCGCACATTCCTATAGGGGGTCAAACCATGTCCCAAAGGTCACCGGGCCAAGTGTCACTTTAAAGAAGTAGTCCAGTTACATCTTTGTGTGTGGGCTTATAACTTGGCTTCTGAATGTCCTAGAGAGATCAGGTTTGTTTTAGAGTACTCCAGTTAACAGCCCCCATTACCCCAAAGAGGAATGGAGTCATTAGCACTTATGGTTTGTAAATGGCACCCAGAATTATGTTGCACGAAGCACAATTTCACATCATTCTGGGTTCATTTGTGTGGAAACAAGGTCCAATCAGGCTGAAACGTTACAGGAAGGTAGAATCTATTGAGTTGTAAGTGATCTGAACGTTTCATGATGAGAGCACTTTCCTAAGGGGGTCAAACCATGTCCCAAAGGTCACCGGATCTGGTGTCAATTTAAAGAAGTAGTCCAGTTACACATTTGTGGGCTTATAACTTGGCTTCTGAATGTCCTAGAGAGATCAGGTTTGTTTTAGTGTACTCCAATCAACAGCCCCTACAACCACAAAAAGGAATGGAGTCATTAGCACTTAAGGTTTGTAAATGACACCCAGAATTATGTTGCAGGAAGAACAATTTCACATCATTCTGGGTCCATTTGTGTGAAAACAAGGTCCAATCAGACTGAAACGCTACAAGAAGGTAGAATCTATTGAGTTGTAAGTGATCTGAACGTTTCAAGATGATCGCTCATTCCTATAGGGGGTAAAACCATGTCCCAAAGGTCACCGGGCCTGGTGTCACTTTAAAGAAGTAGTCCAGTTACACCTTTGTGGGCTTATAACTTGGCTTCTGAATGTCCTAGAGAGGTTAGGTTTGTTTTAGTGTTCTCCAATCAACAGCCCCTACAACCACAAAAAGGAATGGAGTCATTAGCACTTATGGTTTGTAAATGGCACCCAGAATTATGTTGCACGAAGCACAATTTCACATCATTCTGGGTTCATTTGTGTGAAAACAAGGTCCAATCAGGCTGAAACGTTACAGGAAGGTAGAATCTATTGAGTTGTAAGTGATCTGAATGTTTCATGATGATAGCACTTTCCTAAGGGGGTCAAACCATGTCCCAAATGTCACCGGATCTGGTGTCAATTTAAAGTAGTAGTCCAGTTACACATTTGTGGGCTTATAACTTGACTTCTGAATGTCCTAGAGAGATCAGGTTTGTTTTAATGTACTCCAATCAACAGCCCCTACAACCACAAAAAGGAATGGAGTCATTAGCACTTATGGTTTGTAAATGGCACCCAGAATTATGTTGCACGAAGCACAATTTCACATCATTCTGGGTCCATTTGTGTGAAAACAAGGTCCAATCAGGCTGAAACGCTACAAGAAGGTAGAATCTATTGAGTTGTAAGTGATCTGAAGGTTTCAAGATGATCGCACATTCTTATAGGGGGTAAAACCATGTCCCAAAGGTCACCGGGCCTGGTGTCACTTTAAAGAAGTTGTCCAGTTACACCTTTGTGGGCTTATAACTTGGCTTCTGAATGTCCTAGAGAGATCAGGTTTGTTTTAGTGTACTCCAATCAACAGCCCCTACAACCACAAAAAGGAATGGAGTCATTAGCACTTATGGTTTGTAAATGGCACCCAGAATTATGTTGCACGAAGCACAATTTCACATCATTCTGGGTTCATTTGTGTGAAAACAAGGTCCAATCAGGCTGAAACGTTACAGGAAAGTAGAATCTATTGAGTTGTAAGTGATATGAAAGTTTCATGATGATAGCACTTTCCTAAGGGGGTCAAACCATGTCCCAAAGGTCACCGGATCTGGTGTCAATTTAAAGAAGTAGTCCAGTTACACATTTGTGGGCTTATAACTTGGCTTCTGAATGTCCTAGAGAGATCAGGTTTATTTTAGTGTACTCCAATCAACAGCCCCTACAACCACAAAAAGGAATGGAGTCATTAGCACTTATGGTTTTTAAATGGCACCCAGAATTATGTTGCACAAAGCACAATTTCACATCATTCTGGGTCCATTTGTGTGAAAACAAGGTCCAATCAGGCTGAAACGTTACAGGAAGGTAGAATCTATTGAGTTGTAAGTGATCTGAACGTTTCATGATGATAGCACTTTCCTAAGGGGGTCAAACCATCTCCCAAAGGTCACTGGATCTGGTGTCAATTTAAAGAAGTAGTCCAGTTACACATTTGTGGGCTTATAACTTGGCTTCTGAATGTCCTAGAGAGATCAGGTTTGTTTTAATGTACTCCAATCAACAGCCCCTACAACCACAAAAATGAATGGAGTCATTAGCACTTATGGTTTGTAATTGGCACCCAGAATTATGTTGCACGAAGCACAATTTCACATCATTCTGGGTCAATTTGTGTGAAAACAAGGTCCAATCCGGCTGAAACGCTACAAGAAGGTAGAATCTATTGAGTTGTAAGTGATCTGAACGTTTCAAGATGATCACACATTCCTATAGGGGGTCAAACCATGTCCCAAAGGTCACCGGGCCAAGTGTCACTTTAAAGAAGTAGTCCAGTTACACCTTTGTGGGCTTATAACTTGGCTTCTGAATGTCCTAGAGAGGTTAGGTTTGTTTTAGTGTACTCCAATCAACAGCCCCTACAACCACAAAAAGGAATGGAGTCATTAGCACTTATGGTTTGTAAATGGCACCCAGAATTATGTTGCACGAAGCACAATTTCACATCATTCTGGGTTCATTTGTGTGAAAACAAGGTCCAATCAGGCTGAAACGTTACAGGAAGGTAGAATCTATTAAGTTGTAAGTGATCTGAACGTTTCAAGATGATCACACATTCCTATAGGGGTTAAAACCATGTCCCAAAGGTCACCGGGCCTGGTGTCACTTTAAAGAAGTAGTCCAGTTACATCTTTGTAGGCTTATAACTTGGCTTCTGAATGTCCTAGAGAGATCAGGTTTGTTTTAATGTACTCCAATCAACAGCCCCTACAACCACAAAAAGGAATGGAGTCATTAGCACTTATGGTTTGTAAATGGCACACAGAATTATGTTGCACGAAGCACAATTTCACATCATTCTGGGTTCATTTGTGTGAAAACAAGGTCCAATCAGGCTGAAACGTTACAGGAAGGTAGAATCTATTGAGTTGTAAGTGATCTGAACGTTTCATGATGATAGCGCTTTCCTAAGGGGGTCAAACCATGTCCCAAAGGTCACCGGATCTGGTGTCAATTTAAAGAAGTAGTCCAGTTACACATTTGTGGGCTTATAACTTGGCTTCTGAATGTCCTAGAGAGATCAGGTTTATTTTAGTGTACTCCAATCAACAGCCCCAACAACCACAAAAAGGAATGGAGTCATTAGCACTTATGGTTCTTAAATGGCACCCAGAATTATGCTGCACTAAGCACAATTTCACATGATTCTGGGTCAATTTGTGTGAAAACAAGGTCCAATCCGGCTGAAACGCTACAAGAAGGTAGAATCTATTGAGTTGTAAGTGATCTGAACGTTTCAAGATGATCGCACATTCCTATAGGGGGTCAAACCATGTCCCAAAGGTCACCGGGCCAAGTGTCACTTTAAAGAAGTAGTCCAGTTACATCTTTGTGTGTGGGCTTATAACTTGGCTTCTGAATGTCCTAGAGAGATCAGGTTTGTTTTAGAGTACTCCAGTTAACAGCCCCCATTACCCCAAAGAGGAATGGAGTCATTAGCACTTATGGTTTGTAAATGGCACCCAGAATTATGTTGCACGAAGCACAATTTCACATCATTCTGGGTTCATTTGTGTGGAAACAAGGTCCAATCAGGCTGAAACGTTACAGGAAGGTAGAATCTATTGAGTTGTAAGTGATCTGAACGTTTCATGATGAGAGCACTTTCCTAAGGGGGTCAAACCATGTCCCAAAGGTCACCGGATCTGGTGTCAATTTAAAGAAGTAGTCCAGTTACACATTTGTGGGCTTATAACTTGGCTTCTGAATGTCCTAGAGAGATCAGGTTTGTTTTAGTGTACTCCAATCAACAGCCCCTACAACCACAAAAAGGAATGGAGTCATTAGCACTTAAGGTTTGTAAATGACACCCAGAATTATGTTGCAGGAAGAACAATTTCACATCATTCTGGGTCCATTTGTGTGAAAACAAGGTCCAATCAGACTGAAACGCTACAAGAAGGTAGAATCTATTGAGTTGTAAGTGATCTGAACGTTTCAAGATGATCGCTCATTCCTATAGGGGGTAAAACCATGTCCCAAAGGTCACCGGGCCTGGTGTCACTTTAAAGAAGTAGTCCAGTTACACCTTTGTGGGCTTATAACTTGGCTTCTGAATGTCCTAGAGAGGTTAGGTTTGTTTTAGTGTTCTCCAATCAACAGCCCCTACAACCACAAAAAGGAATGGAGTCATTAGCACTTATGGTTTGTAAATGGCACCCAGAATTATGTTGCACGAAGCACAATTTCACATCATTCTGGGTTCATTTGTGTGAAAACAAGGTCCAATCAGGCTGAAACGTTACAGGAAGGTAGAATCTATTGAGTTGTAAGTGATCTGAATGTTTCATGATGATAGCACTTTCCTAAGGGGGTCAAACCATGTCCCAAAGGTCACCGGATCTGGTGTCAATTTAAAGTAGTAGTCCAGTTACACATTTGTGGGCTTATAACTTGACTTCTGAATGTCCTAGAGAGATCAGGTTTGTTTTAATGTACTCCAATCAACAGCCCCTACAACCACAAAAAGGAATGGAGTCATTAGCACTTATGGTTTGTAAATGGCACCCAGAATTATGTTGCACGAAGCACAATTTCACATCATTCTGGGTCCATTTGTGTGAAAACAAGGTCCAATCAGGCTGAAACGCTACAAGAAGGTAGAATCTATTGAGTTGTAAGTGATCTGAAGGTTTCAAGATGATCGCACATTCTTATAGGGGGTAAAACCATGTCCCAAAGGTCACCGGGCCTGGTGTCACTTTAAAGAAGTTGTCCAGTTACACCTTTGTGGGCTTATAACTTGGCTTCTGAATGTCCTAGAGAGATCAGGTTTGTTTTAGTGTACTCCAATCAACAGCCCCTACAACCACAAAAAGGAATGGAGTCATTAGCACTTATGGTTTGTAAATGGCACCCAGAATTATGTTGCACGAAGCACAATTTCACATCATTCTGGGTTCATTTGTGTGAAAACAAGGTCCAATCAGGCTGAAACGTTACAGGAAAGTAGAATCTATTGAGTTGTAAGTGATATGAAAGTTTCATGATGATAGCACTTTCCTAAGGGGGTCAAACCATGTCCCAAAGGTCACCGGATCTGGTGTCAATTTAAAGAAGTAGTCCAGTTACACATTTGTGGGCTTATAACTTGGCTTCTGAATGTCCTAGAGAGATCAGGTTTATTTTAGTGTACTCCAATCAACAGCCCCTACAACCACAAAAAGGAATGGAGTCATTAGCACTTATGGTTTTTAAATGGCACCCAGAATTATGTTGCACAAAGCACAATTTCACATCATTCTGGGTCCATTTGTGTGAAAACAAGGTCCAATCAGGCTGAAACGTTACAGGAAGGTAGAATCTATTGAGTTGTAAGTGATCTGAACGTTTCATGATGATAGCACTTTCCTAAGGGGGTCAAACCATCTCCCAAAGGTCACTGGATCTGGTGTCAATTTAAAGAAGTAGTCCAGTTACACATTTGTGGGCTTATAACTTGGCTTCTGAATGTCCTAGAGAGATCAGGTTTGTTTTAATGTACTCCAATCAACAGCCCCTACAACCACAAAAATGAATGGAGTCATTAGCACTTATGGTTTGTAATTGGCACCCAGAATTATGTTGCACGAAGCACAATTTCACATCATTCTGGGTCAATTTGTGTGAAAACAAGGTCCAATCCGGCTGAAACGCTACAAGAAGGTAGAATCTATTGAGTTGTAAGTGATCTGAACGTTTCAAGATGATCACACATTCCTATAGGGGGTCAAACCATGTCCCAAAGGTCACCGGGCCAAGTGTCACTTTAAAGAAGTAGTCCAGTTACACCTTTGTGGGCTTATAACTTGGCTTCTGAATGTCCTAGAGAGGTTAGGTTTGTTTTAGTGTACTCCAATCAACAGCCCCTACAACCACAAAAAGGAATGGAGTCATTAGCACTTATGGTTTGTAAATGGCACCCAGAATTATGTTGCACGAAGCACAATTTCACATCATTCTGGGTTCATTTGTGTGAAAACAAGGTCCAATCAGGCTGAAACGTTACTGGATGCTAGAATCTATTGAGTTGTAAGTGATCTGAACGTTTCATGATGATAGCGCTTTCCTAAGGGGGTCAAACCATGTCCCAAAGGTCACCGGATCTGGTGTCAATTTAAAGAAGTAGTCCAGTTACACATTTGTGGGCTTATAACTTGGCTTCTGAATGTCCTAGAGAGATCAGGTTTATTTTAGTGTACTCCAATCAACAGCCCCTAAAACCACAAAAAGGAATGGAGTCATTAGCACTTATGGTTCTTAAATGGCACCCAGAATTATGCTGCACTAAGCACAATTTCACATGATTCTGGGTCAATTTGTGTGAAAACAAGGTCCAATCCGGCTGAAACGCTACGGTAGAATCTATTGAGTTGTAAGTGATCTGAACGTTTCAAGATGATCGCACATTCCTATAGGGGGTCAAACCATGTCCCAAAGGTCACCGGGCCAAGTGTCACTTTAAAGAAGTAGTCCAGTTACATCTTTGTGTGTGGGCTTATAACTTGGCTTCTGAATGTCCTAGAGAGATCAGGTTTGTTTTAGTGTACTCCAATCAACAGCCCCTAGAACCACAAAAAGGAATGGAGACATTAGCACTTATGGTTTTTAAATGGCACCCAGAATTATGTTGCACGAAGCACAATTTCACATCATTCTGGGTTCATTTGTGTGAAAACAAGGTCCAATCAGGCTGAAACGTTACAGGAAGGTAGAATCTATTGTTGTAAGTGATCTGAACGTTTCATGATGATAGCACTTTCCTAAGGGGGTCAAACCATGTCCCAAAGGTCACCGGATCTGGTGTCTAAAGAAGTAGTCCAGTTACAAATTTGTGGGCTTATAACTTGGCTTCTGAATGTCCTAGAGAGATCAGGTTTGTTTTAGTATACTCCAATCAACAGCCCCTACAACCACAAAAAGGAATGGAGTCATTAGACTTATGGTTTTTAAATGGCACCCAGAATTATGTTGCACGAAGCACAATTTCACATCATTCTGGGTTCATTTGTGTGAAAACAAGGTCCAATCAGGCTGAAACGTTACAGGAAGGTAGAATCTATTGCGTTGTAAGTGATCTGAACGTTTCATGATGATAGCACTTTCCTAAGGGGGTCAAACCATGTCCCAAAGGTCACCGGATCTGGTGTCAATTTAAAGAAGTAGTCCAGTTACACATTTGTGGGCTTATAACTTGGCTTCTGAATGTCCTAGAGCGATCAGTTTTGTTTTAGTGTACTCCAATCAACAGCCCCTACAACCACAAAAAGGAATGGAGTCATTAGCACTTATGGTTTTTAAATGGCACCCAGAATTATGTTGCACGAAGCACAATTTCACATCATTCTGGGTTCATTTGTGTGAAAACAAGGTCCAATCAGGCTGAAACGTTACAGGAAGGTAGAATGTATTGAGTTGTAAGTGATCTGAACGTTTCATGATGATAGCACTTTCCTAAGGGGGTCAAACCATGTCCCAAAGGTCACCGGATCTGGTGTCAATTTAAAGAAGTAGTCCAGTTACACATTTGTGGGCTTATAACTTGGCTTCTGAATGTCCTAGAGAGATCAGGTTTGTTTTTAGTGTACTCCAATCAACAGCCCCTACAACCACAAAAAGGAATGGAGTCATTAGCACTTATGGTTTGTAAATGGCACCCAGAATTATGTTGCACGAAGCACAATTTCACATCATTCTGGGTCCATTTGTGTGAAAACAAGGTCCAATCAGGCTGAAACATTACAGGAAGGTAGAATCTATTAAAATGTAAGTGATCTGAAGGTTTCATGATGATAGCACTTCCCTAAGGGGGTCAAACCATGTCCCAAAGGTCACCGGATCTGGTGTCTAAAGAAGTAGTCCAGTTACACATTTGTGGGCTTATAACTTGGCTTCTGAATGTCCTAGAGAGATCAGGTTTGTTTTAGTGTACTCCAACCAACAGCCCCTACAACCACAAAAAGGAATGGAGTCATTAGCACTTATGGTTTGTAAATGGCACCCAGAATTATGTTGCACGAAGCACAATTTCACATCATTCTGGGTCCATTTGTGTGAAAACAAGGTCCAATTAGGCTTAAACGTTACAGGAAGGTAGAATCTATTAAGTTGTAAGTGATCTGAACGTTTCAAGATGATCGCACATTCCTATAGGGGGTAAAACCATGTCCCAAAGGTCACCGGGCCTGGTGTCACTTTAAAGAAGTAGTCCAGTTACATCTTTGTAGGCTTATAACTTGGCTTCTGAATGTCCTAGAGAGATCAGGTTTGTTTTAATGTACTACAATCAACAGCCCCTACAACCACAAAAAGGAATGGAGTCATTAGCACTTATGGTTTGTAAATGGCACACAGAATTATGTTGCACGAAGCACAATTTCACATCATTCTGGGTCCATTTGTGTGAAAACAAGGTCCAATCAGGCTGAAACGTTACAAGAAGGTAGAATCTATTGAGTTGTAAGTGATCCGAACGTTTCATGATGATAGCACTTTCCTAAGGGGGTCAAACCATGTCCCAAAGGTCACCGGATCTGGTGTCAATTTAAAGAAGTAGTCCAGTTACACATTTGTGGGCTTATAACTTGGCTTCTGAATGTCCTAGAGAGGTTAGGTTTGTTTTAGTGTACTCCAATCAACAGCCCCTACAACCACAAAAAGGAATGGAGTCATTAGCACTTATGGTTTGTAAATGGCACCCAGAATTATTTTGCACGAAGCACAATTTCACATCATTCTGGGTTCATTTGTGTGAAAACAAGGTCCAGTCAGGCTGAAACGTTACTGGAAGCTAGAATCTATTGAGTTGTAAGTGATCTGAACGTTTCATGATGATAGCGCTTTCCTAAGGGGGTCAAACCATGTCCCAAAGGTCACCGGATCTGGTGTCAATTTAAAGAAGTAGTCCAGTTACACATTTGTGGGCTTATAACTTGGCTTCTGAATGTCCTAGAGAGATCAGGTTTATTTTAGTGTACTCCAATCAACAGCCCCTACAACCACAAAAAGGAATGGAGTCATTAGCACTTATGGTTCTTAAATGGCACCCAGAATTATGCTGCACTAAGCACAATTTCACATGATTCTGGGTCAATTTGTGTGAAAACAAGGTCCAATCCGGCTGAAACGCTACAAGAAGGTAGAATCTATTGAGTTGTAAGTGATCTGAACGTTTCAAGATGATCGCACATTCCTATAGGGGGTCAAACCATGTCCCAAAGGTCACCGGGCCAAGTGTCACTTTAAAGAAGTAGTCCAGTTACATCTTTGTGTGTGGGCTTACAACTTGGCTTCTGAATGTCCTAGAGAGATCAGGTTTGTTTTAGTGTACTCCAATCAACATCCCCTAGAATCACAAAAAGGAATGGAGACATTAGCACTTATGGTTTTTAAATGGCACCCAGAATTATTTTGCACAAAGCACAATTTCACATCATTCTGGGTTCATTTGTGTGAAAACAAGGTCCAATCAGGCTGAAACGTTACAGGAAGGTAGAATCTATTGTTGTAAGTGATCTGAACGTTTCATGATGATAGCACTTTCCTAAGGGGGTCAAACCATGTCCCAAAGGTCACCGGATCTGGTGTCAATTTAAAGAAGTAGTCCAGTTACACATTTGTGGGCTTATAACTTGGCTTCTGAATGTCCTGGAGCGATCAGGTTTGTTTTAGTGTACTCCAATCAACAGCCCCTACAACCACAAAAAGGAATGGAGTCATTAGCACTTATGGTTTTTAAATGGCACCCAGAATTATGTTGCACGAAGCACAATTTCACATCATTCTGGGTTCATTTGTGTGAAAACAAGGTCCAATCAGGCTGAAACGTTACAGGAAGGTAGAATCTCTTGAGTTGTAAGTGATCTGAACGTTTCATGATGATAGCACTTTCCTAAGGGGGTCAAACCATGTCCCAAAGGTCACCGGATCTGGTGTCAATTTAAAGAAGTAGTCCAGTTACACATTTGTGGGCTTATAACTTGGCTTCTGAATGTCCTAGAGAGATCAGGTTTGTTTTAGTGTACTCCAATCAACAGCCCCTACAACCACAAAAAGGAATGGAGTCATTAGCACTTATGGTTTGTAAATGGCACCCAGAATTATGTTGCACGAAGCACAATTTCACATCATTCTGGGTCCATTTGTGTGAAAACAAGGTCCAGTCAGGCTGAAACATTACAGGAAGGTAGAATCTATTAAAATGTAAGTGATCTGAAGGTTTCATGATGATAGCACTTCCCTAAGGGGGTCAAACCATGTCCCAAAGGTCACCGGATCTGGTGTCTAAAGAAGTAGTCCAGTTACACATTTGTGGGCTTATAACTTGGCTTCTGAATGTCCTAGAGAGATCAGGTTTGTTTTAGTATACTCCAATCAACAGCCCCTACAACCACAAAAAGGAATGGAGTCATTAGCACTTATGGTTTTTAAATGGCACCCAGAATTATGTTGCACGAAGCACAATTTCACATCATTCTGGGTTCATTTGTGTGAAAACAAGGTAAAATCAGGCTGAAACGTTACAGAAAGGTAGAATCTATTGAGTTGTAAGTGATCTGAACGTTTCATGATGATAGCACTTTCCTAAGGGGGTCAAACCATGTCCCAAATGTCACCGGATCTGGTGTCAATTTAAAGTAGTAGTCCAGTTACACATTTGTGGGCTTATAACTTGGCTTCTGAATGTCCTGGAGAGGTCAGGTTTGTTTTAATGTACTCCAATCAACAGCCCCTACAACCACAAAAAGGAATGGAGTCATTAGCACTTATGGTTTGTAAATGGCACCCAGAATTATGTTGCACGAAGCAAAATTTCATATCATTCTGGGTTCATTTGTGTGAAAACAAGGTCCAATCAGGCAGAAACGTTACAGGAAGGTAGAATCTATTGAGTTGTAAGTGATCTGAACGTTTCATGATGAAAGCACTTTCCTATAGGGGGTCAAACCATGTCCCAAAGGTCACCGGGCCTGGTTTCACTTTAAAGAAGTAGTCCAGTTACACCTTTGTGGGCTTATAACTTGGCTTCTGAATGTCCTAGAGAGATCAGGGTTGTTTTAGTGTACTCCAATCAACAGCCCCCACAACCACAAAAAGGAATGGAGTCATTAGCACTTATGGTTCTTAAATGGCACCCAGAATTATGTTGCACGAAGCACAATTTCACATCATTCTGGGTCCATTTGTGTGAAAACAAGGTCCAATCAGGCTGAAACGTTACAGGAAGGTAGAATCTATTGAGTTGTAAGTGATCTGAACGTTTCAAGATGATCGCACATTCCTATAGGGGGTAAAACCATGTCCCAAAGGTCACCGGGCCTGGTGTCACTTTAAAGAAGTAGTCCAGTTACATCTTTGTAGGCTTATAACTTCGCTTCTGAATGTCCTAGAGAGATCAGGTTTGTTTTAATGTACTCCAATCAACAGCCCCTACAACCACAAAAAGGAATGGAGTCATTAGCACTTATGGTTTGTAAATGGCACACAGAATTATGTTGCACGAAGCACAATTTCACATCATTCTGGGTTCATTTGTGTGAAAACAAGGTCCAATCAGGCAGAAACGTTACAGGAAGGTAGAATCTATTGAGTTGTAAGTGATCTGAACGTTTCATGATGATAGCACTTTCCTAAGGGGGTCAAACCATGTCGCAAAGGTCACCGGATCTGGTGTCACTTTAAAGAATTAGTCCAGTTACACATTTGTGGGCTTATAACTTGGCTTCTGAATGTCCTAGAGTGGTCAGGTTTGTTTTAGTGTACTCCAATCAACAGCCCCTACAACCACAAAAAGGAATGAAGTCATTAGCACTTATGGTTTGTAAATGGCACCCAGAATTATGTTGCACGAAGCACAATTTCACATCATTCTGGGTCCATTTGTGTGAAAACAAGGTCCAATCAGGCTGAAACGTTACAAGAAGGTAGAATCTATTGAGTTGTAAGTGATCTGAACGTTTCATGATGATAGCACTTTCCTAAGGGGGTCAAACCATGTCCCAAAGGTCACCGGATCTGGTGTCAATTTAAAGAAGTAGTCCAGTTACACATTCGTGGGCTTATAACTTGGCTTCTGAATGTCCTAGAGCGATCAGGTTTGTTTTAGTGTACTCCAATCAACAGCCCCTACAACCACAAAAAGGAATGGAGTCATTAGCACTTATGGTTTTTAAATGGCACCCAGAATTATGTTGCACGAAGCACAATTTCACATCATTCTGGGTTCATTTGTGTGAAAACAAGGTCCAATCAGGCTGAAACGTTACAGGAACGTAGAATGTATTGAGTTGTAAGTGATCTGAACGTTTCATGATGATAGCACTTTCCTAAGGGGGTCAAACCATGTCCCAAAGGTCACCGGATCTGGTGTCAATTTAAAGAAGTAGTCCAGTTACACATTTGTGGGCTTATAACTTGGCTTCTGAATGTCCTAGAGAGATCAGGTTTGTTTTAGTGTACTCCAATCAACAGCCCCTACAACCACAAAAAGGAATGGAGTCATTAGCACTTATGGTTTGTAAATGGCACCCAGAATTATGTTGCACGAAGCACAATTTCACATCATTCTGGGTCCATTTGTGTGAAAACAAGGTCCAGTCAGGCTGAAACATTACAGGAAGGTAGAATCTATTAAAATGTAAGTGATCTGAAGGTTTCATGATGATAGCACTTCCCTAAGGGGGTCAAACCATGTCCCAAAGGTCACCGGATCTGGTGTCTAAAGAAGTAGTCCAGTTACACATTTGTGGGCTTATAACTTGGCTTCTGAATGTCCTAGAGAGATCAGGTTTGTTTTAGTATACTCCAATCAACAGCCCCTACAACCACAAAAAGGAATGGAGTCATTAGCACTTATGGTTTGTAAATGGCACCCAGAATTATGTTGCACGAAGCAAAATTTCACATCATTCTGGGTTCATTTGTGTGAAAACAAGGTCCAATCAGGCAGAAATGTTACAGGAAGGTAGAATCTATTGAGTTGTAAGTGATCTGAACGTTTCATGATGATAGCACTTTCCTATAGGGGGTCAAACCATGTCCCAAAGGTCACCGGGCCTGGTGTCACTTTAAAGAAGTAGTCCAGTTACACCTTTGTGGGCTTATAACTTGGCTTCTGAATGTCCTAGAGAGATCAGGGTTGTTTTAGTGTACTCCAATCAACAGCCCCCACAACCACAAAAAGGAATGGAGTCATTAGCACTTATGGTTCTTAAATGTCACCCAGAATTATGTTGCACGAAGCACAATTTCACATCATTCTGGGTCCATTTGTGTGAAAACAAGGTCCAATCAGGCTGAAACGTTACAGGAAGGTAGAATCTATTGAGTTGTAAGTGATCAGAACGTTTCAAGATGATCGCACATTCCTACAGGGGGTAAAACCATGTCCCAAAGGTCACCGGGCCTGGTGTCACTTTAAAGAAGTAGTCCAGTTACATCTTTGTAGGCTTATAACTTCGCTTCTGAATGTCCTAGAGAGATCAGGTTTGCTTTAATGTACTTCAATCAACAGCCCCTACAACCACAAAAAGGAATGGAGTCATTAGCACTTATGGTTTGTAAATGGCACACAGAATTATGTTGCACGAAGCACAATTTCACATCATTCTGGGTTCATTTGTGTGAAAACAAGGTCCAATCAGGCAGAAACGTTACAGGAAGGTAGAATCTATTGAGTTGTAAGTGATCTGAACGTTTCATGATGATAGCACTTTCCTAAGGGGGTCAAACCATGTCGCAAAGGTCACCGGATCTGGTGTCACTTTAAAGAATTAGTCCAGTTACACATTTGTGGGCTTATAACTTGGCTTCTGAATGTCCTAGAGCGGTCAGGTTTGTTTTAGTGTACTCCAATCAACAGCCCCTACAACCACAAAAAGGAATGGAGTCATTAGCACTTATGGTTTGTAAATGGCACCCAGAATTATGTTGCACGAAGCACAATTTCACATCATTCTGGGTTCATTTGTGTGAAAACAAGGTCCAATCAGGCTGAAACGTTACAAGAAGGTAGAATCTATTGAGTTGTAAGTGATCTGAACGTTTCATGATGATCGCACATTCCTATAGGGGGTCAAACCATGTCCCAAAGGTCACCGGGCCTGGTGTCACTTTAAAGAAGTAGTCCAGTTACACATTTGTGGGCTTATAACTTGGCTTCTGAATGTCCTGGAGAGATCAGGTTTGTTTTAGTGTACTCCAATCAACAGCCCCTACAACCAAAAAAAGGAATGGAGTCATTAGCACTTATGGTTTGTAAATGGCACCCAGAATTATGTTGCATGAAGCACAATTTCACATCATTCTGGGTCCATTTGTGTGAAAACAAGGTCCAATCAGGCTGAAACGTTACAAGAAAGTAGAATCTATTGATTTGTAAGTGATCTGAACGTTTCATGATGATAGCACTTTCCTAAGGGGGTCAAACCATGTACCAAAAGGTCACCGGATCTGGTGTCAATTTAAAGAAGTAGTCCAGTTACACATTTGTGGGCTTATAACTTGGCTTCTGAATGTCCTAGAGAGATCAGGTTTGTTTTAGTGTACTCCAATCAACAGCCCCTACAACCACAAAAAGGAATGGAGTCATTAGCACTTATGGTTTGTAAATGGCACCCAGAATTATTTTGCACGAAGCACAATTTCACATCATTCTGGGTTCATTTGTGTGAAAACAAGGTCCAGTCAGGCTGAAACGTTACTGGAAGCTAGAATCTATTGAGTTGTAAGTGATCTGAACGTTTCATGATGATAGCGCTTTCCTAAGGGGGTCAAACCATGTCCCAAAGGTCACCGGATCTGGTGTCAATTTAAAGAAGTAGTCCAGTTACACATTTGTGGGCTTATAACTTGGCTTCTGAATGTCCTGGAGAGGTCAGGTTTGTTTTAATGTACTCCAATCAACAGCCCCTACAACCACAAAAAGGAATGGAGTCATTAGCACTTATGGTTTGCAAATGGCACCCAGAATTATGTTGCACGAAGAAAAATTTCACATCATTCTGGGTTCATTTGTGTGAAAACAAGGTCCAATCAGGCAGAAACGTTACAGGAAGGTAGAATCTATTGAGTTGTAAGTGATCTGAACGTTTCATGATGATAGCACATTCCTATAGGGGGTAAAACCATGTCCCAAAGGTCACCGGGCCTGGTGTCACTTTAAAGAAGTAGTCCAGTTACATCTTTGTAGGCTTATAACTTCGCTTCTGAATGTCCTAGAGAGATCAGGTTTGTTTTAATGTACTCCAATCAACAGCCCCTACAACCACAAAAAGGAATGGAGTCATTAGCACTTATGGTTTGTAAATGGCACACAGAATTATGTTGCACGAAGCACAATTTCACATCTTTCTGGGTTCATTTGTGTGAAAACAAGGTCCAATCAGGCAGAAACGTTACAGGAAGGTAGAATCTATTGAGTTGTAAGTGATCTGAACGTTTCATGATGATAGCACTTTCCTAAGGGGGGTCAAACCATGTCGCAAAGGTCACCGGATCTGGTGTCACTTTAAAGAATTAGTCCAGTTACACATTTGTGGGCTTATAACTTGGCTTCTGAATGTCCTAGAGCGGTCAGGTTTGTTTTAGTGTACTCCAATCAACAGCCCCTACAACCACAAAAAGGAATGGAGTCATTAGCACTTATGGTTTGTAAATGGCACCCAGAATTATGTTGCACGAAGCACAATTTCACATCATTCTGGGTCCATTTGTGTGAAAACAAGGTCCAATTAGGCTGAAACGTTACAAGAAGGTAGAATCTATTGAGTTGTAAGTGATCTGAACGTTTCATGATGATAGCACTTTCCTAAGGGGGTCAAACCATGTCCCAAAGGTCACCGGATCTGGTGTCAATTTAAAGAAGTAGTCCAGTTACACATTTGTGGGCTTATAACTTGGCTTCTGAATGTCCTAGAGCGATCAGGTTTGTTCTAGTGTACTCCAATCAACAGCCCCTACAACCACAAAAAGGAATGGAGTCATTAGCACTTATGGTTTTTAAATGGCACCCAGAATTATGTTGCACGAAGCACAATTTCACATCATTCTGGGTTCATTTGTGTGAAAACAAGGTCCAATCGGGCTGAAACGTTACAGGAACGTAGAATGTATTGAGTTGTAAGTGATCTGAGCGTTTCATGATGATAGCACTTTCCTAAGGGGGTCAAACCATGTCCCAAAGGTCACCGGATCTGGTGTCAATTTAAAGAAGTAGTCCAGTTACACATTTGTGGGCTTATAACTTGGCTTCTGAATGTCCCAGAGAGATCAGGTTTGTTTTAGTGTACTCCAATCAACAGCCCCTACAACCACAAAAAGGAATGGAGTCATTAGCACTTATGGTTTGTAAATGGCACCCAGAATTATGTTGCACGAAGCACAATTTCACATCATTCTGGGTCCATTTGTGTGAAAACAAGGTCCAGTCAGGCTGAAACATTACAGGAAGGTAGAATCTATTAAAATGTAAGTGATCTGAAGGTTTCATGATGATAGCACTTCCCTAAGGGGGTCAAACCATGTCCCAAAGGTCACCGGATCTGGTGTCTAAAGAAGTAGTCCAGTTACACATTTGTGGGCTTATAACTTGGCTTCTGAATGTCCTAGAGAGATCAGGTTTGTTTTAGTATACTCCAATCAACAGCCCCTACAACCACAAAAAGGAATGGAGTCATTAGCACTTATGGTTTGTAAATGGCACCCAGAATTATGTTGCACGAAGCAAAATTTCAAATCATTCTGGGTTCATTTGTGTGAAAACAAGGTCCAATCAGGCAGAAACGTTACAGGAAGGTAGAATCTATTGAGTTGTAAGTGATCTGAACGTTTCATGATGATAGCACTTTCCTATAGGGGGTCAAACCATGTCCCAAAGGTCACCGGGCCTGGCGTCACTTTAAAGAAGTAGTCCAGTTACACCTTTGTGGGCTTATAACTTGGCTTCTGAATGTCCTAGAGAGATCAGGGTTGTTTTAGTGTACTCCAATCAACAGCCCCCACAACCACAAAAAGGAATGGAGTCATTAGCACTTATGGTTCTTAAATGGCACCCAGAATTATGTTGCACGAAGCACAATTTCACATCATTCTGGGTCCATTTGTGTGAAAACAAGGTCCAATCAGGCTGAAACGTTACAGGAAGGTAGAATCTATTGAGTTGTAAGTGATCTGAACGTTTCAAGATGATCGCACATTCCTATAGGGGGTAAAACCATGTCCCAAAGGTCACCGGGCCTGGTGTCACTTTAAAGAATTAGTCCAGTTACACATTTGTGGGCTTATAACTTGGCTTCTGAATGTCCTAGAGCGGTCAGGTTTGTTTTAGTGTACTCCAATCAACAGCCCCTACAACAACAAAAAGGAATGGAGTCATTAGCACTTATGGTTTGTAAATGGCACCCAGAATTATGTTGCACGAAGCAAAATTTCACATCATTCTGGGTTCATTTGTGTGAAAACAAGGTCCAATCAGGCTGAAACGTTACAGGAAGGTAGAATGTATTGAGTTGTAAGGGATCTGAACGTTTCATGATGATAGCACTTTCCTAAGGGGGTCAAACCATGTCCCAAAGGTCACCGGATCTGGTGTCAATTTAAAGAAGTAGTCCAGTTACACATTTGTGGGCTTATAACTTGGCTTCTGAATGTCCTAGAGAGATCAGGTTTGTTTTAGTGTACTCCAATAAACAGCCCCTACAACCACAAAAAGGAATGGAGTCATTAGCACTTATGGTTTGTAAATGGCACCCAGAATTATGTTGCACGAAGCACAATTTCACATCATTCTGGGTCCATTTGTGTGAAAACAAAGTCCAGTCAGGCTGAAACATTACAGGAAGGTAGAATCTATTAAAATGTAAGTGATCTGAAGGTTTCATGATGATAGCACTTCCCTAAGGGGGTCAAACCATGTCCCAAAGGTCACCGGATCTGGTGTCTAAAGAAGTAGTCCAGTTACACATTTGTGGGCTTATAACTTGGCTTCTGAATGTCCTAGAGAGATCAGGTTTGTTTTAGTATACTCCAATCAACAGTCCCTACAACCACAAAAAGGAATGGAGTCATTAGCACTTATGGTTTGTAAATGGCACCCAGAATTATGTTGCACGAAGCACAATTTCACATCATTCTGGGTTCATTTGTGTGAAAACAAGGTCCAATCAGGCTGAAACGTTACTGAAAGGTAGAATCTATTGAGGTGTAAGTGATCTGAACGTTTCATGATGATAGCACTTTCCCAAGGGGGTCAAACCATGTCCCAAATGTCACCGGATCTGGTGTCAATTTAAAGTAGTAGTCCAGTTACACATTTGTGGGCTTATAACTTGGCTTCTGAATGTCCTGGAGAGGTCAGGTTTGTTTTAATGTACTCCAATCAACAGCCCCTACAACCACAAAAAGGAATGGAGTCATTAGCACTTATGGTTTGTAAATGGCACCCAGAATTATGTTGCACGAAGCAACATTTCACATCATTCTGGGTTCATTTGTGTGAAAACAAGGTCCAATCAGGCAGAAATGTTACAGGAAGGTAGAATCTATTGAGTTGTAAGTGATCTGAACATTTCATGATGATAGCACTTTCCTATAGGGGGTCAAACCATGTCCCAAAGGTCACCGGGCCTGGTGTCACTTTAAAGAAGTAGTCCAGTTACACCTTTGTGGGCTTATAACTTGGCTTCTGAATGTCCTAGAGAGATCAGGGTTGTTTTAGTGTACTCCAATCAACAGCCCCCACAACCACAAAAAGGAACTGAGTCATTAGCACTTATGGTTCTTAAATGGCACCCAGAATTATGTTGCACGAAGCACAATTTCACATCATTCTGGGTCCATTTGTGTGAAAACAAGGTCCAATCAGGCTGAAACGTTACAGGAAGGTAGAATCTATTGAGTTGTAAGTGATCTGAACGTTTCAAGATGATCGCACATTCCTATAGGGGGTAAAACCATGTCCCAAAGGTCACCGGGCCTGGTGTCACTTTAAAGATGTAGTCCAGTTACATCTTTGTAGGCTTATAACTTTGCTTCTGAATGTCCTAGAGAGATCAGGTTTGTTTTAATGTACTGCAATCAACAGCCCCTACAACCACAAAAAGGAATGGAGTCATTAGCACTTATGGTTTGTAAATGGCACACAGAATTATGTTGCACGAAGCACAATTTCACATCATTCTGGGTTCATTTGTGTGAAAACAAGGTCCAATCAGGCAGAAACGTTACAGGAAGGTAGAATCTATTGAGTTGTAAGTGATCTGAACGTTTCATGATGATAGCACTTTCCTAAGGGGGTCAAACCATGTCGCAAAGGTCACCGGATCTGGTGTCACTTTAAAGAATTAGTCCAGTTACACATTTGTGGGCTTATAACTTGGCTTCTGAATGTCCTAGAGCGGTCAGGTTTGTTTTAGTGTACTCCAATCAACAGCCCCTACAACCACAAAAAGGAATGGAGTCATTAGCACTTATGGTTTGTAAATGGCACCCAGAATTATGTTGCACGAAGCACAATTTCACATCATTCTGGGTCCATTTGTGTGAAAACAAGGTCCAATCAGGCTGAAACGTTACAAGAAGGTAGAATCTATTGAGTTGTAAGTGATCTGAACGTTTCATGATGATAGCACTTTCCTAAGGGGGTCAAACCATGTCACAAAGGTCACCGGATCTGGTGTCAATTTAAAGAAGTAGTCCAGTTACACATTTGTGGGCTTATAACTTGGCTTCTGAATGTCCTAGAGCGATCAGGTTTGTTTTAGTGTACTCCAATCAACAGCCCCTACAACCACAAAAAGGAATGGAGTCATTAGCACTTATGGTTTTTAAATGGCACCCAGAATTATGTTGCACGAAGCACAATTTCACATCATTCTGGGTTCATTTGTGTGAAAACAAGGTCCAATCAGGCTGAAACGTTACAGGAAGGTAGAATGTATTGAGTTGTAAGTGATCTGAACGTTTCATGATGATAGCACTTTCCTAAGGGGGTCAAACCATGTCCCAAAGGTCACCGGATCTGGTGTCAATTTAAAGAAGTAGTCCAGTTACACATTTGTGGGCTTATAACTTGGCTTCTGAATGTCCTAGAGAGATCAGGTTTGTTTTAGTGTACTCCAATCAACAGCCCCTACAACCACAAAAAGGAATGGAGTCATTAGCACTTATGGTTTGTAAATGGCACCCAGAATTATGTTGCACGAAGCACAATTTCACATCATTCTGGGTCCATTTGTGTGAAAACAAGGTCCAGTCAGGCTGAAACATTACAGGAAGGTAGAATCTATTAAAATGTAAGTGATCTGAAGGTTTCATGATGATAGCACTTCCCTAAGGGGGTCAAACCATGTCCCAAAGGTCACCGGATCTGGTGTCTAAAGAAGTAGTCCAGTTACACATTTGTGGGCTTATAACTTGGCTTCTGAATGTCCTAGAGAGATCAGGTTTGTTTTAGTATACTCCAATCAACAGCCCCTACAACCACAAAAAGGAATGGAGTCATTAGCACTTATGGTTTTTAAATGGCACCCAGAATTATGTTGCACGAAGCACAATTTCACATCATTCTGGGTTCATTTGTGTGAAAACAAGGTCCAATCAGGCTGAAACGTTACAGAAAGGTAGAATCTATTGAGTTGTAAGTGATCTGAACGTTTCATGATGATAGCACTTTCCTAAGGGGGTCAAACCATGTCCCAAATGTCACCGGATCTGGTGTCAATTTAAAGTAGTAGTCCAGTTACACATTTGTGGTCTTATAACTTGGCTTCTGAATGTCCTGGAGAGGTCAGGTTTGTTTTAATGTACTCCAATCAACAGCCCCTACAACCACAAAAAGGAATGGAGTCATTAGCACTTATGGTTTGTAAATGGCACCCAGAATTATGTTGCACGAAGCAAAATTTCACATCATTCTGGGTTCATTTGTGTGAAAACAAGGTCCAATCAGGCAGAAACGTTACAGGAAGGTAGAATCTATTGAGTTGTAAGTGATCTGAACGTTTCATGATGATAGCACTTTCCTATAGGGGGTCAAACCATGTCCCAAAGGTCACCGGGCCTGGTGTCACTTTAAAGAAGTAGTCCAGTTACACCTTTGTGGGCTTATAACTTGACTTCTGAATGTCCTAGAGAGATCAGGGTTGTTTTAGTGTACTCCAATCAACAGCCCCCACAACCACAAAAAGGAATGGAGTCATTAGCACTTATGGTTCTTAAATGGCACCCAGAATTATGTTGCACGAAGCACAATTTCACATCATTCTGGGTCCATTTGTGTGAAAACAAGGTCCAATCAGGCTGAAACGTTACAGGAAGGTAGAATCTATTGAGTTGTAAGTGATCTGAACGTTTCAAGATGATCGCACATTCCTATAGGGGGTAAAACCATGTCCCAAAGGTCACCGGGCCTGGTGTCACTTTAAAGAAGTAGTCCAGTTACATCTTTGTGGGCTTATAACTTCGCTTCTGAATGTCCTAGAGAGATCAGGTTTGTTTTAATGTACTCCAATCAACAGCCCCTACAACCACAAAAAGGAATGGAGTCATTAGCACTTATGGTTTGTAAATGGCACACAGAATTATGTTGCACGAAGCACAATTTCACATCATTCTGGGTTCATTTGTGTGAAAACAAGGTCCAATCAGGCAGAAACGTTACAGGAAGGTAGAATCTATTGAGTTGTAAGTGATCTGAACGTTTCATGATGATAGCACTTTCCTAAGGGGGTCAAACCATGTCGCAAAGGTCACCGGATCTGGTGTCACTTTAAAGAATTAGTCCAGTTACACATTTGTGGGCTTATAACTTGGCTTCTGAATGTCCTAGAGCGGTCAGGTTTGTTTTAGTGTACTCCAATCAACAGCCCCTACAACCACAAAAAGGAATGGAGTCATTAGCACTTATGGTTTGTAAATGGCACCCAGAATTATGTTGCACGAAGCACAATTTCACATCATTCTGGGTCCATTTGTGTGAAAACAAGGTCCAATCAGGCTGAAACGTTACAAGAAGGTAGAATCTATTGAGTTGTAAGTGATCTGAACGTTTCATGATGATAGCACTTTCCTAAGGGGGTCAAACCATGTCCCAAAGGTCACCGGATCTGGTGTCAATTTAAAGAAGTAGTCCAGTTACACATTTGTGGGCTTATAACTTGGCTTCTGAATGTCCTAGAGAGATCAGGTTTGTTTTAGTGTACTCCAATCAACAGCCCCTACAACCACAAAAAGGAATGGAGTCATTGGCACTTTTGGTTTGTAAATGGCACCCAGAATTATGTTGCACGAAGCACAATTTCACTTCATTCTGGGTCCATTTGTGTGAAAACAAGGTCCAATCAGGCTGAAACGCTATAAGAAGGTAGAATCTATTGAGTTGTAAGTGATCTGAATGTTTCAAGATGATCGCACATTCCTATAGGGGGTAAAACCATGTCCCAAAGGTCACCGGGCCTGGTGTCACTTTAAAGAAGTAGTCCAGTTACATCTTTGTGGGCTTATAACTTGGCTTCTGAATGTCCTAGAGAGGTTAGGTTTGTTTTAGTGTACTCCAATCAACAGCCCCTACAACCACAAAACGGAATGGAGTCATTAGCACTTATGGTTTGTAAATGGCACCCAGAATTATGTTGCACGAAGCACAATTTTACATCATTCTGGGTTCATTTGTGTGAACACAAGGTCCAATCAGGCTGAAACATTACAAGAAGGTAGAATCTATTGAGTTGTAAGTGATCTGAACGTTTCATGATGATAGCACTTTCCTAAGGGGGTCAAACCATGTCCCAAAGGTCACCGGACCTGGTGTCACTTTAAAGAAGTAGTCCAGTTACACATTTGTGGGCTTATAACTTGGCTTCTGAATATCCTAGAGAGGTCAGGTTTGTTTTAGAGTACTCCAGTTAACAGCCCCCATTACCCCAAAGAGGAATGGAGTCATTAGCACTTATGGTTTTTAAATGGCACCCAGAATTATGTTGCACGAAGCACACTTTCACATCATTCTGGGTTCATTTGTGTGAAAACAAGGTCCAATCAGGCTGAAACGTTACAGGAAGTTAGAATCTATTGAGTTGTAAGTGATCTGAACGTTTCATGATGATAGCACTTTCCTAAGGGGGTCAAACCATGTCCCAAAGGTCACCGGATCTGGTGTCAATTTAAAGAAGTAGTCCAGTTACACATTTGTGGGCTTATAACTTGGCTTCTGAATGTCCTGGAGAGATCAGGTTTGTTTTAGTGTACTCCAATCAACAGCCCCTACAACCAAAAAAAGGAATGGAGTCATTAGCACTTATGGTTTGTAAATGGCACCCAGAATTATGTTGCATGAAGCACAATTTCACATCATTCTGGGTCCATTTGTGTGAAAACAAGGTCCAATCAGGCTGAAACGTTACAAGAAAGTAGAATCTATTGATTTGTAAGTGATCTGAACGTTTCATGATGATAGCACTTTCCTAAGGGGGTCAAACCATGTACCAAAAGGTCACCGGATCTGGTGTCAATTTAAAGAAGTAGTCCAGTTACACATTTGTGGGCTTATAACTTGGCTTCTGAATGTCCTAGAGAGATCAGGTTTGTTTTAGTGTACTCCAATCAACAGCCCCTACAACCACAAAAAGGAATGGAGTCATTAGCACTTATGGTTTGTAAATGGCACCCAGAATTATGTTGCACGAAGCACAATTTCACTTCATTCTGGGTCCATTTGTGTGAAAACAAGGTCCAATCAGGCTGAAACGTTACAAGAAGGTAGAATCTATTGAGTTGTAAGTGATCTGAACGCTTCATGATGATCTCACATTCCTATAGGGGGTCAAACCATGTCCCAAAGGTCACCGGACCTGGTGTCACTTTAAAGAAGTAGTCCAGTTACACATTTGTGGGCTTATAACTTGGCTTCTGAATATCCTAGAGAGGTCAGGTTTGTTTTAGAGTACTCCAGTTAACAGCCCCCATTACCCCAAAGAGGAATGGAGTCATTAGCACTTATGGTTTTTAAATGGCACCCAGAATTATGTTGCACGAAGCACACTTTCACATCATTCTGGGTTCATTTGTGTGAAAACAAGGTCCAATCAGGCTGAAACGTTACAGGAAGTTAGAATCTATTGAGTTGTAAGTGATCTGAACGTTTCATGATGATAGCACTTTCCTAAGGGGGTCAAACCATGTCCCAAAGGTCACCGGATCTGGTGTCAATTTAAAGAAGTAGTCCAGTTACACATTTGTGGGCTTATAACGTGGCTTCTGAATGTCCTAGAGAGATCAGGTTTGTTTTAGTATACTCCAATCAACAGCCCCTACAACCACAAAAAGGAATGGAGTCATTAGCACTTATGGTTTTTAAATGGCACCCAGAATTATGTTGCACGAAGCACAATTTCACATGATTCTGGGTCCATTTGTGTGAAAACAAGGTCCAATCAGGCTGAAACGTTACAGGAAGGTAGAATCTATTGAGTTGTAAGTGATCTGAACGTTTCATGATGATAGCACTTTCCTAAGGGGGTCAAACCATGTCCCAAAGGTCACCGGATCTGGTGTCAATTTAAAGAAGTAGTCCAGTTACACATTTGTGGGCTTATAACTTGGCTTCTGAATGTCCTAGAGAGATCAGGTTTATTTTAGTGTACTCCAATCAACAGCCCCTACAACCACAAAAAGGAATGGAGTCATTATCACTTATGGTTTGTAAATGGCACCCAGAATTATGTTGCACGAAGCACTATTTCACATCATTCTGGGTCCATTTGTGTGAAAACAAGGTCCAATCAGGCTGAAACGTTACAGGAAGGTAGAATCTATTGAGTTGTAAGTGATCTGAACGTTTCATGATGATAGCGCTTTCCTAAGGGGGTCAAACCATGTCCCAAAGGTCACCGGATCTGGTGTCAATTTAAAGAAGTAGTCCAGTTACACATGTGTGGGCTTATAACTTGGCTTCTGAATGTCCTAGAGAGATCAAGTTTATTTTAGTGTACTCCAATCAACAGCCCCTACAACCACAAAAAGGAATGGAGTCATTAGCACTTATGGTTTGTAAATGGCACCCAGAATTATGTTGCACGAAGCACTATTTCACATCATTCTGGGTCCATTTGTGTGAAAACAAGGTCCAATCAGGCTGAAACGTTACAAGAAGGTAGAATCTATTGAGTTGTAAGTGATCTGAACATTTCATGATGATAGCACTTTCCTAAGGGGGTCAAACCATGTCCCAAAGGTCACCGGATCTGGTGTCAATTTAAAGAAGTAGTCCAGTTACACCTTTGTGGGCTTATAACTTGGCTTCTGAATGTCCTAGAGAGGTTAGGTTTGTTTTAGTGTACTCCAATCTACAGCCCCTACAACCACAAAAAGGAATGGAGTCATTAGCACTTATGGTTTGTAAATGGCACCCAGAATTATGTTGCACGAAGCACAATTTCACATCATTCTGGGTTCATTTGTGTGAAAACAAGGTCCAATCAGGCTGAAACGTTACAGGAAGGTAGAATCTATTGAGTTGTAAGTGATCTGAATGTTTAATGATGATAGCACTTTCCTAAGGGGGTCAAACCATGTCCCAAAGGTCACCGGGCCTGGTGTCACTTTAAAGAAGTAGTCCAGTTACACCTTTGTGGGCTTATAACTTGGCTTCTGAATGTCCTAGAGAGGTTAGGTTTTTTTAGTGTACTCCAATCAACAGCCCCTACAACCACAAAAAGGAATGGAGTCATTAGCACTTATGGTTTTTAAATGGCACCCAGAATTATGTTGCACAAAGCACAATTTCACATCATTCTGGGTTCATTTGTGTGAAAACAAGGTCCAATCAGGCTGAAACGTTACAGGAAGGTAGAATCTATTGAGTTGTAAGTGATCTGAACGTTTCATGATGATAGCACTTTCCTAAGGGGTTCAAACCATGTCCCAAAGGTCACCGGATCTGGTGTCAATTTAAAGAAGTAGTCCAGTTACACATTTGTGGGCTTATAACTTGGCTTCTGAATGTCCTAGAGAGATCAGGTTTGTTTTAGTGTACTCCAATCAACAGCCCCTACAACCACAAAAAGGAATGGAGTCATTAGCACTTATGGTTTGTAAATGGCACCCAGAATTATGTTGCACGAAGCACAATTTCACATCATTCTGGGTCCATTTGTGTGAAAACAAGGTCCAATCAGGCTGAAACATTACAGGAAGGTAGAATCTATTAAGTTGTAAGTGATCTGAACGTTTCATGATGATAGCACTTCCCTAAGGGGGTCAAACCATGTCCCAAAGGTCACCGGATCTGGTGTCTAAAGAAGTTGTCCAGTTACACATTTGTGGGCTTATAACTTGGCTTCTGAATGTCCTAGAGAGATCAGGTTTGTTTTAGTATACTCCAATCAACAGCCCCTACAACCACAAAAAGGAATGGAGTCATTAGCACTTATGGTTTTTAAATGGCACCCAGAATTTTGTTGCACGAAGCACAATTTCACATCATTCTGGGTTCATTTGTGTGAAAACAAGGTCCAATCAGGCTGAAACGTTACAGGAAGGTAGAATCTATTGAGTTGTAAGTGATCTGAACGTTTCATGATGATAGCACTTTCCTAAGGGGTTCAAACCATGTCCCAAAGGTCACCGGATCTGGTGTCAATTTAAAGAAGTAGTCCAGTTACACATTTGTGGGCTTATAACTTGGCTTCTGAATGTCCTAGAGAGATCAGGTTTGTTTTAGTGTACTCCAATCAACAGCCCCTACAACCACAAAAAGGAATGGAGTCATTAGCACTTATGGTTTGTAAATGGCACCCAGAATTATGTTGCACGAAGCACAATTTCACATCATTCTGGGTCCATTTGTGTGAAAACAAGGTCCAATCAGGCTGAAACATTACAGGAAGGTAGAATCTATTAAGTTGTAAGTGATCTGAACGTTTCATGATGATAGCACTTCCCTAAGGGGGTCAAACCATGTCCCAAAGGTCACCGGATCTGGTGTCTAAAGAAGTAGTCCAGTTACACATTTGTGGGCTTATAACTTGGCTTCTGAATGTCCTAGAGAGATCAGGTTTGTTTTAGTATACTCCAATCAACAGCCCCTACAACCACAAAAAGGAATGGAGTCATTAGCACTTATGGTTTTTAAATGGCACCCAGAATTTTGTTGCACGAAGCACAATTTCACATCATTCTGGGTTCATTTGTGTGAAAACAAGGTCCAATCAGGCTGAAACGTTACAGGAAGGTAGAATCTATTGAGTTGTAAGTGATCTGAACGTTTCATGATTATAGCACTTTCCTAAGGGGGTCAAACCATGTCCCAAAGGTCACCGGATCTGGTGTCAATTTAAAGAAGTAGTCCAGTTACACATTTGTGGGCTTATAACTTGGCTTCTGAATGTCCTAGAGCGATCAGGTTTGCTTTAGTGTACTCCAATCAACAGCCCCTACAACCACAAAAAGGAATGGAGACATTAGCACTTATGGTTTTTAAATGGCACCCAGAATTATGTTGCACGAAGCACAATTTCACATCATACTGGGTTCATTTGTGTGAAAACAAGGTCCAATCAGGCTGAAACGTTACAGGAAGGTAGAATCTACTGAGTTGTAAGTGATCTGAACGTTTCATGATGATAGCACTTTCCTAAGGGGGTCAAACCATGTCCCAAAGATCACTGGATCTGGTGTCAATTTAAATAAGTAGTCCAGTTTCACATTTGTGGGCTTATAACTTGGCTTCTGAATGTCCTAGAGAGATCAGGTTTGTTTTAGTGTACTCCAATCAACAGCCCCTACAACCACAAAAAGGAATGGAGTCATTAGCACTTATGGTTTGTAAGTGGCACCCAGAATTATGTTGCACGAAGCACAATTTCACATCATTCTGGGTCAATTTGTGTGAAAACAAGGTCCAATCCGGCTGAAACGCTACAAGAAGGTAGAATCTATTGAGTTGTAAGTGATCTGAACGTTTCAAGATGATCGCACATTCCTATAGGGGGTCAAACCATGTCCCAAAGGTCACCGGGCCAAGTGTCACTTTAAAGAAGTAGTCCAGTTACACCTTTGTGGGCTTATAACTTGGCTTCTGAATGTCCTAGAGATATCAGGTTTGTTTTAGTATACTCCAATCAACAGCCCCTACAACTACAAAAAGGAATGGAGTCATTAGCACTTATGGTTTGTAAATGGCACCCAGAATTATGTTGCACGAAGCACAATTTCACATCATTCTGGGTCCATTTGTGTGAAAACAAGGTCCAATAAGGCTGATACGTTACAAGAAGGTAGAATCTATTGAGTTGTAAGTGATCTGAACGTTTCATGATTATCTCACATTCCCATAGGGGGTCAAACCATGTCCTAAAGGTCACCGGGCCTGGTGTCACTTTAAAGAAGTAGTCCAGTTACACCTTTGTGGGCTTATAACTTGGCTTCTGAATGTCCTAGAGAGGTCAGGTTTGTTTTAGTGTACTCCAGTCAACAGCCCCTACAACCACAAAAAGGAATGGAGTCATTAGCACTTATGGTTTGTAAATGGCACCCAGAATTATGTTGCACGAAGCACAATTTCACATCATTCTGGGTCCATTTGTGTGAAAACAAGGTCCAATAAGGCTGAAACGTTACAGGAAGGTAGAATCTATTGAGTTGTAAGTGATCTGAACGTTTCATGATGATAGCACTTTCCTAAGGGGGTCAAACCATGTCCCAAAGGTCACCGGATCTGGTGTCAATTTAAAGTAGTCCAGTTACACATTTGTGGATTATAACTTGGCTTCTGAATGTCCTAGAGAGATCAGGTTTGTTTTAATGTACTCCAATCAACAGCCCCTACAACCATAAAAAGGAATGGAGACATTAGCACTTATGGTTTTTAAATGGCACCCAGAATTATGTTGCACGAAGCACAATTTCACATCATTCTGGGTTCATTTGTGTGAAAACAAGGTCCAATCAGGCTGAAACAATACAGGAAGGTAGAATCTATTGAGTTGTAAGTGATCTGAACGTTTCATGATGATCGCACTTTCCTAAGGGGGTCAAACCATGTCCCAAATTTCACCGGATCTGGTGTCACTTTAAAGAAGTAGTCCAGTTACACATTTGTGGGCTTATAACTTGGCTTCTGAATGTCCTAGAGAGGTTAGGGTTGTTTTAGTGTACTCCAATCAACAGCCCCTACAACCACAAAAAGGAATGGAGTCATTAGCACTTATGGTTTTTAAATGGCACCCAGAATTATGTTGCACGAAGCACAATTTCACATCATTCTGGGTTCATTTGTGTGAAAACAAGGTCCAATCAGGCTGAAACGTTACAGGAAGGTAGAATCTACTGAGTTGTAAGTGATCTGAACGTTTCATGATGATAGCACTTTCCTAAGGGGGTCAAACCATGTCCCAAAGATCACCGGATCTGGTGTCAATTTAAAGAAGTAGTCCAGTTGCACATTTGTGGGCTTATAACTTGGCTTCTGAATGTCCTAGAGAGATCAGGTTTGTTTTAATGTACTCCAATCAACAGCCCCTACAACCACAAAAAGGAATGGAGTCATTAGCACTTATAGTTTGTATGTGGCAACCAGAATTATGTTGCACGAAGCACAATTTCACATCATTCTGGGTCAATTTGTGTGAAAACAAGGTCCAATCCGGCTGAAACGCTACAAGAAGGTAGAATCTATTGAGTTGTAAGTGATCTGAACGTTTCAAGATGATCGCACATTCCTATAGGGGGTCAAACCATGTCCCAAAGGTCACCGGGCCAAGTGTCACTTTAAAGAAGTAGTCCAGTTACACCTTTGTGGGCTTATAACTTGGCTTCTGAATGTCCTAGAGAGGTTAGGTTTGTTTTAGTGTACTCCAATCAACACTCCCTACAACCACAAAAAGGAATGGAGTCATTAGCACTTATGGTTTGTAAATGGCACCCAGAATTATTTTGCACGAAGCACAATTTCACATCATTCTGGGTTCATTTGTGTGAAAACAAGGTCCAATCAGGCTGAAACGTTACTGGAAGCTAGAATCTATTGAGTTGTAAGTGATCTGAACGTTTCATGATGATAGCGCTTTCCTAAGGGGGTCAAACCATGTCCCAAAGGTCACCGGATCTGGTGTAAATTTAAAGAAGTAGTCCAGTTACACATTTGTGGGCTTATAACTTGGCTTCTGAATGTCCTAGAGAGATCAGGTTTGTTTTAGTATACTCCAATCAACAGCCCCTACAACCACAAAAAGGAATGGAGTCATTAGCACTTATGGTTTGTAAATGGCACCCAGAATTATGTTGCACAAAGCACAATTTCACATCATTCTTGGTCCATTTGTGTGAAAACAAGGTCCAATCAGGCTGATACGTTACAAGAAGGTAGAATCTATTGAGTTGTAAGTGATCTGAATGTTTCATGATGATAGCACTTTCCTAAGGGGGTCAAACCATGTCCCAAAGGTCACCGGATCTGGTGTCAATTTAAAGAAGTAGTCCAGTTACACATTTGTGGGCTTATAACTTGGCTTCTGAATGTCCTAGAGCGATCAGGTTTGCTTTAGTGTACTCCAATCAACAGCCCCTACAACCACAAAAAGGAATGGAGACATTAGCACTTATGGTTTGTAAATGGCACCCAGAATTATGTTGCAGAAGCACAATTTCACATCATTCTGGGTCCATTTGTGTGAAAACAAGGTCCAATCAGGCTGAAACATTACAAGAAGGTAGAATCTATTGAGTTGTAAGTGATCTGAACGTTTCATGATGATCTCACATTCCCATAGGGGGTCAAACCATGTCCCAAAGGTCACCGGGCCTGGTGTCACTTTAAAGAAGTAGTCCAGTTACACCTTTGTGGGCTT
Organism: Nothobranchius furzeri; assembly: GCF_043380555.1. Classification (NCBI taxonomy): domain Eukaryota; kingdom Metazoa; phylum Chordata; class Actinopteri; order Cyprinodontiformes; family Nothobranchiidae; genus Nothobranchius; species Nothobranchius furzeri. The sequence continues at coordinate 909,784 of NC_091753.1, forward strand.
ATAACTTGGCTTCTGAATGTCCTAGAGAGGTCAGGTTTGTTTTAGTGTACTCCAATCAACAGCCCCTACAACCACAAAAAGGAATGGAGTCATTAGCACTTATGGTTTGTAAATGGCACCCAGAATTATGTTGCACGAAGCACAATTTCACATCATTCTGGGTCCATTTGTGTGAAAACAAGGTCCAATCAGGCTGAAACGTTACAGGAAGGTAGAATCTATTGAGTTGTAAGTGATCTGAACGTTTCATGATGATAGCACTTTCCTAAGGGGGTCAAACCATGTCCCAAAGGTCACCGGATCTGGTGTCAATTTAAAGAAGTAGTCCAGTTACACATTTGTGGGCTTATAACTTGGCTTCTGAATGTCCTAGAGCGATCAGGTTTGCTTTAGTGTACTCCAATCAACAGCCCCTACAACCACAAAAAGGAATGGAGACATTAGCACTTATGGTTTGTAAATGGCACCCAGAATTATGTTGCACGAAGCACAATTTCACATCATTCTGGGTCCATTTGTGTGAAAACAAGGTCCAATCAGGCTGAAACGTTACAATAAGGTAGAATCTATTGAGTTGTAAGTGATCTGAACGTTTCATGATGATCTCACATTCCCATAGGGGGTCAAACCATGTCCCAAAGGTCACCGGGCCTGGTGTCACTTTAAAGAAGTAGTCCATTTACACCTTTGTGGGCTTATAACTTGGCTTCTGAATGTCCTAGAGAGGTCAGGTTTGTTTTAGTGTACTCCAATCAACAGCCCCTACAACCACAAAAAGGAATGGAGTCATTAGCACTTATGGTTTGTAAATGGCACCCAGAATTATGTTGCACGAAGCACAATTTCACATCATTCTGAGTCCATTTGTGTGAAAACAAGGTCCAATCAGGCTGAAACGTTACAGGAAGGTAGAATCTATTGAGTTGTAAGTGATTTGAACGTTTCATGATGATAGCACTTTCCTAAGGGCGTCAAACTATGTCCCAAAGGTCACCGGATCTGGTGTCAATTTAAAGAAGTAGTCCAGTTACACATTTGTGGACTTATAACTTGGCTTCTGAATGTCCTAGAGAGATCAGGTTTGTTTTAATGTACTCCAATCAACAGCCCCTACAACCACAAAAAGGAATGGAGTCATTAGCATTTATGGTTTGTAAATGGCACCCAGAATTATGTTGCACGAAGCACAATTTCACATCATTCTGGGTTCATTTGTGTGAAAACAAGGTCCAATCAGGCTGAAACGTTACAGGAAGGTAGAATCTATTGAGTTGTAAGTGATCTGAACGTTTCATGATGATAGCACTTTCCTAAGGGGGTCAAACCATGTCCCAAAGGTCACCGGATCTGGTGTCAATTTAAAGAAGTAGTCCAGTTACACATTTGTGGGCTTATAACTTGGCTTCTGAATGTCCTAGAGCGATCAGGTTTGCTTTAGTGTACTCCAATCAACAGCCCCTACAACCACAAAAAGGAATGGAGACATTAGCACTTATGGTTTTTAAATGGCACCAAGAATTATGTTGCACGAAGCACAATTTCACATCATTCTGGGTTCATTTGTGTGAAAACAAGGTCCAATCAGGCTGAAACAATACAGGAAGGTAGAATCTATTGAGTTGTAAGTGATCTGAACGTTTCATGATGATCGCACTTTCCTAAGGGGGTCAAACCATGTCCCAAAGGTCACCGGATCTGGTGTCACTTTAAAGAAGTAGTCCAGTTACACATTTGTGGGCTTATAACTTGGCTTCTGAATGTCCTAGAGAGGTCAGGGTTGTTTTAGTGTACTCCAATCAACAGCCCCTACAACCACAAAAAGGAATGGAGTCATTAGCACTTATGGTTTTTAAATGGCACCCAGAATTATGTTGCACGAAGCACAATTTCACATCATTCTGGGTTCATTTGTGTGAAAACAAGGTCCAATCATGCTGAAACGTTACAGGAAGGTAGAATCTACTGAGTTGTAAGTGATCTGAACGTTTCATGATGATAGCGCTTTCCTAAGGGGGTCAAACCATGTCCCAAAGATCACCGGATCTGGTGTCAATTTAAAGAAGTAGTCCAGTTACACCTTTGTGGGCTTATAACTTGGCTTCTGAATGTCCTAGAGAGGTTAGGTTTGTTTTAGTGTACTCCAATCAACAGCCCCTACAACCACAAAAAGGAATGGAGTCATTAGCACTTATGGTTTGTAAATGGCACCCAGAATTATGTTGCACGAAGCACAATTTCACATCATTCTGGGTCCATTTGTGTGAAAACAAGGTCCAATCAGGCTGAAACGTTACAGGAAGGTAGAATCTATTGAGTTGTAAGTGATCTGAACGTTTCATGATGATAGCACTTTCCTAAGGGGGTCAAACCATGTCCCAAAGGTCACCGGATCTGGTGTCAATTTAAAGAAGTAGTCCAGTTACACATTTGTGGGCTTATAACTTGGCTTCTGAATGTCCTAGAGAGATCAGGTTTATTTTAGTGTACTCCAATAAACAGTCCCTACAACTACAAAAAGGAATGGAGTCATTAGCACTTATGGTTTTTAAATGGCACCCAGAATTATGTTGCACGAAGCACAATTTCACATCATTCTGGGTTCATTTGTGTGAAAACAAGGTCCAATCAGGCTGAAACGTTACAGGAAGGTAGAATCTATTTAGTTGTAAGTGATCTGAACGTTTCATGATGATAGCGCTTTCCTAAGGGGATCAAACCATGTCCCAAAGGTCACCGGATCTGGTGTAAATTTAAAGAAGTAGTCCAGTTACACATTTGTGGGCTTATAACTTGGCTTCTGAATGTCCTAGAGAGATCAGGTTTGTTTTAGTGTACTCCAATCAACAGCCCCTACAACAACAAAAGGAATGGAGTCATTAGCACTTATGGTTTGTAAATGGCACCCAGAATTATGTTGCACGAAGCACAATTTCACATCATTCTGGGTCCATTTGTGTGAAAACAAGGTCCAATCAGGCTGAAACGTTACAAGAAGGTAGAATCTATTGAGTTGTAAGTGATCTGAACGTTTCATGATGATCTCACATTCCCATAGGGGGTCAAACCATGTCCCAAAGGTCACCGGACCTGGTGTCACTTTAAAGAAGTAGTCCATTTACACCTTTGTGGGCTTATAACTTGGCTTCTGAATGTCCTAGAGAGGTCAGGTTTGTTTTAGTGTACTCCAATCAACAGCCCCTACAACCACAAAAAGGAATGGAGTCATTAGCACTTATGGTTTGTAAATGGCACCCAGAATTATGTTGCACGAAGCACAATTTCACATCATTCTGAGTCCATTTGTGTGAAAACAAGGTCCAATCAGGCTGAAACGTTACAGGAAGGTAGAATCTATTGAGTTGTAAGTGATCTGAACGTTTCATGATGATAGCACTTTCCTAAGGGGGTCAAACCATGTCCCAAAGGTCACCGGATCTGGTGTCAATTTAAAGAAGTAGTCCAGTTACACATTTGTGGACTTATAACTTGGCTTCTGAATGTCCTAGAGAGATCAGGTTTGTTTTAATGTACTCCAATCAACAGCCCCTACAACCACAAAAAGGAATGGAGTCATTAGCACTTATGGTTTGTAAATGGCACCCAGAATTATGTTGCACGAAGCACAATTTCACATCATTCTGGGTCCATTTGTGTGAAAACAAGGTCCAATCAGGCTGAAACGTTACAAGAAGGTAGAATCTATTGAGTTGTAAGTGATCTGAACGTTTCATGATGATCTCACATTCCCATAGGGGGTCAAACCATGTCCCAAAGGTCACCGGGCCTGGTGTCACTTTAAAGAAGTAGTCCATTTACACCTTTGTGGGCTTATAACTTGGCTTCTGAATGTCCTAGAGAGGTCAGGTTTGTTTTAGTGTACTCCAATCAACAGCCCCTACAACCACAAAAAGGAATGGAGTCATTAGCACTTATGGTTTGTAAATGGCACCCAGAATTATGTTGCACGAAGCACAATTTCACATCATTCTGAGTCCATTTGTGTGAAAACAAGGTCCAATCAGGCTGAAACGTTACAGGAAGGTAGAATCTATTGAGTTGTAAGTGATCTGAACGTTTCATGTTGATCGCACTTTCCTAAGGGGGTCAAACCATGTCCCAAAGGTCACCGGATCTGGTGTCACTTTAAAGAAGTAGTCCAGTTACACATTTGTGGGCTTATAACTTGGCTTCTGAATGTCCTAGAGAGGTCAGGGTTGTTTTAATGTACTCCAATCAACAGCCCCTACAACCACAAAAAGGAATGGAGTCATTAGCACTTATGGTTTTTAAATGGCACCCAGAATTATGTTGCACGAAGCACAATTTCACATCATTCTGGGTTCATTTGTGTGAAAACAAGGTCCAATCAGGCTGAAACGTTACAGGAAGGTAGAATCTACTGAGTTGTAAGTGATCTGAACGTTTCATGATGATAGCACTTTCCTAAGGGGGTCAAACCATGTCCCAAAGATCACCGGATCTGGTGTCAATTTAAAGAAGTAGTCCAGTTACACATTTGTGGGCTTATAACTTGGCTTCTGAATGTCCTAGAGAGATCAGGTTTGTTTTAGTGTACTCCAATCAACAGCCCCTACAACTACAAAAAGGAATGGAGTCATTAGCACTTATGGTTTGTAAATGGCACCCAGAATTATGTTGCACGAAGCACAATTTCACATCATTCTGGGTCCATTTGTGTGAAAACAAGGTCCAATCAGGCTGAAACGCTACAAGAAGGTAGAATCTATTGAGTTGTAAGTGATCTGAACGTTTCAAGATGATCTCACATTCCTATAGGGGGTAAAACCATGTCCCAAAGGTCACCGGGCCTGGTGTCACTTTAAAGAAGTAGTCCAGTTACACCTTTGTGGGCTTATAACTTGGCTTCTGAATTTCCTAGAGAGGTTAGGTTTGTTTTAGTGTACTCCAATCAACAGCCCCTTCAACCACAAAAAGGAATGGAGTCATTAGCACTTATGGTTTGTAAATGGCACCCAGAATTATGTTGCACGAAGCACCATTTCACATCATTCTGGGTCCATTTGTGTGAAAACAAGGTCCAATCAGGCTGAAACGTTACAGGAAGGTAGAATCTATTGAGTTGTAAGTGATCTGAACGTTTCATGATGATAGCACTTTCCTAAGGGGGTCAAACCATGTCCCAAAGGTCACCTGATCTGGTGTCAATTTAAAGAAGTAGTCCATTTACACCTTTGTGGGCTTATAACTTGGCTTCTGAATGTCCTAGAGAGGTCAGGTTTGTTTTAGTGTACTCCAATCAACAGCCCCTACAACCACAAAAAGGAATGGAGTCATTAGCACTTATGGTTTGTAAATGGCACCCAGAATTATGTTGCACGAAGCACAATTTCACATCATTCTGAGTCCATTTGTGTGAAAACAAGGTCCAATCAGGCTGAAACGTTACAGGAAGGTAGAATCTATTGAGTTGTAAGTGATCTGAACGTTTCATGTTGATCGCACTTTCCTAAGGGGGTCAAACCATGTCCCAAAGGTCACCGGATCTGGTGTCACTTTAAAGAAGTAGTCCAGTTACACATTTGTGGGCTTATAACTTGGCTTCTGAATGTCCTAGAGAGGTCAGGGTTGTTTTAATGTACTCCAATCAACAGCCCCTACAACCACAAAAAGGAATGGAGTCATTAGCACTTATGGTTTTTAAATGGCACCCAGAATTATGTTGCACGAAGCACAATTTCACATCATTCTGGGTTCATTTGTGTGAAAACAAGGTCCAATCAGGCTGAAACGTTACAGGAAGGTAGAATCTACTGAGTTGTAAGTGATCTGAACGTTTCATGATGATAGCACTTTCCTAAGGGGGTCAAACCATGTCCCAAAGATCACCGGATCTGGTGTCAATTTAAAGAAGTAGTCCAGTTACACATTTGTGGGCTTATAACTTGGCTTCTGAATGTCCTAGAGAGATCAGGTTTGTTTTAGTGTACTCCAATCAACAGCCCCTACAACTACAAAAAGGAATGGAGTCATTAGCACTTATGGTTTGTAAATGGCACCCAGAATTATGTTGCACGAAGCACAATTTCACATCATTCTGGGTCCATTTGTGTGAAAACAAGGTCCAATCAGGCTGAAACGCTACAAGAAGGTAGAATCTATTGAGTTGTAAGTGATCTGAACGTTTCAAGATGATCTCACATTCCTATAGGGGGTAAAACCATGTCCCAAAGGTCACCGGGCCTGGTGTCACTTTAAAGAAGTAGTCCAGTTACACCTTTGTGGGCTTATAACTTGGCTTCTGAATTTCCTAGAGAGGTTAGGTTTGTTTTAGTGTACTCCAATCAACAGCCCCTTCAACCACAAAAAGGAATGGAGTCATTAGCACTTATGGTTTGTAAATGGCACCCAGAATTATGTTGCACGAAGCACCATTTCACATCATTCTGGGTCCATTTGTGTGAAAACAAGGTCCAATCAGGCTGAAACGTTACAGGAAGGTAGAATCTATTGAGTTGTAAGTGATCTGAACGTTTCATGATGATAGCACTTTCCTAAGGGGGTCAAACCACGTCCCAAAGGTCACCTGATCTGGTGTCAATTTAAAGAAGTAGTCCAGTTACACATTTGTGGGCTTATAACTTGGCTTCTGAATGTCCTAGAGAGATCAGGTTTGTTTTAATGTACTCCAATCAACAGCCCCTACAACCACAAAAAGGAATGGAGTCATTAGCACTTATAGTTTGTAAGTGGCACCCAGAATTATGTTGCACGAAACACAATTTCACATCATTCTGGGTCAATTTGTGTGAAAACAAGGTCCAATCCAGCTGAAACGCTACAAGAAGGTAGAATCTATTGAGTTGTAAGTGATCTGAACGTTTCAAGATGATCGCACATTCCTATAGGGGGTCAAACCATGTCCCAAAGGTCACCGGGCCAAGTGTCAATTTAAAGAAGTAGTCCAGTTACACATTTGTGGGCTTATAACTTGGCTTCTGAATGTCCTAGAGAGATCAGGTTTGTTTTAATGTACTCCAATCAACAGCCCCTACAACCACAAAAAGGAATGGAGTCATTAGCATTTATGGTTTGTAAATGGCACCCAGAATTATGTTGCACGAAGCACAATTTCACATCATTCTGGGTTCATTTGTGTGAAAACAAGGTCCAATCAGGCTGAAACGTTACAGGAAGGTAGAATCTATTTAGTTGTAAGTGATCTGAACTTTTCATGATGATAGCGCTTTCCTAAGGGGATCAAACCATGTCCCAAAGGTCACCGGATCTGGTGTCAATTTAAAGAAGTAGTCCAGTTACACATTTGTGGGCTTATAACTTGGCTTCTGAATGTCCTAGAGAGATCAGGTTTGTTTTAGTGTACTCCAATCAACAGCCCCTACAACCACAAAAGGAATGGAGTCATTAGCACTTATGGTTTGTAAATGGCACCCAGAATTATGTTGCACGAAGCACAATTTCACATCATTCTGGGTCCATTTGTGTGAAAACAAGGTCCAATCAGGCTGAAACGTTACAAGAAGGTAGAATCTATTGAGTTGTAAGTGATCTGAACGTTTCATGATTATCTCACATTCCCATAGGGGGTCAAACCATGTCCTAAAGGTCACCGGGCCTGGTGTCACTTTAAAGAAGTAGTCCAGTTACACCTTTGTGGGCTTATAACTTGGCTTCTGAATGTCCTAGAGAGGTCAGGTTTGTTTTAGTGTACTCCAGTCAACAGCCCCTACAACCACAAACAGGAATGGAGTCATTAGCACTTATGGTTTGTAAATGGCACCCAGAATTATGTTGCACGAAGCACAATTTCACATCATTCTGGGTTCATTTGTGTGAAAACAAGGTCCAATCAGGCTGAAACGTTACAGGAAGGTAGAATCTATTGAGTTGTAAGTGATCTGAACGTTTCATGATGATAGCACTTTCCTAAGGGGGTCAAACCATGTCCCAAAGGTCACCGGATCTGGTGTCAATTTAAAGAAGTAGTCCAGTTACACATTTGTGGGCTTATAACTTGGCTTCTGAATGTCCTAGAGCGATCAGGTTTGCTTTAGTGTACTCCAATCAACAGGCCCTACAACCACAAAAAGGAATGGATACATTAGCACTTATGGTTTTTAAAAGGCACCCAGAATTATGTTGCACGAAGCACAATTTCACATCATTCTGGGTTCATTTGTGTGAAAACAAGGTCCAATCAGGCTGAAACAATACAGGAAGGTAGAATCTATTGAGTTGTAAGTGATCTGAACATTTCATGATGATCGCACTTTTCCTAAGGGGGTCAAACCATGCCATGTGTCAATCAGACAGAAAGGTCTTACGGACAGATTCCGGCAAATTTCCGTTTTTCATGGCCTGTCTGAAAGGGGCTTAGGACATTCAGAAGTCAAGTTATAAGCCCACAAATGTGTAAATGGACTACTTCTTTAAATTGACACCAGATCCGGTGACCTTTGGGACATGGTTTCACCCCCTTAGGAAAGTGCTATCATCATGAAACGTTCAGATCACTTACAACTCAATAGATTTTTACCTTCCTGTATTGTTTCAGCCTGATTGGACCTTGTTTTCACACAAATGGACCCACAATGATGTGAAATTGTGCTTCGTGCAACATAATTCTAGGTGCCATTTACAAACCATAAGTGCTAATGACTCCATTCCTTTTTGTGGTTGTAGGGGCTGTTGATTGGAGTACACTAAAACAAACCTGACCTCTCTAGGACATTCAGAAGCCAAGTTATAAGCCCACAAATGTGTAACTGGACTACTTCTTTAAAGTGACACCAGATCCGGTGACATTTGGGACATGGTTTGACCCTCTTAGGAAAGTGCTATCATCATGAAACGTTCAGATCACTTACAACTCAATAGATTCTTCCTTCCTGTAACGTTTCAGCCTGATTGGACCTTGTTTTCACACAAATGAACCCAGAATGATGTGAAATTGTGCTTCGTGCAACATAATTCTGGGTGCCATTTACAAACCATAAGTGCTAATGACTCCATTCCTTTTTGTGGTTTTAGGGGCTGTTGATTGGAGTACACTAAAACAAACTAACCTCTCTAGGACATTCAGAAGCCAAGTTATAAGCCCACAAAGGTGTAACTGGACTACTACTTTAAAGTGACACCAGGCCCGGTGACCTTTGGGACATGGTTTTACCCCCCATAGGAATGTGCGATCATCTTGAAACATTCAGATCACTTACAACTCAATAGAATCTACCTTCTTGTAGCGTTTCAGCCTGATTGGACCTTGTTTTCACACAAATGGACCCAGAATGATGTGAAATTGTGCTTCGTGCAACATAATTCTGGGTGCCATTTACAAACCATAAGTGCTAATGACTCCATTCCTTTTTGTGGTTGTAGGGGCTGTTGATTGGAGTACACTAAAACAAACCTGATCTCTCTAGGACATTCAGAAGCCAAGTTATAAGCCCACAAATGTGTAACTGGACTACTTCTTTAAAATGACACCAGATCCGGTGACTTTTGGGACATGGTTTGACCCCCTTAGGAAAGTGCTATCATCATGAAACGTTCAGATCACTTGCAACTCAATAGATTCTACCTTCCTGTAACGTTTCAGCCTGATTGGACCTTGTTTTCACACAAATGAACCCAGAATGATGTGAAATTGTGCTTCGTGCAACATAATTCTGGGTGCCATTTAAAAACCATAAGTGCTAATGACTCCATTCCTTTTTGGGGTAATGGGGGCTGTTAATTGGAGTACGCTAAAACAAACCTGATCTCTCTAGGACATTCATAAGCCAAGTTATAAGCCCACAAATGTGTAACTGGACTACTTCTTTAAATTGACACCAGTTCCGGTGACCTTTGGGACATGGTTTGACCCCATTAGGAAAGTGCTATCATCATGAAACGTTCAGATCACTTACAACTCAGTAGATTCTACCTTCCTGTAACGTTTCAGCCTGATTGGACCTTGTTTTCACACAAATGAACCCAGAATGATGTGAAATTGTGCTTCGTGCAACATAATTCTGGGTGCCATTTACAAACCATAAGTGCTAATATCTCCATTCCTTTTTGTGGTTGTAGGGGCTGTTGATTGGAGTACACTAAAGCAAACCTGATCTCTCTAGGACATTCAGAAGCCATGTTATAAGCCCACAAATGTGTAACTGGACTGCTTCTTTAAATTAACACCAGATCCGGTGACCTTTGGGACATGGTTTGACCCCATTAGGAAAGTGCTATCATCATGAAACGTTCAGATCACTTACAACTCAGTAGATTCTACCTTCCTGTAACGTTTCAGCCTGATTGGACCTTGTTTTCACACAAATGAACCCAGAATGATGTGAAATTGTGCTTCGTGCAACATAATTCTGGGTGCCATTTACAAACCATAAGTGCTAATATCTCCATTCCTTTTTGTGGTTGTAGGGGCTGTTGATTGGAGTACATTAAAACAAACCTGATCTCTCTAGGACATTCAGAAGCCATGTTATAAGCCCACAAATGTGTAACTGGACTACTTCTTTAAAGTGACACCAGGCCCGGTGACCTTTGGGAAATGGTTTTACCCCCTATAGGAATGTGCGATCATCTTGAAACGTTCAGATCACTTACAACTCAATAGATTCTACCTTCTTGTAGCGTTTCAGCCTGATTGGACCTTGTTTTCACACAAATGGACCCAGAATGATGTGAAATTGTGAATCGTGCAACATAATTCTGGAAGCCATTTACAAACCATAAGTGCTAATGACTCCATTCCTTTTTGTGGTATTAGGGTATGTTGATTGGAGTATACTAAAACAACCCTGATCTCTCTAAGACATTCAGAAGCCAAGTTATAAGCCCACAAATGAGTAACTGGACTACTTCTTTAAATTGACACCAGATCCGGTGACCTTTGGGACATGGTTAGACCCCCTTAGGAAAGTGCTATCGTCATGAAACGTTCAGATCACTTACAACTCAATAGATTCTACCTTCCTGTAAGGTGTCAGCCTGATTGGACCTTGTTTTCACACAAATGAACCCAGAATGATGTGAAATTGTGCTTCGTGCAACATAATTCTGGGTGCCATTTACAAACCATAAGTTCTAATGACTCCATTCCTTCATGTGGGTTAGGGGCTGTTGATTGGAGTACACTAAAACAAACCTGACCTCTCTAGGACATTCAGAAGCCAAGTTATAAGCCCACAATGGTGTAACTGGACTACTTCTTTAAAGTGACACCAGGCCCGGTGACCTTTGGGACATGGTTTGACCCCCTATAGGAATGTGCGATCATCATGAAACGTTCAGATCACTTACAACTCAATAGATTCTACCTTCTTGTAACGTTTCAGCCTGATTGAACCTTGTTTTCACACAAATGAACCCAGAATGATGTGAAATTGTGCTTCGTGCAACATAATTCTGGGTGCCATTTAAAAACCATAAGTGCTAATGACTCCATTCCTTTTTGGGGTAATGGGGGCTGTTAATTGGAGTATGCTAAAACAAACCTGATCTCTCTAGGACATTCATAAGCCAAGTTATAAGCCCACAAATGTGTAACTGGACTACTTCTTTAAATTGACATCAGTTCCGGTGACCTTTGGGACATGGTTTGACCCCATTAGGAAAGTGCTATCATCATGAAACGTTCAGATCACTTACAACTCAGTAGATTCTACCTTCCTGTAACGTTTCAGCCTGATTGGACCTTGTTTTCACACAAATGAACCCAGAATGATGTGAAATTGTGCTTCGTGCAACATAATTCTGGGTGCCATTTACAAACCATAAGTGCTAATATCTCCATTCCTTTTTGTGGTTGTAGGGGCTGTTGATTGGAGTACATTAAAACAAACCTGATCTCTCTAGGACATTCAGAAGCCATGTTATAAGCCCACAAATGTGTAACTGGGCTGCTTCTTTAAATTAACACCAGATCCGGTGACCTTTGGGACATGGTTTGACCCCATTAGGAAAGTGCTATCATCATGAAACGTTCAGATCACTTACAACTCAGTAGATTCTACCTTCCTGTAACGTTTCAGCCTGATTGGACCTTGTTTTCACACAAATGAACCCAGAATGATGTGAAATTGTGCTTCGTGCAACATAATTCTGGGTGCCATTTACAAACCATAAGTGCTAATATCTCCATTCCTTTTTGTGGTTGTAGGGGCTGTTGATTGGAGTACATTAAAACAAACCTGATCTCTATAGGACGTTCAGAAGCCATGTTATAAGCCCACAAAGGTGTAACTGGACTACTTCTTTAAAGTGACACCAGGCCTGGTGACCTTTGGGAAATGGTTTTACCCCCTATAGGAATGTGCGATCATCTTGAAACGTTCAGATCACTTACAACTCAATAGATTCTACCTTCTTGTAGCGTTTCAGCCTGATTGGACCTTGTTTTCACACAAATGGACCCAGAATGATGTGAAATTGTGCATCGTGCAACATAATTCTGGGTGCCATTTACAAACCATAAGTGCTAATGACTCCATTCCTTTTTGTGTTTGTAGGGTCTCTTGATTGGAGTACATTAAAACAAACCTGATCTCTCTAGGACATTCAGAAGCCAAGTTATAAGCCCACAAATGTGTAACTGGACTACTTCTTTAAATTGACACCAGATCCGGTGACCTTTGGGACATGGTTTGACCCAATTAGGAAAGTGCTATCATCATGAAACGTTCAGATCACTTACAACTCAATAGATTCTACCTTCCTGTAACGTTTCAGCCTGATTGGACCTTGTTTTCACACAAATGAACCCAGAATGATGTGAAATTGTGCTTCGTGCAACATAATTCTAGGTGCCATTTACATACCATAAGTGCTAACGACTCCATTCCTTTTTGTGGTTGTAGGGGCTGTTGATTGGAGTACATTAAAACAAACCTGACATCTCTAGGACATTCAGAAGCCAAGTTATAAGCCCACAAATGTGTAACTGGACTACTTCTTTAAATTGACACCAGATCCGGTGACCTTTGCGACATGGATTGACCCCCTTAGGAAAGTGCTATCATCATGAAACGTTCAGATCACTTACAACTCAATAGATTCTACCTTCCTGTAACGTTTCAGCCTGATTGGACCTTGTTTTCACACAAATGAACCCAGAATGATGTGAAATTGTGCTTCGTGCAACATAATTCTGGGTGCCATTTAAAAACCATAAGTGCTAATGACTCCTTTCCTTTTTGTGGTTGTAGGGTATGTTGATTGGAGTATACTAAAACAACCCTGATCTCTCTAGGACATTCAAAAGCCAGGTTATAAGCCCACAAATGAGTAACTGGACTACTTCTTTAAATTGACACCAGATCCGGTGACCTTTGGGACATGGTTAGACCCCCTTAGGAAAGTGCTATCATCATGAAACGTTCAGATCACTTACAACTCAATAGATTCTACCTTCCTGTAAGGTGTCAGCCTGATTGGACCTTGTTTTCACACAAATGAACCCAGAATGATGTGAAATTGTGCTTCGTGCAACATAATTCTGGGTGCCATTTACAAACCATAAGTGCTAATGACTCCATTCCTTTTTGTGGTTGTAGGGGCTGTTGATTGGAGTACACTAAAACAAACCTGACCTCTCTAGGACATTCAGAAGCCAAGTTATATGCCCACAATGGTGTAACTGGACTACTTCTTTAAAGTGACACCAGGCCCGGTGACCTTTGGGACATGGTTTGACCCCCTATAGGAATGTGCGATCATCATGAAACGTTCAGATCACTTACAACTCAATAGATTCTACCTTCTTGTAACGTTTCAGCCTGATTGAACCTTGTTTTCACACAAATGGACCCAGAATGATGTGAAATTGTGCTTCGTGCAACATAATTCTGGGTGCCATTTACAAACCATAAGTGCTAATGACTCCATTCCTTTTGTGGTTGTAGGGGCTGTTGATTGGAGTACACTAAAACAAACCTGATCTCTCTAGGACATTCAGAAGCCAAGTTATAAGCCCACAAATGTGTAACTGGACTACTTCTTTAAATTGACACCAGATCCGGTGACCTTTGGGACATGGTTTGATCCCCTTAGGAAAGCGCTATCATCATGAAACGTTCAGATCACTTACAACTAAATAGATTCTACCTTCCTGTAACGTTTCAGCCTGATTGGACCTTGTTTTCACACAAATGGACCCAGAATGATGTGAACTTGTGCTTCGTGCAACATAATTCTGGGTGCCATTTACAAACCATAAGTGCTAATGACTCCATTCCTTTTTGTGGTTGTAGGGGCTGTTGATTGGAGTACACTAAAACACACCTAACCTCTCTAGGACATTCAGAAGCCAAGTTATAAGCCCACAAAGGTGTAACTGGACTACTTCTTTAAAGTGACACCAGGCCCGGTGACCTTTGGGACATGGTTTTACCCCCTATAGGAATGTGCGATCATCTTGAAATGTTCAGATCACTTACAACTCAATAGATTCTACCTTCTTGTAGCGTTTCAGCCTGATTGGACCATGTTTTCACACAAATGGACCCAGAATGATGTGAAATTGTGCTTCGTGCAACATAATTCTGGGTGCCATTTACAAACCATAAGTGCTAATGACTCCATTCCTTTTTGTGGTTGTAGGGGCTGTTGATTGGAGTACACTAAAACAAACCTGATCTCTCTAGGACATTCAGAAGCCAAGTTATAAGCCCACAAATGTGTAACTGGACTACTTCTTTAAATTGACACCAGATCCGGTGATCTTTGGGACATGGTTTGACCCCCTTAGGAAAGTGCTATCATCATGAAACGTTCAGATCACTTACAACTCAGTAGATTCTACCTTCCTGTAACGTTTCAGCCTGATTGGACCTTGTTTTCACACAAATGAACCCAGAATGATGTGAAATTGTGCTTCGTGCAACATAATTCTGGGTGCCATTTAAAAAAACCATAAGTGCTAATGTCTCCATTCCTTTTTGTGGTTGTAGGGGCTGTTGATTGGAGTACACTAAAGCAAACCTGATCGCTCTAGGACATTCAGAAGCCAAGTTTTAAGCCCACAAATGTGTAACTGGACTACTTCTTTAAATTCACACCAGATCCGGTGACCTTTGGGACATGGTTTGACCCCCTTAGGAAAGTGCTATCATCATGAAACATTCAGATCACTTACAACTCAATAGATTCTACCTTCTTGTAATGTTTCAGCCTGATTGGACCTTGTTTTCACACAAATGGACCCAGAATGATGTGAAATTGTGCTTCGTGCAACATAATTCTGGGTGCCATTTACAAACCATAAGGCTAATGACTCCATTCCTTTTGTGGTTGTAGGAGCTGTTGATTGGAGTACACTAAAACAAACCTGATCTCTCTAGGACATTCAGAAGCCAAGTTATAAGCCCACAAATGTGTAACTGGTGTAACGGAATCAAAGTGATGTAACTAACCAAAGTTGTATTTTAATACACTGTTAGTAGTTCACTTTTATAAACAGAAGAATAGGCTGTTTTTATCATCAGGGAGTTTAATTAAACACTCTGTATTGACTTTGAGACAATAAAAGAGAGAGAGATGGGATCGTTTGAGAATCTTTAATTTCTGAATTATAAATTCTAAACAATCTACCAGGACTACTCTGTGATGGATGAGAATGGATTCGGATGTTGTGTTGGTGCGTGTGTGTGTGTGTGTGGGTCTGGTTCAGATTCTCTAGGATGACGTAATCGAATCTGGTCGTCTTTGTTATGACTAGATATCACGAGGCTTATAAAGTGATGACATGAGCCGCTATTTTGCCGTGTACGTACCCAGTGGGGTCTCCCAAGTAGATCAGGAATTGCCAGGTCTGGAAACCTCGGATGTACGATGGAGCTGTCGGTGCAGCGGTCACAACGTTTCAAAACCCGTCTGGAGGGTCGGCCCGGTACGATTCAGCAGCGTCAGCAGTTGCTCTTATTTTGAAAGGACGTCGTCTGGTTGTTAAACGACGAAAATCTCCCGTTTCACAGTTCTTAGTTTAAAGAAAACGCATCCGGCCAGGCTGCGCTTGTCTTTAGGATGATGGTGAATAGAACTGAAGTCAAAATGGAACTGACTTAAAATGGCGTTGCCTTGTTTTATATCTCTGAATTGTTTATAAGTTTCAGTAAAGTAGATTGGACACTTGAAGTCAACACCAGATTCTCCTGCGGCAGCCGAAAGCTCTGATTGGTTGGAACAATGTGTCATGCATTTCTATGGAGATGAGGATCAGTATGTCTGCACCGTAGTCCTGGTTTCATTAAACATAATTCATGACATATTTATTTCACAGATCATTCACTTGATTATTGTTGATCAACATCTGTTTTGCTTAATAATTTTAATCACAAATAAAGTACTTTGATTAGGTAAAGCTTCTTCTTCTCCTTCGGACTCTTCTCCTGGAATGTAAACAGTCTGAGGAACAACCCGACCTTGGTTTTTCTACACTGTGTTATTGTGCCCAGGGGCCAGCTGTATGGAGTTGAAAACCATGAACTTCATAACCTTACATATCCCCCCTTTTCAAGGTCAATGTGGTCCTTCAAGAGACCACTTGGTCGTTGAACAAACCCAAGTTATGAAGAATCTCGACAACAGAACCGGATGCGATCCCAAGGGAACAGCCGTCTGTGGTGAGGCACGAACCCCACGCCGGAGAACAGTCTCGCACACTCCTCAGGAAGAACACAAGTCAGTAGGTTATTAATTATTCCCCATGGAAGTCATAAACGAAGCAACAGCAACATCATATCCTCACGGGCAATAAAGCAAAGCAGGAGCAAATCTTGAACGTATCCACGAACAGGGTAGTATTCCAATTAAAAATCGATTGCTGTATCCGCAGGCAGGGCAATATTCCAAATAAAAATTGAATTATGTAAGAGTACTTATCGTAATCCACAAAAAGGGAAGAGCGGGTGACAGTAAACCCAACGAATGAGGTGTCCCAGCAGCCACGCCGGAACCACAGTCGTCCAAGGCCAACGAGCCGGAGCACCCTCAGGAGTAGTCGATCCAGATGACGAGTCACGGATCCACCCCCAGGACGCAGGATCCTCACAAGCTCAACAGAGGAGAGAGAGCACAGTGTAGGCACTTCAATGTAGACACGACAAAAGTGCATTTCATGTCATCAAAGAAATAAAAATAATAAAAAACCTAATTCTATGAGTGCCTTTTGTACTATGTGTTAGTTTTAAGTGTAATTACCCATTAAGTGAAGAAATGGATGCAGCCCTGACTGTGTAAGATGCAAAAAGGGATGATGCGAGAAGCAGAACAATGAAAGAAACCCTAACCGGTATCAGTGAATCCTCACTGTAAATACTCGTGTCAGGACAGGGGCAAAATTGGTTACAGCCCAGTAGGATAAATTAAAGAATTGATAATCACAAACATAATTTTCACTGTTAAAATCAACTGGTCAAAGGTACTATAAAAAAAACGGAAATGTAAATCAGCACTAAAATGTAAATCAGTGGTTAGTAATCATGTTCATGTTAATGTACCTCTAAGGAATGGTGATTAGTAAAGATTAAAAAAAACAAAATTTTGGACAACAGTACTATGTGGCCTAACCCACTCACTGTTACCTGGCCTTTTACCTGACTCCAGGAGCCCACAGCATGTCCGTCTCAACACACCTTAAGTCTGCACGTGACGTATAACAGGAAAGACAACCATGTACACTCACAAACAAACAAATTTGTGTAATCAGAGATAGAAATCTGTGGAACCAACGGGACGCGTTTATCACCCCCCTTTTGAAGTCGGTGGATTGTTGTTGTTGGTGTCGGCCAAATCTGTGGGACCCTTGTGCAGTTTGATATGGTCCCTGTGTACCCATTTGTAGACGGGCGCCTTGTTTTTGTCGGCGATCTTGATCTGATACACGACCGGTGAGATCTTATCTGTAATCAGGTATGGACCCGACCATCTGGGCAGAAGTTTCTTAGCCAGCTTCCCCGAGGTTGCATTGTTGTTACCCGTTTTGGGAGCGAAAATGTAGTACCACGCCTGGTCACCTACATCGAGTTCGGAATGTGAGGCTTTCTTATAGTAATACGTTTTTCTGCCTTCAGCCGACTTTTCCAGAGACGCCTGTGCGAACGAGAATGCTGCAAGCAGGTGATCTCTCAGGTCCTGCAAGTACTGGTCGCTTGTACACGCCGGGGCTGTGTCGGACGGAACCCGTCGTTGATACAGCAGGTGAAGCGGAAGGGTCATCCGCCTACCCGTCATCATTTCAAACGGGGAGACACCTGTAGACTCGTGAGGGGTAGCGCGTATGGCCATAAGGACCAATGTAAGTTTCACATCCCAATCTCGGTGGTTAGCTTTTACATACTTTTTTAACATGCTGATAACCGTGCGGTTCACCCTTTCGACCTGTCCAGAGGCCTGGGGCCGGTGGCTAATGTGGAACTTAGCCTTGACACCCAACAGTTCCCAAAGATGTTTCATCACGTCAGCGGTGAAATGGGTACCCCTGTCCGAGTCGACCTTCGCGGGCAGACCGAAGCGGGCAAAAACGTGATTCAGCAAGAGGACCGCTGTAGTCTTAGCCGTGTCATCCGGAGCCGGCAAACATTCAACCCATTTGGTGAATCCGCAGGTGACAGTCAGTATGTACTTACTCCCCCTGGTGGATTTGGTCAGAGGCCCCACCCAATCGAATTGCAAGTCCGACCACGGAGTGGTCTCACCCTTTTCCTGTAGGGGTGCTCTGTGCGTAGGGTTGGACGGCTGAAACTGACAACAAACCAAGCAACGCTCGACGTGGTCCGAGATATCACGACGCATCCCCGGCCAATAAGCAACCTGGCACAGGGCACCAAACGTGGCCTTGACGCCCTTGTGACCGGCGGATGGAGAGTCATGAGCCTGCAAGATCATGTCCCTCCTCAGCGGTTTTGGAGTAACAAGGACAGGCGGCGAAGGAGGCTTGGCGGTGTGCATCAGCAGCCCTTCGACGACCCTCAGCGTGGACCGCACACGAAAGAGAGAGCGAAGCTCTGGAACGGAATCAAGCTCGACGGAAGTCGGTAGTTGGGTTTTAGGATCAGAAATGTACTTGATCATCCTGCTGATAGCAGGGTCCCGGGATTGAAGACTGACAAGATCGGTATCCGAGTAGGCAGGTTGAACGGCCACCGCACCTTTGGGTTGTCCCGAGTTGGACGTTTTAGCAGCCCGAGCTCGAGTAACAACACACACCTGGTTTTCATCAGGGAAAGACCACACATGTCCATCAAGCCACCCGGGTTCGAAAACCCACAGGGGACCATCGGTCGCGCCCTGTTTGGCCAAAGAGTCTGCAAGGTCGTTCAACTCCTTTTCAGGACCGGGTGCGCGAGAGTGACCTTTGACTTTACGCCAGTAAATGTGCATGTCGAGTGCAGACACCAGAATGTCACACGCCCTGAAGAGGGCCTGATTTTTGACGGGCTTCCGGCTAGCGGTCTGGAACCCGTTACTCTTCCATGTTGGTAGGTGACACAAGAAACTGAGACGCGCGTAGTCCGAGTCAGTGCAAACCACCAGTTCACGGAAGCCATGGTCCCTAGCGCTACGTAGCGCTATCACGATCCCCGCTACTTCAGCATACTGTGAGGTCTTTCCACCCAGAGAGTAACAACGGGACTCCCTGCGGTCACCGTCTACCCAGACGACACCCACGCCCGCACAAGGCGCGGAACCGTGCCGAAAAGCACTGCCATCCACGTATACGGTCGGTAAACCCGCACAGTACGACTGGTCGTAGTAGTGGTGGTTGCGGTTTAGAAGAGCCCGAGGGGGCCTGGCTGGCGGGACTGACGCGATGGCGTCGTCCGAGCAATGTTGGCACGCAGCCAAACCTATGCCAAGAGGGCTACGTCGATTCTGGGCGTAGCGCACCTCGATGTCGAAACTTTGAAGAGCCAGCAGCCACGAAGCGATTCGTGAATTGGTCACCACACCATCCCTGATGCGCTGACTGTTAAGGAAGGTCACCGGCTGGTGCTGTGTCTCAATGATGATTTTCTGT